>NC_033797.1:51897815-51912669 GCF_001876935.1 Asparagus officinalis
ACAAAATTCATTATCCATCTCAATTTCTGATAAAAGAAAACAAAATACGTAGGTTCTATCAAAGATAGTCAATTTAAAGTAAATTTAAATATGGATATGGTCTAACAACTAATTACATGAAAATTATAAATTAAAATCAAATTTCTACAATTAAAATAAAATTTCTAACATTAAAACAAACATTTTGATTTTTTAAATATTATTAATTAAAATAAAAATTCGTGATGAATCATGAATAAATATGTGAAAAATTATGATGAAGGAAATGATAAATTAATGTTATAATTATCACAAATACTTATGTTGATTTATGCTACAAAATTAGGAGTCGATGAACTAGGAGAATTTATACCTTAATTAGAATACCAAAAAGAGGTGAATCTCCACTAATATTTAATATCTAAACTTTAGATATTAAGGGATTAAAGGAATATTTAAATGGTTTTAAGAGTTGAAGAAGAAAATAAGTGCATAAATGAGGTGATGGAGAGAGAATTAAATGAGAAAGAGAGAAGAGTGAGATTGAAATTTAAAAAAATTTGTGGGGGAGGGTACCACATAGATATATATCGTATTAAAGAATTTTGGTTTAAATATAAATATATAAAGATGATTGAATTTAAAGGTACAAAGAAAATTATTTATGAAATAAATCTGGGTAAACCTTTGGATCCAAAGACAAAACCCCCTAATTAATCATTAATAGCTTACGAAAAGGATGGAGCTTATAAACTTCGGAAGATGTGAAAAAGCAAGATACTGTAGCAGTAATGTTAAACAAAAGAGTGCTGCTACGGGGACCCAAAATATGGGACCAAGGGAGGGGACAGATGAGGTGTCCCCTCCCTATTGCATAATGAGTTGGCATGAGTTGGCATGGCCAACTCATTATGCAATAGGGAGGAGACACCTCACCTGTCCCCTCCCTTGATTCCATATTTTGGGTCCTTAAATCATTTTCCTAAACAAAAACCTAAAAACATGTCAAAAAGTCTCCGAGCCCTAAAAAAAATTTGATAAAACTAGCTCAAATCCGACATGTTCTTCAAACTAGTTAATTGTATTTTTTTTCTAATAAGGTACAAACCCCAAAAGTAATCCAGGAGAACCAATTTAACATCTTGAGATAGCTTTAAAGTATTATTATAAAATGGAAGCTCATTACTCGAGCCACGAGCTACAAATCTGTCTGCATAATTTGCTTCTTTGAACACATTGAGACAGAAAAAACATATTCCCTAAAATCAATATAACTTCAATTCAAATTGCTCCTTACTTCCAGTGCTTTAACAATTCTTTCTCAGAAATTTCTATGAGAATTTGAGAATAGGATCCAATCTCAACAAGCATATATTATACCATGATCTCTATAAAAATTAATGTATTCATTCTTCAAAAGCTATCAGTTCTGTCTATAATTTTGTATTATTACTGTTAAACAGGTATTGAAGAGAACTCTTGTTTCTTGATTATGTGTTTGGGTAGATTACAAGCTATATATACACAAGATTACACAATATAATATGAGCTGAACGATAGGTAGCACTGTAGCTAGGGCGGCCATAGGGCGGCGGCACTGTAGCCGTAGGCCGGTGGTGTTGACATTAACAGCCGGAGATGATGACTTTAACAGCCCCCCGCAAAGTCACGGTGGATTAAAAACCGAGAGTTTGGATAAGAAGGAACGAAATTGAGAGATTGTTTGAGCCTTGGTAAACAAATCTGCAACTTGATCCTTAGAAACAATATATGTGAGTGTAATGTTTCCAGCAACATGCTCCTGTCGAACCACATGACAATCTACTTCAATATGTTTGGTACGCTCATGAAAGACCGGATTTGTGGAAATGGAGATGGCACTCTGATTATCACAATATAAAGTGATAGGGGAAGTAATAAAGACATCAAGATCTCGCAGAAGAGTGCGGAGCCATTTTAGCTCAACTGTGGTGTCTGCCAACGCCCTGTACTCGGACTCCGTACTAGAACGAGAGACAACGGCTTGACGTTTACTACGCCAAGAGATGGGAGATGATCCCAGAAAAATACAAAAGCCAGTAGTGGAACGCCGAGTGTCCGGATCATCAGCCCATCCAGCATCAGAATATGCACGAAGAGATAAAGATGAGTCTGAGGGGAAAAATAATGACTGGGTGATAGTGCCACGTAGATATCGAAGAACCCGAATGAGAGCTGCATAGTGGATGGAAGTCGGATTACTGACAAACTGGCTCAAGATGTGTACTGCATAGGCGATATCCGGACGTGTTGCTGAAAGATAAACCAATGCTCCAACAAGTTCCCTATATCGAGTAGGCTGAGATAAGGGATCACCATCATCATGTCGAAGCTTCAAGTTCATTTCCATCGGTGTGGAGAGAGGAGAGGTAGAAATAGAAGGATCACTGAGAGTAGCTCGCTCAAGAATGTCTGCAATGTACTTCTGCTGAGAGAGAAGATAGCCTCGGGAGGAGGAAGCAACCTCAATACCCAAGAAGTAACGAAGGGATCCAAGATCTTTCATCTCAAATTGTCTCTGAAGATGCTGCTTTAAGGAAGTAATGGCAGAAGAATCACTCCCAGTGATTATCATGTCATCAACATAAAGTAATAGAATGACTGTACCGGAGGCTGAGGACCGATAAAATAGAGCGTAGTCAGCTAGGCTCTCAATGAAACCAATAGAAAGAAGAGATTGCCGAAATCGCTCAAACCAAGCCCGAGGAGCCTGTTTGAGACCATATATAGCACGACGAAGGCGACATGCATGTCCTAGAGGAGCAGAAAAACCAGGAGGCGGCTGCATGTACACTGTCTCAGATAGATCGCCATTAAGAAAAGCATTTTTAACATCCATTTGATACAAAGGCCAATGTTTTGCAGCTGCAACAGCAATGAGAGTGCGAATGGATGTCATTTTTGCAACAGGAGCAAAAGTTTCTTCATAGTCAATGCCATACTCTTGTGAGAATCCCCGAGCTACAAGACGAGCTTTGTACCTCTCAATAGAACCGTCAGATCGAGTCTTAACCTTATAAATCCATTTGCAGCTTATCGGTTTAACACTAGAAGGCAGAGGAACAAGATCCCAAGTATTAGTTCGACGAAAAGCCTCCAATTCTTCAGTCATTGCTTGTTGCCATTCTGGATACTTAACTGCCTCAGAATATGAGTTAGGTTCATGTATAGAGTGAATAGCAGCAAGAAAAGAGGCAAATTCAGGAGAATATGTGCTAGTGACACATTGAGCATACCGAGCAGGGGGATGACGATCTCGTGGAGGATTGCGGCGAGGGGGAGGAGTCACATCGGGAGAAGCTGGCACAGATGTAGAGGGGACATCAGTAGGAGTATCTTGCTGCAAAGGAGATGTAGTAGGTGGATGTTCAGGTGGTGTGGATGAATCAAGAACACTATCGTTTGATGCCATTGGAGTGAAGGAGGGAGTCGGTTGAGTAGACAAAGGTACAGGTACTACTGATACAGGTATAGTAGTGGAAGGTAATGAAGGGGGTTGAAGAAATGAGATATCTGAATCTGAAGTAGTATAATATGAAATATTCTCAAAGAATGTCACATGACGGGCAATACGAAGCCTTCGAGTGGTAGGTTCATAACAACGATACCCCTTGTGAACAGTGCTATAGCCAAGAAAGATACATCGTGCAGTGCGTGGAGATAGTTTATCTCGTTCATGAGTTGGAAGTAGGACAAAACAGACACATCCAAAAGTGCGAAGAAGAGAATAGCGAAACTGAGATTTAAAAAGTTGAAAATATGGAGAAGTGTCAGCTAATACAGAAGATGGAGTAATATTTATAAGGTAAACAGCAGTCAGAAGTGCTTCTGCCCAGAGATATCGAGGTACAGATGCTGATATCAGAAGAGCTCTAGTGGTATCGAGAATGTGACGATGTTTTCTCTCAGCAACACCATTTTGTTCATGAGTGTGTGGACAAGATTGTTGAGAGAGAGTGCCATGCGATTTTAAAATAGATTGCATTGCTGAAGAGATATATTCACAGGCACCATCAGAGCGAAATATCTTTATACGTTTATGAAACTGGGTGTGGATCATATTTGTAAAGTCTTTATAAATATTTAGAATATCAGAACGAGCACGCATGAGATATACCCAGGTGTAGCGAGAATAGTCATCAATAAAACTGACATAATATCGATAACCGGACAATGATGGTAATGGGGCAGGTCCCCAGATATCAGAATGAATCAAATCAAATGGGGCTAAAGAAATTTTATTACTGGATGAAAATGGTAGGGCAATTTGTTTAGCTAATCGACACCCAGTACAGTTTGATAAAGTAGAGAATTTTAAATTTCCTAATACGCCTGATTCAGATAAAAGTTTTAAGAACCAGAGATATGACCCAAGCGGCGGTGCCACAGATCAGAAACAGAGAGGCCATGACCAATGTTGGATGGAGTGGAAAGATGTAGAGACTCCAACTGATAAAGTCCATTAACTCTACGACCTGTCCCAATCTTCTGGCCAGTGTGATCCTGGACAACACAAGATTTAGCATTAAATAAAATAGTGCAACCAGAATCAGCAATTTTCCCAATGGATAAAAGTTGCATAGATAATTTGGGAATATGAAGAACAGATGATAATGTTAGATGACCGGAACTATCAGAACTTGGAGTAATATCACCTAACTGAGAGACTGCAAGGGGAGTGTCATTAGCAGTATAAATGCACAATGAAGTGGGAGCTGGTGAACAATTTGTAAGAATGGAGTTATCAAAGGTCATATGATGAGATGCACCTGAGTCGAATATCCAAGGAATAGAAGTACCAGAATGAGCAGACAAGGCAGTAAAATCTGAACTGGAGGCAGTTCCACTTAGCCCAAGATTCTTGGTTATTAATGCAGTAATCTCTGACAACTGCTCAGAGGAGAGAGAGCTAGAAGTCTGCGGCCCTTGAGGAATAGGGCTAACATCAGCCGAAGCAGCAAATGGAGATCGAGTCTTCTCAGGTGTCGGACGGGGTGGTCTCTTACGACATTTATCAATAAGATGACCCGGCTTCTTACAATAACGACAATATAGTTGCCGATTGGAATTAGATGTGCTGTTAGAAGGCCTCCGATAGGAAGAGAATTGCTGAGGAGTAGCTAGTACAGTATGTGATGAGGGTAATGGTTGAGATGCAATAACTGGAGGGGAGAGCATCTGAAGGCGCGTCTCTTCAGCTATGAACTCAGCCACGGATTCACGGAGACTGGGGAGAGGACTGCGAAGAGCTCTAGTGGTATCGAGAATGTGACGATGTTTTCTCTCAGCAACACCATTTTGTTCATGAGTGTGTGGACAAGATTGTTGAGAGAGAGTGCCATGCGATTTTAAAATAGATTGCATTGCTGAAGAGATATATTCACAGGCACCATCAGAGCGAAATATCTTTATACGTTTATGAAACTGGGTGTGGATCATATTTGTAAAGTCTTTATAAATATTTAGAATATCAGAACGAGCACGCATGAGATATACCCAGGTGTAGCGAGAATAGTCATCAATAAAACTGACATAATATCGATAACCGGACAATGATGGTAATGGGGCAGGTCCCCAGATATCAGAATGAATCAAATCAAATGGGGCTAAAGAAATTTTATTACTGGATGAAAATGGTAGGGCAATTTGTTTAGCTAATCGACACCCAGTACAGTTTGATAAAGTAGAGAATTTTAAATTTCCTAATACGCCTGATTCAGATAAAAGTTTCTTCAACCCCCTTCATTACCTTCCACTACTATACCTGCAGATTGCTGGATGGGCTTCTGCTTGAAATGGGCCTTTTTTTTCTTTTCTTTTGAAGAGATAAAGATCCAAGAACCGTAAATCTCAAGAAGGACTCTACACGAAAAATGAAAACCACTAGGGCTTCGGAGCTTCTGTGAGAGAATTGAGGAGGCGGCGACGGGTCAGCGGAGCGAAGATCGAGCTCACAGGGAACAATCGAAGAGATACGAAGCCGAGGATGAGGGCAGCGATGACGACGAGAATCTCGACGAGGCGGCTTGAATCGACGACGAGGGCAGTTGATTTGAGGGCGACGAGTTCGATGGCGGCTGACGGGTTCGATGGCGGCCTGAATCGACGACGAGGGCAGCGTGCTACTACGACGACGAGGTTGGGAGATGACCACGGCTGGAGCTGGGGATAATTTGTGAATTGAGCTCTGATACCATGTTAAACAGGTATTGAAGAGAACTCTTATTTCTTGATTATGTGTTTGGGTAGATTACAAGCTATATATACACAAGATTACACAATATACTATGAGCTGAACGATAGGTAGCACTGTAGCTAGGGCGGCCATAGGGCGGCGGCACTGTAGCCGTAGGCCGGTGGTGTTGACATTAACAGCCGGAGATGATGACTTTAACAATTACCAATAAAAGAAGGAACATGCCACCACCAAAGAACCCTGGTTATTCTTGACGATTGCACCTCCACCATAAGCTCTAGAATTTTGAAGAGTCGAACCATGCATCTGTTGCTTGTAGGGGAAAAAAAATAACAGGAGTCTTCCATCTTACAAGCAAAATAAGAGTAGAAAACATAGTATCACCTGTCACACAAAGAGCATTCAAATCTTTTTTTCTATGACTCGAGCAAGGTTGATTTCGGAGGAAAGATATTTGAAAGATTTTTTATCCATCTCAGCAAGATTCTCATCAGATTAAAATAATTAGAAAATTTACCTTTAAATCCTTTTGTTTTTATCAAACCAAAACCTCCCAACAAAAGATCCTATGTAGAACTATCACGAAAACAAAATAGATCATTAAAATTTCTCCCCTCCTAGCTAGCTAGATAATAGTCATTATTGAGTAAAATCTAATCCTCACCGCTTAAAGCCGAAATCTCGAGAACGTCACTCCTACATAGGCCGAGGAATATGACTGACTATAAAAATTAAGGTCCGTACATGGAGAATCCACTTAATATTCTAATTAACACACAGAGTTCTCAATATCACGAGGCACAAAAAAAACACTTTGATAATTGCTTGAGTGATAAGTACGAGCAATGTATATATATAAAGAAGCATAAAACAATGGGGCACCCAAAAATTACCGTGACATCGATCAAATTTCTCCTTGTCTCAGGCTCCTAAATCAGTTCGCGGTCTATTTAGAGACCCATGCATTCGAGTCGCAGGAGAAGTGTCAAAGGTCTTGTCTGAGCTTGCTACAAGTATAAAACAATATCAGTGCTTCCCGCCAAATATCCTTTCCGATCAACTTCATGAGGCTCTCCAGGATCTCAACTCCGTCATCACATCTCAACCAAGGCTCTTCTTGGGCTCAACTAATGGCCCAAAAATAATTTCAGGCAAAGAAAAAGAGAGAGAAAATACCTTTACAGGGTTTGCTCCTCCTTCAGCTAAGGCCGATATTTCTGGTATGTTAACATGGTGGAGGAAAAAAGCAGCAGGTGCCGAGTCAAAGAACTCTGGTCAACAGAAGAAACTAAGGCATACATTGAGTAGAACGGTAATACCTAGTCTTGAGTTTTCTGAGGCATTGCCTTTTGCAGCGTTTGCTTCATTGCTTGTGGAGATGGTTGCGAGGTTGGATCTGGTTATTCAAGAAGTCGAAGAATTAGGAAGGGCTGCTAACTTTATGGAGCATTTGGTGAGTGAAGAATGTATTGTAATTGACTCTAGGAATCATGGACGTTTTACATTTGATGCAGTTTGAAACAAATTCTTTTGACATATGTGTAAAGAGTGTACATTGCATCTATTCAGGTCTATTGTGTGTTTGGTTTAGCAAACTGTGAGTAAGATTTAGGTCCATTTCGAAAAAATCAATTAGACAAAAAGTGTTGCTCTAAAATTGGCCGTGTGCCACTAATCACGACAACTCGAACCGAAGAGAATACACTCCAATTAGAGGAAGTTCCTCTTGATTGGAAAACCGAGAGTACATCTTAGGGTTGTGGAATGGATTAGAGCACACTCGAGTAAAAGAAAAAGACAATCTGATCTATTGAAACGTTACAACGAAGTATCTTTGTGACATCCCACGTGATTGACAACCACCTTTCCAAGAGAAAGGTTTAGTCCCACATCGGTGGGAATGTGAGTAATTGAGGAATTTATATAGTGAAGCTAAAGACTCAAATGTAACATCGGCTAGTCGATTTTGGCAGTGGTTTGAGTCAAATAGCACGTTACACTCAGTGGGTCCTACAGCTTGCACGCGCCAACTGGCCCGTGGGCCCGGGGCGTGACAAATGGTATCAGAACAGTTGCCAGCTAGAAATGTGGAGCTAAGTGCTATGCTGGGATAAGTGCTACACCGTGTGGATGCGATGAGAGCCACATCTAGAGCCCGTGGGAGTCACCTCTAGAGTCCACATCGCCTGTCGGTGATACTGCGATGTGCTAATTGTCATGCCACGACTAGGACGCCGCCTTTTGTAAGGTAGGGTGAATGTGATATCCCACGTGATTGACAATGACCTTTTCAAGAGAAAGGTTTAGTCCCACATCGGTGGGAATGTGAGTAATTGAGGCATTTATACAGTGAAGCTAAAGACTTAAGTGTAACATCGGCTAGTCAATTTTGGCAGTGGTTTGAGTTAAACAGCACGTTACACTCAGTGGGTCCTACGGCTTGCACGCGCTAACGAGCCCGCGGGCCCGGGGCGTGACAATCTTCACTGCTTAACTAGCGTGTAAATGTCAGTACTATTCTTATGTAACTACTATTGGAGATTGTGGTTAAATCTGGAATAAAACAGAGAAATTTTGATGTGTTGTAATTTAAAATTTTTTTAGTTCACTGTTGTTCGTTTGTAAAACGCTGTGCTTAAAGAAATATTTGGCCTACTCCGGTGCAAGGATCCCAAGGCCAAACTGCTTCTAGGAACAGCAGTACAGTACTATGGTATGCACCAACCCAGTACTATCAAGATCTCCTCGATCTATAAGACCTTTCGGTCAAGACAAATATCTCCTCGATCTCAGAACCTTTCGGTTCAAAACCTTTCGGTTTTAGCGCAAGTTCCTGCGGGCACAGTTTCTACAGCAGCAGCACAACAACAGCAACAACGTTAAGATCTCCTTGATCTGTAGTTTGTTTTCCAAGCTCACGTGTATATCCATGAGCTGCCCAAGGGCGCTATTTATAGGCCTCTAAAGCCAGCTCAAGAGTCACTCGCAATTAATGTGACTATTACAATTCTCACTGGCAATTAAAATTATAATATCAATGCATTAAATTGCTCTAAATGTTATTGTAACTGCTGCATGCAGTAACTCTTGAATACGAGGTAATCAATGGACGCGTTACTACGAAACGCGAGAGTCACGTCTCAACAAATCAGACGAACATCGTCTGTAGAACAAACCTCATAGCACATGCGAACCTCGTCGAACAGGCAAACCTCGTCGAACGAGCGAACCTCGTCAAACAGGTGAACCTCATCGAACGAGCAAACCTCGTCGAACGAGCAAACCTCGTTTGACAAGCGAACCTCGTCAAATAGGTGAACCTTGTTTGACAGGCGAACCTCGTCGAACGGATGAACCTCGTCAAACAGGTGAACCTCGTTTGACAAGAGAACCTCGTGCGAATACGTAGCTCGTCCACATGCTACGAAGCAACCTTCGTGGTGACCGTAGTGGCAGCCAACGTGACGCCACCTAGCCCCGATACCTCCATACGAAGTGCAAAGTACGCCTAACAAAACGCCACTTAGCGCCTCAGCCCGATTAGCCCCGATCCCTGGCCCATTGGTCCACGGCCAACGGCCCACGGTCTACTAGAACTTATGAGTGATTAATTAAAATAAAATACTTCTCGGTTTACCGTTGGCCACCCTCGGACAGATATATATATATATATATAGTTTGAAAACTTATTTTGGAAAGTGGTTTTGACCAAAAAATCTAACAACTACTACTGCTTCCATAGATCAACATAAATGAAAACGCTATGGTAGGAACTCAAGGACAAGTAAATAACCTAAACTACTCCTGTTCGATAGTGATAACCCCTCATAGCCAAATTGATAGAAAAGCAGTAAAGAAAGTGTTATGTAAGAGAAAAGTAAATTGTATATGTAGAGAATTGAGAAAACCCTAATTGTTGTTTATTAAGAATAACAAGAGAGATATATATAGCCATACAAATAGGGTTAAGGTTAACGGGTAACAGCCCATTAACCCAATACCCAATACTTAACTTAACACTCCCCCTCAAGCTGGAGCATAGATGTCTACCATGCCCAGCTTGTCACATATAATAGAGAACACCTTTGAAGAAGTAGCATTGGTAAGAATATCAGCAAGTTGTTGTGAGGATGGAGTGAATATGAGAGATACTATCTTCTTCTCCCAAGCATCTTTGACAAAATTGCAGTCAACTTCAATATGTTTTGTCCTCTCATGAAACACAGGATTCTGTGCAATATAAATAGCAGACTGGTTGTCACAATGCATTGGCATGGGTCCAGGCTGAACAAAACCAAGCTCTGTCATAAACTTTTTTAGCCACACCATCTCACAAGCAGTGTGAGTCATTGCTCTATATTCGGCCTCTGCACTAGATCGTGATACTACATCTTGTTTCTTGCTTCTCCAAGTCACAAGATTACCTCCAACAAAAATACAAAATCTTGAGGTTGACTTCCGGTCTCCCATGTCTCCTGCGTAGCCAGCATCAGAGAAAGCCGAAATGTGAGTATGCCCATGCTTCTTATATAACAATCCCTTGCCAGGACAACTCTTGACATATGCCAAAATCTTCAGAGCTGCTGTCCAATGAACATCTCTAGGTTTGTGCATAAACCTGCTTAGTACACCTACTACAAAAGTAATATCAGGTCTGGTAACTGTCAAATATATTAGCTTCCCAATTAGTCTCATATATCGTCCAGCATCATCTAGGAGAGAGGTAGCATCATACCACAAATCAACATTTGCCTCCATTGGAGTGCTTGCAGGTTTGCATTCTAAGAGACCTGCTTCTTCTAGTAAATCTAGCACATACTTTCTTTGGGACAACAACATGCTATGTTTTTGATATGCAACTTCAATCCCAAGAAAATACTTTGGCTTTCCCATGTCCTTAGTGATAAAATGACGATTTAGATACTCCTTAGTCTCAGCTAAGACAATAGAGTCACTCCTAGTCAGTAGAATATCATCAACATATACGGCTAAAATAACCAAACCAGTTGTTATGCGTCGAAGAAAGACAGAGTGATCAAACTGACAACGTTGAAAACCAACATTAGAAATAACCTTGCCGAACTTATCAAACCAAGCTCGAGGACTCTGCTTTAACCCATAGATGGCCTTTCTCAGTCTGCAGATAATATTCTCCCCCTGAGCAACATACCCAGGAGGTTACTCCATATAAACCTCTTCGTTCAAATCACCATAAAGGAAAGCATTCTTCACATCTAGTTGGTGTGTCGCCCAATCCATATTAACAGCCAGAGAGAAGAGAATTCTGATGGAGTTGAGACGAGCAACGGGAGAAAAGGTTTTAAAATAGTCGACGCCATATGTCTGGGTATAACCTTTAGCAACCAGGCGAGCTTTATAACAGTCAACAGACCCATTGGGGCTATATTTCAGGGTATACACCCATCTGCAACCAACCACAGTCGTTCCAGTAGGAAGAGAAACCAAGTCCCAAGTCCCTCTACAAAGTAGTGCATTCATTTTCTCATCCATGGCCTGCTTCCAAGCTGGTACTAACATAGCTTCCTCATATAACCTAGGTATAGATACAGTGGACAAGGACAAGGTAAACTGACGAAAAGATGGGTTGAGACGGTCATAAGAGACAAAAAGAGATATAGGATATTTCGGGCAAGACCGTTTACCTTTTCAAAGAGCAATAGGGATATCCAAGTCAGAAGGAATAGAGGTCTCAACATGAGATGGACCGACAACTGGAGATGAAGGTTCACCAGTAGCAGATTCAGGGGTATGTACTTTTGGGCGGCGAGAGTATGTCAGTAGAGGCTTCGGTGCAGGAGCTACAGGAGCAGGTAATGGAATAGTAGTAGGAGCAGAAGAAGGTAGTGGTACCTGTGGACAGCCAATAGTAGTGGAACTAGACAAAAATATAGGACATACAAAAAAAAGGTAACATCAGCAGACACAAAATATTTCCTGGTGGACGGATGATAACACCAATACCCTTTTTGAGTACGAGAGTATCCAACAAAAACACATTTGATGGATCTAGATGACAACTTATCCAAACCAGCAGTTAAATCCTGAACAAAACACGTAGAACCAAAGACATGGGGAATCACAGAGAATTGTTTTTATCAGGATAAAGACAATTGAATGGTATTAAACCATCAAGGACAGAGGAAGGCATGCGATTAATCAAATAATTTGCAGTGAGAACAGCATCAGACCACAAATACTTTGGAATATTCATATGTATCATCAGTGTTCTAGCAACATCTAGAATATGCCTATGCTTCCTCTCAGCAATCCCATTTTGTTGTAAAGTGTGAGAGCAAGAAGTCTGATGAATAATGCCATTAAGAGCACAAAATTTTGAAACATCACTTTTCATATATTCCAAAGCATTATCAGTACGAAGAATACGAACAGAAGTAGAGAACTGAGTTTTTATTTCATTATAAAAGAGTTCAATAACGTGCGAGACCTCTGACCTCTATTTTAACAGATAAAGCCACGTCATGCGAGAGAAATCATCAACAAAGATAATAAAATATCGAAAATCTTGCGCAGAGGGAACACGATAAGGACCCCAGACATCGGAATGAATCAACTCAAAAGCAAAACTACTACGTTTATCGACTCGACTCTAAAAAGTAGCACGATGGTGCTTATCCAGTTCACACGACTCACAACCTAAAGAGGAAATAGATAGTTGAACAGAAACTACCGATCTAAGTTTTTGTAGTGAAGGATGACCCAGACGCCAGTGCCACAATAAAGTGGAGTCAGACTGTGATGCAACAATGCCAGCCTCTGGCACACTGTCGTCCAAATAGTACATATCTCCTCTCTCATGCCCCGAACCAATCTTCATCCCAGTTGCTAGGTCCTAAAAAACACAATAAGATGGAAAGAAGGTGACTTTATAATTATTTTGTTTTGTAAACTTGCTAATGGATAATAGGCTAACAGGGAATTTAGGAACATATAACACATCAGTTAGTTTTAAAGAGGAAGTAGCATGAACTACTCCATCACCACGAACTGGAGAAAGAGTACCATTAGCAATGCGGATAGAAGGAAACTTATCAGAAAGATGTAAAGATACAAAGTGATCCTTTATACCTGTCATATGAGATGAGGCTCTAGAATCTAGTACCCAGTGTTTGTGAGAAGAAGCTATGTAAGCATCCATACCTGAAGAGGATACATGAGTAGAAGAATGAATATTCTAAGAGAGTTCTAGCTGGCGCAACCTCTCATAATCTGCCTGAGAAATCTAAACAGTAGGAGCAGTAACAGCTTGACCACCAGAAGTAGTAACAGAAATAGATGAGTTAGTCGACTTTGTATCAGCTACCTGGGCCCACTGATGACGACCAAACTTCTCCCAGCACTTCTCAAAAATATGATTGGTTCTCCCACAATGACCACACTATCGTGAGCCCTTATCAAATTCACCTTGCCTCCCACCAAAGGAGCCACGTCCTCCCCCTGAATCACGGCCACGACCACGACCGTGATCACAGCCTTTGCCTCGATTAGAGAACATGGCAGACTGATCCATCGTAGGTGGAGATGGTGCAGTAGTATCAGAAGTAACACCAGTAGAGACCTGCATGACTCTGGAGAATGTAGCAGCTAGTGAGGGAATTGTATCTCCACCCAATATCTTTCCGCTCACCTGGGACTGTAAATTAGGGTTCAACCCAGAAAGAAATTTGGATACTGTCAGATCACGATGATACCCTAATAGCGTCGTTGCATCAGCTACTGCAGGCTGATGCATCCCTAGTTCGTCTATCAGTCCCTTCAATTCACCAAAGAATTCTGAAACTGACTTATCTCCCTGTTTGAGCGCAAACAGTCGCTCATAAATTTCAAATACACAGGAAACATTCTTCTCGTTTCCGTACATAATCTTTAGGCTATCCCACATCTCCTTCGCAGTGGTTAAAAACATAACGCTGCTACTGATCTGTGCTTCCATACTGTTGAGAAGCCAAGTAATAACACAATAATCAGATGAGAGCCATGAATTGTATGTGGGATCTGAGGTTGGTGGTGGAGATGCAAGAAGATGTGGTAGTTTGCTCTGAGCGCCAATGAAGATGCGGAAAGTTTGCACCATTCAATTTAATAGTAGTCCCCAAAACTATCTTGGACACTGAGGTCTCACCAGCAACAATAGAAGGAGTAGTAGAGGAGGAGATGTCCGACATCGAAGTAGTAGTCATTTTTTATTTTTGAGCAACAATAGGAAACAAATAGTAGTTAAATAGGCAGATTAGTAGTAGAGATTCGTTCTTGAAACATAAACTAAGAGCAGATCAGGAGCAGGATTAGAGGCAGAGTGGTAGATAGTCATGCCCTCACGCTGCGTAGGTGAGATCACCAGAGGGAGAGAGCCCTAGCTTTTATTTGCACAAAGGCTCAATTTCTATATGCTTGTTTCTCGAAGGAAATAAGAATAAAAGTAAAATATCTCAACAACGTGAGATAGACACTCTTCCTCTCATCAGTTCTATGACTAAAATGTCGAGGGATACAATCGTCCTCTCATCAGTTCGAAGACTGAGATGTCGAGGGAATAGGCAACAAGCTGTAGGGGGCATTGTAGCAACGGTACTGTAGCGGCGACGACGGTATTGTAGCGGT
>NC_033797.1:51912694-51914840 GCF_001876935.1 Asparagus officinalis
GACGACGGCGGTAGTGCCGGCGGGAAGGAGAAGAAACGGCAGCGGCTAAGGGTTTTGAATGAGGATTTGTGGCAGCTAGGGTTTCATGCTCTGATACCATGTAGAGAATTGAGAAAACTCTAATTGTTGTTTATTGAGAATAACAAGAGAGATATATATAGCATACAAACAGGGTTAAGGTTAACGGGTAACAGCCTATTAATCCAATACCCAATACTTAACTTAACAGTATATGTTAAAGTAAAGAAATTAATTTATAAACTGTACGCAGCTGAATTATACCAAGTCCACAAGGAAAATAAACAACAGTTGAAAGTAAAAAACAACAGGAAAATAAAGTAAAACAGAGCTTGGCTGAATGTGTGTGCTATCGAATATACAGGAGCTTAGCATGGTCCTAGAAACCACCCCCACTCCGAAGTTTGACCACCCACTCATGAAATCGTTTAGTTTTCAGGTGGCCAGGGAGTCCACGTCCGATCGTAAACAGAATCCTCTCCCTATCTCCTCCAGAGAATCACGATCCTTGACGCTGACTGAGCGGTGTTTTCGGTAGGTCAATCCCTCCGATGTCTGTCTGACCGATAGTCATGCGGTACATAGCCAATTGTTCCGTTATTCTATCGATTAACTCACTTATTTCTAGCCAATGTAAACAATAGACTTGGTTTGGAGAGAAGTTATGAAGGGGGGGTTATTCATTGGGGTAATTTGGGGTAAATTGGGTTAAATTATTCCAATGGGGTAATTTTATCCAATGGGATAATTTGAATGGGATAAAGTAGGGTAAAATGGGGTAATGAGACAATTTGAGTGGAACAATTGGTATGACATCTTTTTATAATATTATATTTATAGCTCAATTAAATAAATAATAGTTATAATATACAATAATATTATTTTTTAAAGATTATTTTAATATAAAATATTAAAAATAATATAATAATAATAATAATATTAATATTAATCAATCTTTAAATATTTTGATGTTTATTTTAACTATTACAAATAAAGTCTCAATTATTACAAATAAAGTCTCAGTCGGTAACTTAAATCTTAATTATTACAAATATAATCTATCGGCATATAACTTTGCTCTAGACTCCTTAGGCTACGTTTGTCCCATCCTCCCACATTGTGTTTGCTATTTGTTCTTTCCAACGTGATGCAGCTGTCCTTTGTTCTTGTTGAGTTTGTAGGTCATCGTCCTCATCAGAATCACCATCAATCGGAGCAACATTGTGTGGTGCCTCTGGAGGAAGATCAGAAACTTCAAAGTCATCGTTGGAGTTCTTCATCTTCATAAAATTATGCAGACCAATACATGCCCAGGTCATACTTTTTTGAGTCTCATATGAAAAACCTGGAGGTTGAGACTTAAAAATAGTAAACCTAGACTTAAAAATGCCAAAAATACGTTCAATACAATTTCTAAGTGATGCATGTCGATGGTTGAATAACTCATGAGCATTACGTGGTCGCTGACGGTTGTTAGCTGGGCCAAACTCTTTAAGGTGGTACCTCGTACCCCGATAGGGAACTAAAAATTGTAGCCTATTTGGGTAACCACAATCAACTAGATAAAATTTACGTGCATTAACATTTCTGAAAAATTATAATCAATAAATATAAAATCTAACAATTTGATAAAAGCATTCATGTGCTTAACATAAAAGTCCAAAAGCATATAACTAACATCTATGTTCCCAAAAGCATATAACATAAAAGTCATTAATAAGCTCACCACCTCCCCCTATATGCACTCCAGCCCACACTCTACATGGCTGAATCTTTCCCATCGACCTGATAGCGATATTGAGAGCCTTCCCGCACTACGCCTTACATGGTCTCACCCGTCGTGCAAGACAATGTGCGAGTTGGCAATACTATACACCATTATTAAGTAAGGCTTTTACAAAGTTAAGGTCCACGAGGTGAGGTTGATTGCAGACAGCCGCAACCACCGTTGCGTCGAGGGTGAGTGGCTTCCAATTCCAGAATTTACCGTTGAAGACGATTGACTGTCCTAGTCAAAATTTTCCAAGAGCGTGAAGGAATGTTTGTGAAGATGCAATGATGATTCAAGGAGAAGGTTTATGATTTGCGTCTTGACCTGGAGTATTTCCCAACTACGACAATCACTCAT
>NC_033797.1:51915840-51936091 GCF_001876935.1 Asparagus officinalis
ATTCATTGAAACAATCAGTTTGTTGCGGGTGAAACCTAACTCTAATCAGGTTTTGTAATTATTTGATCTTTGGTCCAAGCTCGCTTTTAGAAGAATTTGGTGGTGTCATTTTCTCTGAGTTAGAGATAAGTCATGGCTAATAAAAGGTGATCCATTAAGATTATAGGCCCTAGTCTATATAATGTTAAAAAAAACGGACCAAATCCATTTGTATGTTAAATTCTATTCTCGTCCTAGTGTTTTTTGCTAGGTGGAATCAAGCTTTTCTGCTTCTTTTTTGAACGGAAACAGGCGGCCGGGTGAATAGTTTTTACGGTCAAAGGCTTCATGAACTGTACGCACTTGAGTTAGTTTTCAGAGCTTTTGACTGAACGGATGGAGATTGGATTGATATATGCAAATATGTAAACAGGGAGGGCCTTATCTGCAATTTGCTCCCGTACTTCAAGCCTAGCTGTTATCTTCCGGGTATTTGTAACAGAGTCATGAACTTCAAGCCTAGCTGTGATGTATTTGTAACAGTCATGAACTTAAAGCCTAGGCTGCACGACTCATATTATACCAGTATGTTTGACGAAGAAGGTAAAAAATGCATGTCCAGTGACATATCTTTTTCTTTCAGAATCATAGCTGAAAAAGGTCGACTATAAATGAAATAAGAAAGTGATCATATAGCTTTGCACTTAATTCATAACATTGTCTTAATTTATTTATTTCTATTGGTTGAGTTCCATTGCTTAAGACTGCCCTAATTTATTTATTTCTATTGCTATATGTTATTTAGGAGGCGCTTGAAGCTTCACAAGACTTTGTCTTGTCCCAGTCTCAGAGCATAGAGAACACTCCTACCGATCCTAATCGCATGACTAGAGAGCAATGGAGGGAAATTGTTGATGGAGTTTATGGCTCTAAACCAATCAAGAAAGGGAGGGTGCCTTTATCAAGTGCAAAAGTTAGGATAGTCTCCACTAGCAGGAATATACAAAATGACTCGTCCGCGACCTCAAATCGACCAAGTGTGACATCGTACGTCGTGGCTAAAATTGGACAGTATTTAATGGACAATGTTCAACCCTCGATGTTTTTTCAATTTATTCCCATTATTACGCGCGAGCTAGGGGGTGCACAATCGACTTGGGATGTTGTGCAGCGCCTCAGTGATTGTCCATCGTTGAAGGAGATTCTTCCTGAGTCGATATACTTAGAGATCTTTAAGTTGGCGTTTGCCGAGCATGAAGTTCATGGTGGTGGAGAGGTATATATGACGCGACATATATGTATTTATTATTATATTTTTGGTATATATATATCTTATGTGGAGTGATATTCTTTTCAGGTTGGAGGAGGTATTGTAGGGAGCAGCAGTACGATACGACGTTCTAATGCAGACGATGCTGATAACAGGGATGCCGACGATGACGAGGAGTGAGTGAGACTTGTGTTAAGACATATCATGACTTTTGAATTTTACATATATAAAATATATATGTGATTTTATTGCGTAGTGAATGAATATTATTTGAGCATGCGAGATGTATTGTGATTGTGATTATATGACGAGTATTATTCGATATTGTGGATTGACGGATGAAATTGAATGAGTGTTGAATGTGAATGTATATCATGGTTGGTTTTATGATATATTGTGTTTGTTGGAAATTTGATGTAAAAAGACAAAGAAAGAAAATTTGACTTGTATTCTCTCAAAATCGATTACAATTTGGATTCCGATTACAAAAGAGAAGAGAATGGATTTGATTCTCTCCTTTGTTTAAGACTGGGTTCTTCTTGGTAGCGATGGAGTGCTTCCTTCGATTGATCGCGTCGAACTTGCTCTCCGTTGACGATCCGACCGTCCTTCTTCACTGGAATAACTGAAGTGTTTGATGACTTCGGTTTAGAACTCTTGACGAGTGTTGAAGAACTCTGAACGAGTTAAGAACTCTGATAAGAGTTGTTGAAAACCGAATGTCTGGTTTGATGTGATTAACTTGCGTTACAAGCTAATTAAAAACTCTTAACGAGTTTAAGAACTCAGAATGAGTTAAAACTCTAAAACAGAGTTGTTGGAACCGAAAATTCGGTTAATTGCCAAGTGGATGATACCTTTGATGAAAGGATCCTTCGGGATTTGATTAACTGATCGTTGATCAGTTCCTTGATCCCCCGAAGATCTCTTCCTTCCGATTACTCAACTGCCGAGATTTGTTGACCTTGGGTGGTTTTGATCCCCGCTCCCCTCAACTCTTTGCGGTTTTTTATCTCAGAAACCGATTGATCAACCTCTCAACCCGCCAACCCCTTACTCAGTTGAGTAAGTTGGTTATTTATAGGGTGATGTGGAGTGCAACCAACCCCTATTTCCGCTCCTTTGTGGGCGAGAATCCCTCAGAACGTGGGATAAACGGTTATGAGGCCGTTCAGCTTGCGTTTGAACAAGTCAAAACGCCTCAATTGGCGTTCTGGGCTTTAACTCTGCGCCCAAGGTTTGGGACGCAGAGTTAAATCTCTGTTAGGGATTTGAGACGCACGGGCCTCGTGTGTTCTGAACTTGGAAACGCACAGGCTGCTGGTGCGTTGAAATTTAATTCTGCGTTCAGAGTTCGGGACATAGCTGAGTCTGTTGAATAACGCACGTTATGGGTGCGTTTCGTGATTTAACTCTGCGTTCAGAGTTCGATGTCTGTTGATGAACGCACAGATTGTGTGCGTTTGAGAAACGCAGAAATGAATTTCTGCGTTTGGGAGAACTTGTTGGCTTATAACCTCGTCCACTATAACATTACAAAGGCTATTGTTTATTGATCTTTGCCTGTTATAGGATATGAGAGTCGTCAGATTGTAACTCTCACTGTTGGTTGTGAAGGCCACTGAACAGAGGTTTCATCAGCTGTCGGAAGTGTCGTCGAATTGTAACTCTTCTCGATCCGTGTGAAAAGTCTCCTATTTGTCGTTTTCGATCGTCGGCGTGAAAGCTATTTGATTGTAGCTCTCATTGTTGGAGCTTGACGGGAATCAACATCCATAGTGTCTTCTGGACGAATATTTGCCCACAGCTCTCTACCCAGCAACTCACCAGCTAAGTCCAACCTTTTATTTCTCGGATATGAGGCCGTGTTTATAGCGGTGGCAGAGTTGCGAATGCAGTGATTGGGGAGTCGTCTGATTGTAACTCCTATTGTCAGGACTTGTTTGGATCAGCTATCCATTGTGATTTTTAGACAGCCTACAGACCGCTCCACAGAGAGTCTCGATATTCGAGAGAATCTCCAATGAAACGACGAAGCCCAGATCAGGGCGTTTCCACCAAAGAGGATCGGTTGCTCGGGATGATGAATTCCCAGAAGTTACCATCAACATGGTCAACAAGGGAAGATCTCCGATTGTTTCAAGTGGCTCCGACCCTAATTTCTCTCCAGGAAGAAGAGTCAGTCCGGGAATAACCCAACGAATATCTCAGCTTCAGCTAAAAGCCGTTAGTCATAATGATTACCAGGGTGTCCATGAAGGAATCCATTCCGATGACGAACTCTCGGATTCCTATTCCACAATCGCCTCTGACGATACAACGTCTAGCATAGGGCAAGCTCGAGAAGTGTTCATGGTCAACACCGAGCAGATAGCCAAAATCATTGAAGAGGCCCTGGTTAGGCAGAAGGAAATCTTCAAGTTTGAAATGGAAATGGCTATGCAAGAGATGAGACAAATGCACGACCAACAAATCCGAGCTTTGTCAAATCAGCTAGTTGGATCCAGCCGTCGCACCCAGAACGCCGCAATTGACAGCGATCCGGAAGTGGACGAAGTCGTCATGACCGATGCACCGCCCAAGAATACTGGGGGGATGATAACACTGGGGGTGGCCGTATTATTCCTCTCGAAAACTGTCCAAAACAGGATATAGATGAGGCCGAAAAGATGAGGGATCTCGAAAGAAAAATTGACGCCTTGATGTCTGCTCGAGAGGTGAAGAAGACCGGCATTCCGTGTCCCTACCCGAAAGAGTGGGATTCGATCCCGTATCCGGCAAAGTTCAACCTGATCAACTTCACGCCGTTCAACGGGAAGGACTCGGCCACTCAGCATCTAATCTATTTCAAAACCCACTTAGGGGTGATCTCTGGCAACGAGCCTTTGATGGTTCGGTCATTCGTTGGCACCCTTCGTGGGCCTGCTTTCGATTGGTACCGCCGTCTCAAGCTCGGAAGCATCAACAACTGGGAGGACCTGGAAAGCATATAAACTGTTCCTCAATACTCCAAAGAGTACAAGAGTATAAACTGTTCCTCAATACTCCAAAGAGTACAAGAGTATAAACTGTTCCTCAATACTCCAAAGAGTACAAGAGTATAAACTGTTCCTCAATACTCCAAAGAGTACAAGAGTATAAACTGTTCCTCAATACTCCAAAGAGTACAAGAGTATAAACTGTTCCTCAATACTCCAAAGAGTACAAGAGTATAAACTGTTCCTCAATACTCCAAAGAGTACAAGAGTATAAACTGTTCCTCAATACTCCAAAGAGTACAAGAGTATAAACTGTTCCTCAATACTCCAAAGAGTACAAGAGTATAAACTGTTCCTCAATACTCCAAAGAGTACAAGAGTATAAACTGTTCCTCAATACTCCAAAGAGTACAAGAGTATAAACTGTTCCTCAATACTCCAAAGAGTACAAGAGTATAAACTGTTCCTCAATACTCCAAAGAGTACAAGAGTATAAACTGTTCCTCAATACTCCAAAGAGTACAAGAGTATAAACTGTTCCTCAATACTCCAAAGAGTACAAGAGTATAAACTGTTCCTCAATACTCCAAAGAGTACAAGAGTATAAACTGTTCCTCAATACTCCAAAGAGTACAAGAGTATAAACTGTTCCTCAATACTCCAAAGAGTACAAGAGTATAAACTGTTCCTCAATACTCCAAAGAGTACAAGAGTATAAACTGTTCCTCAATACTCCAAAGAGTACAAGAGTATAAACTGTTCCTCAATACTCCAAAGAGTACAAGAGTATAAACTGTTCCTCAATACTCCAAAGAGTACAAGAGTATAAACTGTTCCTCAATACTCCGAAGAGTATATGAGTATAAACTGCTTCTCAACACTCCAAAGGGTATATGAGTATAAACTGCTTCTCAATCCTCCGACCGGTATAAGAGGTTAAACTGCTCCCTGATACTCTAATAGGTATATGAGTCTAAACTATTTCCTACCATTGACGGGAAGTTCCTGGAGGATATTACGCTAATATTCTTAAGGATAACCCGGTCAGATAACAAAGTCAAACCCAGTTCCAAGAGAGAAGCTGGGGGTGGATAATCCAATGCATCGGGAAGTTCCCGGAAGAATACCACGTGGGTATTCTTAGGGATAACCCAATCATTGAGGAATTGATGAATAAGAAATTCACGTTCGAACTCTGAAGGTCAGAATATCTCTTCTTATTCTTACCAAAATTCTCTAACTCTTATGAGTTATTTTTGTGAGATGAGATCCAATCCTCTTCTTTAATTTATTATATTTGTCCTGAAAATACTATTTATCCCATAATTACTATCCATTCAAAATTATTCATCAAACTCACACAGATAAATATTAACAGATCTAAAATTACGGATAATTCATAATAAATAGAAAAATTAGTTCTGAGCAAGCGGGATCTTGCCTCGGGGTTTCGTCGAACGGATCGACGTCAACGTGCGAGACTATGGATCCACGCGCGGCAGCGGCGACGGTTGAAGAGAGAGGCAGCAGAGTTCTCAAGTTTGGGGCTGACGGGATCTGGTGGGGCTCGGTGCGGGGTGAGGGCGGTCGGGGCTGGACGGTATAAAAGTTAGGGCCAAAGCCAAAATCCCCTCTCGATTCCCCCAATGAACGAGAGGTCCACCTTCAAATTGAGCGATCAAACCTTCCGACAGTTAAGGTCGTCTCAAACTCCTGCTTGGTCAAACCTTCCTACATTTAGGACTACAGCCAGAATCCCCTCTCGATTCCACCAATGAACGAGAGGTCCACTTTCAACTCGAATAGTCAAACCTTCCGACAGTTAGGGTTATCCGAATTTTTCCGATTCTCGGCGTGGAGATCCCACTCTTAGTTTCATCCTTCCGGGTTCTGGGGGTGGAGATCCCACCTCGAGTTTCCTTTCCAGCTGAAGATAGAATATAAAATTCTTCCTCTTCAGCACCGGGAGATAGAATATAAAATTCTTCCTCTCCCGTTTCCTTTCCAGCTGAAGATAGAATATGAAATTCTTCCTCTTCAAGCACCGGGAGATAGAATATAAAATTCTTCCTCTCCCATTTCTCAGTCTGTCTTTGCTCTTAGGAAAGACACAATTCTTAACTTCCAGTCCGGGCATTTGGTGCACGGGGAATTTCATCCCGAAGCCTAAGAAGGGATGAGTCAACACCTAACACGTGTTGCCGGGTAGCCTATTCCCGTAACAAGGGCGAAGCCTATGTATTCAACATCATAGCACAAAGTCTAAGAGAATTCACTCTCTTAGCACAACGTTACATGCGGAACGGACTTAAACAATCCGCATGCTAGCCCGACTCAAACGGTAGTCGGTAAAGGCTAATCAAACCCGTTGATGGCTGGGGGTTTGCCAAAAATCCCAAAGCCTATGTCTAACACGCGTTGCCGGGTAGTCTATTCCCGTGAGAAAGACGAAGTCTACGTATTCAATATCGTAGCAATAAGAGCGTTAACTCTCTTAGCACAACGTCATATGCGGAACGGACTTAAACAATCCGCATGCTAGCCCGACTCAAACGGTAGTCGGTAAAGGCTCATCAAACCCGTTGATGGCTGAGAATTTGCCAAAAAATTCTATAAATGCAAGTCATTGACGTACCAGCTCCATTAGTTGGTCTCGTGACTTGAGCATCCAACAAATTCAGGATAAAATCCACACATGCAGATGAATCAGCTTTAACAGTTGGTCCTGCAGCCCCGACACCTGGGACCGCTGTGCTCCAATACCTTAAGAGCTTAAACTGTGTATACTCCAGCAAACGTACGAGTATAAACTGTGTCAATGGCGATCCGTAAACCCTAAGGGTTAACGCCGGTCAACGCGTAACCCCTAGGTCAACGCCAGTCAACGCGTTGCAATCAGAGTCAACATTTGACGATTCAAAACCCTAGGGGTCAACGCCGGTCGACGCGTAACCCTAGGTCAACGCCAGTCAACGCGTTGCAACCAGAGTCAACGTTCGACGATCCAAAACCCTAAGGGTCAACGCCGGTCAACGCGTAACCCTAGGTCAACGCTAGTCGATGCGTTGCGACAAAAGTCAACGTTCAAGGATTCAAAGTCCACACAAGTCAACGTTCGACGATCCAAAACCCTAGGGTCAACGCCGGTCAACGCGTAACCCTAGGTCAACGCCAGTCAACGCGTTGCAACCAAGGTCAACACACGATGATCCGAAACCCTAAGCCAGTACAATGTGGCGGAAGTAGTTCAAAGTCAACTCAATGACACGAGCCAAACTCAATTCATCAGCTACAAACTCGAGACTCCGACGACGGCCAAGCGATAAACGCAGTGCCGGAAGAACTTCGGCTATTCGTCAAAGCATCGAATAGACCGAAAATCGAAGGAGCCAAGAGTTGAAGCTAACTACAGGTCCTTACGCCGACTGAAGGCTAGACCAATCACATCCAAAGTATTCCAGCCTCTTCTATAAAAGAAACGAGTCCGGAACACTTTGGAGGGGGTATCTATAGGCATCGAAAATTGCCTATAGGTCTCCACGAACGGTTCAGTGTTAAAGAGCAACGATGAACGTCACTATCCGATCCACAGGAGTCTAATTGACGTCGACGAACGACTGAAGTAAATTGACGAGCTACGTGAGCGGATAGGATTTCGGAACAACGAAGACCCGGACCAATCGGGAACCCGGCGGTGTTCAAAAAAAGGACAACGCCCTTCATGCCTCGATCACTCTACAGACAATCCGATCACCAGAGCAGATCGAACTCTTCGTCAAGCATCCAACGCACTTGGAATCACTCAAATCTGAGTTCGGACGAAGAATTTACGGGCAAAATAATCAAATACACCTCAACGGAGTCTCAGAAGTTCCAAAACACCCTAAGGGGTGTCTCAGAAATTCCGAGACACCCCAAGGGTGTCTCGGAAAATCCGAGACACCCCAAGGGTGTCTCGGAAATTCCGAGACACCCTAGGGGTGTCTCGGATTTCTTGAGACACCCTAGGGTGTCTAGGCACCCTAGGAGCCCCCTATTGCCTATAAATAGCACCCCTTTACCTCATTTCAAAAGATCTGGATTTTTGGAGAGCTTGGCGAAGCCCTGCTGCAGTGAAGAGTGTTCGTGCGCTTCAACCGAGGAGAGGTCTACATCAGAGCCTTCATCACCCGTCCCCCTTCTTTTCCTTAGTATTACCCTTCGCCGGTAATCACTAAGAAGAGCTGATATCTCGTTTTAGCCGAGATAGACGCTTCAGGCTTCTAGATCTCACGCGGATCGACGAAGCTCTGTCCGATTTTCTCGGAACAGATCTGAGTGCCCGGTGGTCCACGGATATCAACGTCCCCGTCACAGGCCAAAGACCCACGCAAGCAAGAGACCGCAAAACAGGATCTTGCGTTTGTTTGAAGGGAGTTGTAATCTTTTTTTTCTTGTTTTCATTGTAAAAGAGTCTTATAAAAAGACTATCTTTTTCTGTTTCATTATAACGACTGAAGTTGTAATGAGTACAGCAATGAATACAACAACTTTCTCCGCAAACAAGTACCTGAGGAACGTAACTCAGGATGAAGCTTGAAGTATGTCTCAATGCGGTGTCCTTCCTTCTTGCAATATTTATAAGAGAGTTTAGATCGAGCCTGTGGAGAGGGAGCATGTTGAGAAGTATGATTTATAATAAGAGCAGTGATAAGTACAGACAGAGCAGTCTCGAGTGAAGATCTAGAAGTGTCTGTTGACAAATTGAGTTTTGTTGTCTGTTGTCAGGTCTCATAAGCAGTGAGAGCTCCCATAACTAAGGCAAAAGTCAAAAATTGAGGCTGATGAAGTAGTTGATCAGCCATAATTGAATATTCAGGAAGGAACTGAAATAGTTAATGCACCTCATGCCGCTCGTACCAGGCTAGCCAGTCTTCATATGTGGAATCACGTCCAGGAAGCATGGAGCGTAATTCTGTCGAAAAAGCTTGTATTTGTCCAAAATAAGACTACAGAGAGGAACTACATTTGTATTGTAGAGCAACGCGTTGCAGAAGATATACCTCCCGTGCACCAGAATACTCGGCGAAACGCTCAGTGAGGCGAGTCTACATGGCCCGAGCAGAGGGAAGCGAACCAATTTCGACAGTGAGACCGGAGCCAACACAGCGAGTGAGATAATTCATGACAAATTCTTGCAACTGTCAGTCCAAACTCTCCTTGACATAGAGAGCACGAGCGATCTGAAGATTAACATCACCACTACCAAATGTAACAGTATTGGATGAAGCAATAGTTCTGATGGACAGTGGAGCTGGTCCCGTACTGATGAGATGATCAAGCAGATCAGCGTCACACAAGGTATTGGTGACAATGGTGGACTATCATGCCCAATCACTTTGATCATTGAGGGGCAGGGGTGGTTTGAGAATTTTCTCTGAAGAAGCCATAACAGCAAACCAAAGTTTAAGATAATAATCTTTGAACGAAAAAACCCGAAGGTTAGAATGGAACCCGAAAGTTTAAAATAGAACCCAAAGGTTAGAATGGAACCCGAAGGTATGAATGGAACCCAAAGGTTTAAAATAGAACCCGAAGGTTATATATATAGATATATAGATATATATATATATATATATAGATAAGATTATATAAATCTCAACAAAATCTCTAATTAAATTGCTCTCAATTAGTGGAGATCATGTAGAAAATCGTGGCGACAATTTGGGGACAGAGATCGGATGGCCAATCAGATCTCCGACGGTGGAGACTACGGGATTGACGGATCTCGCGAGATTCTGTGTACAGTGGTAGCTGCAGACTCTCGACAGGTGGTACGACCAGAGATCACCTGCGGACGACTGAGATCTCAGGCGA
The DNA here is from genome assembly GCF_001876935.1 of Asparagus officinalis. Classification (NCBI taxonomy): domain Eukaryota; kingdom Viridiplantae; phylum Streptophyta; class Magnoliopsida; order Asparagales; family Asparagaceae; genus Asparagus; species Asparagus officinalis. The sequence goes on from NC_033797.1 coordinate 51,925,924, forward strand.
GTGGCAGCAGCCGAGATCTCCCTACGACGACTGAGATTGGTGACTTAGAAGTGGAAAATTTATTCTATTTGGAAAATTTTTATTATTTGGAAACCCTAAACCAAGCTCTGATATCATGTTAAAGTGAGGAGAGAGAGAAGAGAGAGAGAGAGAGAGAGAGAGAGAGAGTTGGGTAAAATTTCCCTTGAATTGAATATTGAGTGTTGTTGTGTGTGTGTGTGTGTGGTGTGTGTGTGTGTGTGTTGGTGTGTGTGTTGTATACTTATATATATATATATACAAGTAGAGGAGGGTGAGGTTTGTCCTCATAACCAATGTGGGACTAAACCCGCTACTAACACAATATTATCAACAAAAGCCAAATATCAATACAAATTAAACAAGGATTAGCTGGTGCAGATAAATCCTAACAATAAGATTAGGATATTTTATTTAGAGGACTAGTTTTTTGCTTAAAACAAACTCAAATGTGCTATCAATGGAATACGGTAGAAACCATTTTAACATGGACTTTATTAGAACATTTTAGTAATATTTTCAGACTACCAAAATGTATCTCCATTATATTTTAGTTTATTTTTAAGAAAACACTGAAGACTTATCTGCTATGAGATAATAAGTTTATTTTTCAAGGTTTGATGATTTTTAGGTGGCAGCTCATTGAGCAAAATAAGCTGTCAAAATAAAAAGTTGATGAGATTCATATTTTTTTGATATGATGTTTGGATGTACCTCACCAATCTCCATTAGCCTCTCTTGGGAAGCATATTTCTACCATGAGACGTCAGCTCATACCCATAATTTTCTATTTTTATCATTGAATTTTACAATAATTTCTTAAAATCCAAACACATTGAGCAATTTTTTGTGATTTTTTTCAATACTTTATTCGACTAGAAAAGATGTTACGCTCACTTTTTCATTAGCTATTTAACTTGAATATTCATGCAATATTTTCCTTAAGTTTTCTCTTTATTTACATTTTTGTAAACTCTTATGATAATTGTTGCAAATAATTCAGATCTTACACATGGACCAGCCAACCACGTTGCGGATGACAAGTTGACTCGGTCAACCAAGTAAACCCCTTAACTCCGCTAAAATGTGGGATATCCGCACTCACCTTACAACTTAGCCACGATCCATGGCCTAACCTAAAGGCTCAAATAAAGCGTAGATGTCCACAACAACTGAACAAACCTTAGTTCGGTTACTATGTCTCAACCCAACCAGACTTGGTTTTTTGGAAGTTTACTTAATTTGCGATGATTGATTTGAGTCGTATCATATCTTCAACATATCATGTCAGGAGATATCAATCGTATAACCTATCTTTCTTATTGTCCGTTTTCATAGCTTACATGATGTACACAAATGTCAGTTGTACCATTCTATGCACCAATGAGGTCATGCTACATGGACTTACTTGCATACCAAGTGACAGTCATAACTACCTTGGCTATTAGGAAGACATGTGTACTATCATTGAGGGTCATACTTATCATCAAGAGTCGTACTTTTTCCGTGCATCTGAGGCAATCTTAACCGAGGATCATCACCAGGTGTTAAATGAGATCACAGGGCCCTCAGCAACGAGTCCACTCTCACAAACTCAATCTAGTAAATTTTTCCATGCATCAACAATAATGACCTATATTTCGAGGAACTCTGTCAACATGTTGCATAAGATGCAAAAATGACTCATAAACATAGACACTTTTACATCATGTAATAATTAGAAATTAAGTTCTTCTAAATTGAACTTAAATTAATTGTATTTTTTTCCTAAACAAAAACTGTACGTAGTTGCATTGTAATCAAACGATCATCCACGATCCATTTTTATCGTTTTATTTTTGGTGTCTAAAGTTTGCATATATTCAGAATTGTCAGCCTCGCTGGAAATGCAGTAAATGAAAGATTTTTGAAACTTATATCAAACGATCAATATTATTTATTCAGTAAGGACGAAACGGAATGAAGGAAGGACCCAAAACTGGTTACAAATTATTTAGCAACAACCTTCTCGTTTAAGTTATTAATTCAAGGAAAAAAACAGTATGTATATTACTTAAAGTAAGCAGGTAGCTGTAACTAACCAGAATTTTGTTGACCAAAGGTGCAATAATACACGAGAATCTATTTCTTAGTCAATGATTTTGATGACCACCGTATAAACTTTCTTTGTTTGTCATAATGACTCTGGGATTGGTAGGTATTAGTTAATGGTTGGAGCCTTCACAGGGTTAGGTTGCCGTATCAAATATTTCTGCTCTAATTGGCATGGCTGGAAATTAAACCCCCAAGCTAATAGGATGTTTGGGGGAGCTTAATATATTTTGATCAAACTAGCTTCTAAGCTATCTTCTTCATACCTATGAGAGTTTGATGCGTTCAGAATAAGATAGTTTTGATGTCTCATTTTACAAAAGTTGGGTTTGTCCCAACAATTTGAAAAAAAAAACTTGTAAGCCGTTCAATTTTTTTGGACATGTACACTGTACGTCCGCAAACTAGCGTAATTACCCGTATATCATCTGCCTGAAGTCTACTAATGTCTTATGTAATCTAAGTTTTGTATGTATTTATGGGTCTAGCAAATGGAATTTATCTGATAACCTGAACGGACTATAGGTGACGACAATGTCCTCTCCCTACTCTCTTGTTCTCGTTATCGCGATTCTTCCCATCTCACCCATGAACCTCCTATTGTAATATCTTTTTTGGTTAATGAATGAACAGGACATTTTGCCCTGTTTTCTTCCTTTAAAAAAGTATTATATAATCCGGATTAATGCGCTAACAAAATTTATTTGAAAGAAGAGTAAATTGCAATAAACCCCCATAAATTTTTAGTAGTAAACCTCAGATAACTTTTATAATCGCACTAAACTATGGATAACTTTTGCAGAAAACCCCCTTTATTTTTTTGTTAAACTACACTAAACCCCAAAATTTTTAAAAATGTCTTTTTATGTTGTTTTGGGGGTTCTAATTTATAGGGATTTCTGCTACATGCGGAAATTTGTTGGGGGGTTTTCTGCAATTTTGAAAGGTATAGGGGGTTTACTGCATAGTTTGAAAGTTCCTGGGGATTTAGTGTAATTTACCCTCAAAAGGACTTGCTCAACTAGGGGGAGGAGTGTCCATTATGGACTTCGAGACTCAATTTTCTCAAAATTATAAAGGTGAACGCTACTCCCTCCCCTTAAAATGGTAACAGAAATGTCAAGTAAAGAGACATTATTGTCATAATTAATTTGACACCTTGCTAATTATGTAAAATGTTATAATCTAGTGTCCAATCCTCTCAGACTTACACAGACTTAAAGAGCCACTCTTTAATTTTTTTCTCCCCGACAAGGATGTTCCTAGGATTTTCCACAAAACAGTAGAAAAAAATTAAAAAAAAAGGTCCCCACATCATTAGATAGCAAATATTATTTAGTTTATTATAAGAAGCACGAGAGCTAGACATAGGCACAGTGAAGTGACTTTGAGGAACAAGCTCCTTAAACTCATACAAGAAAGTGAGAAACGTATCATTTAATTTTAATATTTGCTTTTTTTTGGCATTTTCTTTGGACTTTTCCTTTCTTGTTGTTTGTTAATTAGGATCTACCACCTCATAGTTCATACAAAATTATTGATTAGATCCCCAACCGAGACGTAGTAAAAACATTGTGACATCAGTCAAGTTGATTGTAGGTTGTTGACTGTGGTTTTTTAGGCTTCATTAGCCACTACAATAATTCATCTACAAAATTATCATGCTTTGCTATCAAGGGTTGTCTAGCCTGCTACGATGAGTGAGGATGATCTTTTTTATATGATATTGACTATAATTTTATTTTCTTCAAAAACAGAATCAACAGAGCAGGAACAGATTTACGTTGAGCATGAGGCACGGAGGTTCAAAATTCAAATGTGAGAAAAGATAACTTTAAGCATTTAACTTCTAGGTTTTGCATCACCAGAGTTGAAGGTGCAAAAGTTTATTTAATGCTGAAATAAACTATTTCATGGAAGTGGAATACATCATTACTTAGACCCATTTCCTTCTATAAATAGAGAGGCACTGTGATCCATGACGCTGATCGTCATCAAACTCCTCTATTCATAATTCAACAGATAGTGAAATTTCCCAAGAGCCAAAGAGTCCAAACCAACAACGACTCATACATATCCCCTCCTTTTCGATTGCGAACGGACGCCCTTTACCATCACCCAATTACAAAAGATGCACTCCGATATGGTACTATTTATTGTGAATAGACCCATATATATATATATATTATATATATATATATATATATATATATATATATATATATATATGAGAAATATGGAGAACCTCTGTTACCAAGTTGCTTAAAGCAACTTGTAGTGATGTGGCTAATCTTGCCCTACATTCACACCTCGAAGATAGAGCCTCAACCCCCTTCACCAACTCCAATGTAGATGTAGGACAAGATTAGGCCACATCACTACCAAGTTGTTGAGCAACTTGGTACCAAGTTTCTCCATTTCTCTCTCTCTCTCTCGTCTCTCTCTCTCTCTCTCTCTATATATAATATATTATATATATATATATATATATATATTATATATATATATTAAGTTCTTACTGTTAGCAAATAGATTCCATGTAGTAAACTTTTTCGTTTCTTTCGAAAGTAATAAGAAAAAAATAATTAGGTGTCTATCCTTATCACTAGAATTATAAGGGGTCTATCCGCCTCAAACATTTTAATTATTTTAAGAGTAAAAAAAAAGTTCACTCAAGGGATCTATTCGCAACACGTAAGGGTCTATTTGTAATAAATAAAAGTACCGAAGGATGTTTCCGCAATTAGCTGATCCTAATAAGGAGGATCTGTTTGCAATTAACCCTCTCTTTTATCGCAAAAATAGGCACGGCTACATAATCGACACAGGATGTTGCCACAACAAGACACAAACTTTCTACGTGTCAACCAAACGCAACAAGCAAACTCCTATTCAGCTATCGTCCTCGGTAGCATCCATCCAATCGGGAATATTTTGGAGTTTAGTCCCATAAACACATAGTATTTTATTTTTATGGAGGCGAGAGGTGAAGCGGATAGGGCTCTCGCTAATCTTTAGGGCCATCGTATCCGCAAAGCAACGAGAGAGGGAGTAAGGGACACGGCCCTCTTTCAATAATCCCACATCGCCTAGAAAATTCCTAGATTCGACGAACCCCGCTTACGTCGGCCCCGCTCGAGTCTTCGCGTTCGTTTGTTGGTGCTGAGCCCGACCTTTTGCCCTTTCTAGGGGCTTTTGCGAATGACCAATCTACCCTTGAGATTTGGGGTGACATTAGAAAGGGAAGTTGATGCGTGATGGGGGTACGCATGTGTTTCCCGTGTTAACTAAGATATTATCGACATATGTAGCGGTGAAACTACTAGTGTCTAGAGTTGTCACCGGAGACCGCTAGATTGTCTACTTTATAGATATTTTATTTTAATTTCAATTGCATTGAACACTTAGGCTATACCATTAGAATTATGACCGAATACCACTAAGCAAAATAAGATTGTAAAATTATCGATTTATACCCAATGCCTTAACTTTTTATGAATTGATAAGTTACATGAGGTCGTCATTAGGACAAAATCCTAGATCTATCATTTCGTATATGATAACACTCATTTGAGAGACGTGCTTCAGATTTTTAAATAAAATTCTTTGTAAGTAATAAGTGTTACGGCAATAATTAGCCAAGTGCAAATCCTCCTCTTGGAGTCGACACGTATCCCATATCAGCATTGATCAGTTCACCCAGGCCTGGGGCAGCTCGGGTAGCCAGCGCACTTCCTTCTCGAGCCAGGCCGAGTCGTGACAAGCTCTCACCCGACCTCATCACTCGAGTCGACCACCCTCATTCACTCAGAATGGGGTCACCAACTTGTGAGGCCGAGAAAAAAGGCGGTACTTGTTGTCCAGCTCGCAGAGTCGGATAAAGAGGTGGTTCATCCTTGTACTCCACATCAACAACTGTCCATCACCATCATTACTAAGGCCATAAGTCTTCATGACCCATCACCCTCCATACCTCTTCAATCACCATCACGTCATCACGTCAGCTCAATGATGACTTATCACATAGGCAATCGACACATGTAAAGCTATATGCCGATTCAGATGTTTGCCTAGACTCGGTTGGAGTTACGCTTCTACCCCTCTCAGCTAGGTATATGTGGGTTTATTGCCTTGGGCCACAGGTACGCCATTTTTGGTTAAATCCCTCCGCACATTGAGAATTTATTCAGATCATTTGGTTCCCCACTCAAGCTCTATACTGACTTGATCGTCGGAGGAATCACCGAAGAATACAACTTTGGTCCTCTAACGTGCTTGTTTTGCAGCTCTCTTATCCTATACAGAGGATCAGCCATCTAAGGAGATGAGAGGACCCGCATCGACTCATACGAACTTGATCGTCAGAGGAATCACCAGAGAACCCAACTCCGACCCTCTAACGTGTTCATTTTGCAGCTTTCTTATCTTAAAATAGGGGATCGGTCGCCTAAGGGAATGATGTTAGACCCTAGAGAGGGGGTGATTAGGATCTTATACTAATCAAATCTAATTTTATGCTAATTAAAACTAATTAACAAATTATTCTTGTAAGGGAGATATACAAAATGTTACAAGCAAGAATAAGCAATATGAACAAAGGTAAATATCCTAGCAAAGAGATATACTATGAGATATATGCAAGGATATATAATTAACATAAGGGTAAACAATCTAAACTAGATAATGGGTAATATAATCAACAAGCAATAAACAAAGACGATATATGATATGAACATAAAAATAAGTGCGCCAATGCAATCACAAACAAACGATATGATTACGGAGTTCGGTCCCCATGACCTACGTCTCCGCTCCTCACCTCGAGGAGATCTCCACTATCACAACCGGGTTTTTTACGTTTACCCGAATAACGTTTACACCTCACAATACGGTTTTTTAGTTTACCGAAAACTCTACAACTAACACACTCTTGTAATCCCACTCTACACCCTCTCAAGTGTTGAACTAGACGTATCTCCCTCAAGTGATCGGATAAAACCTCTCCCTAGGTTCGTCAACCGACGCCACTCCTCTTAGGACAATCCCCGACTCTCGCCACACACTTCTCTCGGTGTACAAGTGTATTACAAAGTGAATCTCACAATAAGCACAATACAAAGTGTTTATTCTCTACAATGGATGAGAAGGAATTATAAGCTCACTTTCTAAGTTACACAATCCCACAACCCAATTATACTATGAATGTAAATATAATAAGCTCAATGGTTGTGTGGACAACCCAATTATACTATGAATGTAAATATAATAAGCTCAATGGTTGTGTGTGTGTAAACAAAGAGAAAATAAAATCAACTAAACTCAATATGAACACTAGCTTAATAAAATGATAATCAAACAATATAAAATATAAAGCTAGATTGAGTTTAGAAAACTTCTCAATAGATCAAGAGTGGAAGGAGAAGAGTTGGATGCTCAAACACCACTAGATGATCTCCTCAAGCTCTTGTGAAATTGATTTCACAAACTCAAACTCTCAAATGCTTAAAAGCTTCTTAAACAAACTTAAACAACACTTAAACCCTTGTTAAAAATTTGTTAAAATATTTCTTGGATGGCCATGAGAACTGAGATCAATGGGGTATTTATAGCCTCCCAAAACCTCAGCTAAAAACTCCAAACAAAAGACCAAAAAGCCCACAGAATCAGAAATCAGATTCTATATAAAAATAGCCATTGGAGTGAATGGCGATCGACCGTGAAAATCTTTTAACAAATACTTTGGCGGTCGACCGTGGGAATTTTCGAGCTGATGGTCGACTGTGGTGGTCGACCGCGAAAGTTGCTGATGGCTTCGCAGGGAAAAACAAAGACGTGGTCGACCGTGACGGCCGACCGTAAACTGACATATGAAATACAGGTTTGAAAGTTGCTTTTCTGATTTTAAAATCTTGTTTAAAAATATCAAATAAATTCTAAAAAATATAAAACTTTGGGGAATGATTGTAGACATGATAATACACATGCTACAAAAACTGGTTTTCAAAAAGGACCTCCCAAATAAAAAATATCATCATTTTGTAAAATAGTCCAAAACATGATAATGTGAACATATGAGTTTTGACATTTTAGCTTAACCATGTTTTGAAACAATACAAAATGATTTTATAGACTTGAAAAAAAATGTAAACTATTGTTATGAAGTCTATAAATAATGAATATAGTATTTTATCAAAATACACATATAATGTACTAAAACATGATTTCATTGAACTGAATAAATTTAATATTGATGAAATCATATATATGCACATAAGTATGAAACAAAAATATGTTTTCTAATTATATTTGATTGTTTCATAGTAAAATTTAAAAACTATCAAACCAAAACATATATGTATATACATAACTATATATATACATGGAAACCAATAAATGTGTGTGTATAGATGATTGAGCTTAAAGTACTAACACACATAATATAAAATCTAAACTACATTACCCAAGCTTGATCTTGATCTCATTGTAGCTTAACTTGGTAATCTTGCGGATGAAGCTTGAACTTGGATCTTCAACTTGAATTGTATGGCTTCACTCCATAATTCCGCCAACCTCCATTGAATATGATCGTGAATGCGCAATTCTATCCATCCTCCAACTCGTTGTTTGCCTAAAATAAATACAAAAATATAAATACTAGACAAATAACATTAGAAGTAAATTGTTTGTTAAACATTATCAAAACAAGAAGGCCAACAGATGAGGGGACCCACATTGTCCATTTTGACCCCAAGCCCCATTGCTAACTCGGGATTATCTACTAATATCACTGCTGAGTCTCAGGATATCAACCCTGGCGCCCACTGTGGGGCGTACTCATTACTTCAGATGGACAATCCCCTATATTTGAACATCGAATTAAGAAGCTGTCATTTCTATCAAAGCTCCACGACAGTCAAGAGATTTCGACATAAGGCTATGATGGCAAGTTGGCCATAAAGTATATATACCTTCGGACAACTCTCCAAGGTAATCAAATTAAAGATACTCTCTTAAACGAGATATTTTTGTGCTATGTACTTATATGCAGTTTTCGACGCTTGACCTTCATTGACTCGACCTACTTCGACAAAAGACATTGATATCACTTTTTTGAGTAAAACCAAGATGCGCCATCAGCACAAAGACCTTGGTATCATTTTCACGAGTAAAACGCAAGGCACACGATCAGAACTTGGTATCATTTTCATGAGTAAAACCCAAAACAGGCATAAAACCTTGGTACGTATTTGGGATAAACCCAAGGCATGTCATCAACTCGGTCAACTCCAACAAAAGACCTTTGTTCGCGGGAAAAATCGTAGCTTTCTTTATTGTTGATATCATTGTACACCTTAATAATCGTTTATCGAGTTACAAAGATCCGGTCTTTTTATAAGAGCCGGTTACTATATTGACAAAATTCCAAACTATTACAAATAAACCACACCATTACAACCTTGTTCCTTCTTTGTCGAAGATCGCGAGCTCTGTTGCGTCTAACCTCCTGGTGTTCTTTGCCTGCCGCGCGGGTATTTCGCCGTGGACCAAACACGCGTTATATCTCGATCCGGATCCGGATCTCACGAACTATGTACGGGTAATTATTCACCAAGGAGATAATAAGCTGGGAGGATTGTTTCACCAAGTGAAACAACCTGCTCGAATCTCAGGCGGATCTAAGAACCAAGTCTTAGATCGCTGCAAGCGTGATCGTCCATGTAATCTCACGAGTCAATCCTCTCGAACTCCTGCCTTATTTCGCAGTTGATTCCTCTCGAACTCCTGCCTTATTTGGCGTTGGTGATCGCCGAGCACCGGATCTGAAAGTCCAAGTCTCCAAGCCTTCAAAGTTGTGATCTTTTTTAGATCTGAGTCTTCAATCCAGCAGGGCTTCGCCTCTCTCCCAAATTTCCAGAAGAAATCCTCCAAATGAACGAGTACCAGGCCTATTTATAGGCTCTCAGAACTGTGCGTTTGCACAGTTCTGAGCCTAGCCACCCCTAGGTGGCTCGGCCATAGCCGAGCCACCCAGGGGTGGCTCGGCCTTGGCCGAGCCACC
>NC_033797.1:51943412-51948453 GCF_001876935.1 Asparagus officinalis
TTGGCCGAGCCACCCTGGGGTGGCTCGGCCACCGAGCCACCCTAGGGTGGCTCGGCTTGGGCCGAGCCACCTTAGGGTGGTTCGGTTCGGGCCGAGTTCCCCCAGGTGCGCTGGTTTTGTCGTTTTCCGTTGTTTCCGGTTGTTTTGTCCGTTGTTCGGTTGTTTTGTTGATTTGTTGACTTGATTCCGGATTTGGCAGTAAACTCAGTCGGTGTTTGAGTTCAAATCCATTTTGTTGGAAGACCCGTCGACTCCCCGAACCACTAACGTTGTTCACATGCAGTTCGTTAGCTTTGTAGCCTCTTTAGTTCGTTTCGTTGCTTGAACGTTCGTCGATTTGTCGAATCATCGCGCCGAGCTGTGTCAAGGGACCTATAAGCAGTTTTATACGCCTACAACCTTGTCATCATTTTTATAAGTCCAAGGCACGTACCTAAGACCTTGGTGTCATCGCGAGTAAACCGAAGGTACGAGATGGAGCTGTCCCACTCGCCATGCACATAGTTGAGTCGCCTCAACCCAAAAATGGACTTGTACTCAAACAAAGCATATTGCAAACTCTTTACACAAAAGAATGCAATCTAAAATGTACACAGTTCAAATTGACAAAATTATCTTTTTACTCATATATAAAACTATTTACAATACAAAAGTGGTAGCAACAAAAAGAGAAGGTACATAATCCCCAAGGAGTTGGAGTTAGAGTTGGACTCGGTAGAGATACAGCGGATCAACCCCAGAGCTAGGAACATGAGCCAAAGGTGGATCAACGGTAGTAGAAATTGGCAAAGGACTCGACTAAACCTCAGAATCAACCTCCTTTCCTTTCTTCTCTCCTAGCTTACTCATCCGCCTGTCGTGAGCCGAGCACTCGCTTGCCTCCTCAGCCGACTCTTCACCATCCTCGTCGCCACTCCCGCCATCAACTGCGAGCCCCCCTCATTGCTTCTCTATCTCCTGAAGCACGCTAAAACAGTTGGTCACCTTTGGAGGATAGTGGAACTAGTTTGGGTCGCTTCGAAGTTCAGCCGAGAGTTATGCCTAGAGATAGTCATAGCCAGCATTGCAAGCTAGCGCCACCCCCACCTTTCCCAGAGTATTGTGGTGATAGCCTTCAACAACCTCAAACCGGTTGACCTCAGACTCTAGATGAGCGAGGCATCCTTGCAGTGCCTAGATCTCAGCGAGGGACGAGTCACGCTGTCACTAGGCCTCCAGCGCAGCATGAGTGCTCTCTTGCTTGAGCTTTTTGTGAGCTATCTGCTCTATATTCAGCTCGATCGGCAGGCTCTTGGTAGCTAGTCAATCCAATCGACCTCGCTCATAGGCATTATTCCTCTCTCGCTTCTCGGCTTCAACATCCTTGGATAGATATTTCATGTTGTCATTCTGCTCTTGGAACTTGTGTCTGAGATGGCTGATGTCCTCCTTGAGCTAGTTGATCTCAGCCAACTTCTTGCTATTTGAAGTCTTCAAGCCATTGATCATCTTCTTCTGCATCTTCGCCTCCTGGTGCCATTTATCATTGCCTCTCCTCTAGATGGTCAGTTCATCCTCCTTGTCAGCTAGCACCAGAAGAGCCTTCTCGAGGTCAACCTTCTGGGCCTCTAATTCTCTTGGAGTCTGAGGTAGAAGGTTTGGACTATCTCATAGCGGCTGAACAGCTCCTATTCCACCAGAGCTCCACGGATCATGTAGCCCTTCAAGCACTAGTGAAGTCTGACATCCTGCATCTCCTCGAGGATTACTTCATCGTGATAGAGGTAGAATTGTTTGATAGCTCTTGTTTGGGCGAGTTGTGACTCCATAACTAACCCCCTCTTATCGAGATGTCACCTAGGTTCATATTTGAACTTCTAGGGAGGCTCCTTATCGTAGCGGGGACAGACTTTGGAAGACCTCGTCAATAGCATCCTCAGCCTATCCTACTTCTCCGCCTCGAGCTCATCGATGAGATAGAGTTACAGTCACCTGAACCCTTGAGTAGAAGGCCACCCCTCAGCGGTTGGCTCTTTTCCCTGTCGATGAGCCAACTCAGCAGACATATCAATGACCACCTCGCCCTTTGCTGAGGCCTCAGCCTCTTCAGTCTCAACCACATAGATCTGAGCCCCCTCTTCTCTGATGGGGGACCTATTAGCAACGATGACAACTTTGGCTTCTGGGACCGGGACAGTAGCCGTAACATCCTCCACTACATGAGAAGGCGGTATCTCCACCGGAGGCAAGCTTATGGCATCCCCTTGAGCAGTAAAGGAAGCGTCGCCTCCATAGCAGCTTCAGCCATATTGTTGGGACATCAACTACTTATTTAGCCTCTTTTCCTTTTCACCTCTCTCGGCCTGGGCCGTAGTAGCACTCGACTTGGCCAATCTAGCGGCTATCTCGGTCGCATGGGCCTCGACCCCCTCAACCTCCTCAGGGGCCAGATCAGGACGGAGGTGCTTCTTCGGCCTCGTCAATGGCCCTCCCCACATCTAAGTAGGTGGGGCCATCGACACCACCTTGGTATCATCTGTGCCCAGCATTAGCATGGCCGAGCGAGCCTTATCATCTGTAATTGGGGGAACAGAGGAGATGCAGACAACATGTAGGACCAAGTTGTTGAAGAGATTCTCAATCCAACGAGAGCCGATGTAAGCCTTTATCATATCGATTGCACGCTTTTTGTCACTCGACAGCAGCCCAAGCCTCAGAACATCCTTCTAGATCTTGGGCTATTTGGAGCAAACCAAAATGGAGTCATCCACAGACACCCATATAAACTTCTCCTTTTAGTCCTTATTGGACTCAGGAGTGTTGGAGACAATCTTGTTTCCCGCCAGGACTTGGAGGTAATAGTGGCTCTTGTGCTGGCTCACCTTCACACAGACGAGGTGAGAATCCTCAAGGTCGGATTGACTCCTAACAAGTAGCAGATAACAACGAACCCCACCAAAGTGGTGATGGAGTTTGGCTTCATTTGCAATGGCGATATTCCTAAGATCCCAAAGACATAGTGAAGGAAAAGATATAGTGGTACCCATACTCTAGGTGTTTGAGATACACTGGAGTGATGCTATCGTCATGATCGTACATCACCTGCGCACGCGCTGACACTATTAGGGCAAACGTCCTAGGGATGTCATACTTGCCGTACACACTCTCCAACAGCGACAACGACACTTTCGAATGGAATTTCTATAGTTGGTTGATCCGGACCTCATTCAGAGCAATGTATGAAGATGTATTCGGATCTGAGAGTTCACGAAGAAAATGTCGGAGAAAATCGGAGTTCTTTCGTAGTGGAAGAGTTCTAGAGATTTTGTGAATAGCAAAAAATCTAACATCAAGACGGCCGTACTTATAGGCAGAAAGGTCGACAAGTGACAAGATCATAATGGTTGACTCATCTCCCAACCAATGGTTGAGATCATTCCCAGAATGTGAGGCGACCGCTCAAGGATCGAAGCACCCCTCATCTTAATTTGCCCGCAATCCCTACACAAGATTTGAGGCGGCGGCTGCTCAAGATCTTCAATGACGTCAATAATGTCGCATCTGAAAAGACTCTTTAGCAACCCCTCATTAATGCATCTCGGGAATCGGCCAGCTACAGTCCTATTTCACTCGGACTTGGCTACCTCAAGTTCGAGTGAAAGTGACCAATGTTATGATAATAATTAGCCAAGTGCAAATCCTCTTGGAGTCGGCACGCATTAGCATTGATCAGTTCACCCCAGCCAGAGGCAGCTCACGTAGCCAGGGCACTCAGCTGTTCCCGAGTCAGACCAAGTTAAGACAAGCTCTCACCTGATCTCATCACTCGAGTCGATCACCCCCATTCACTCAAAGCGGGGTCGACAACTTGCAAGTCGGATAAAAAATACGGTACTTATCATCCCGCTCACAGAGCCAGATTGAGAGGCATTCGTCCTCGAGCTCCATGCCAATAGCCGTCCATCACCATCATTGCTAAGGCCATGAGTCTCCATGACTCATCACCCTCCACATCTCTTCAATCACCATCACATCAGATTAATGGTGACTCATCGCATAGACAGTCGACACCTGTAAAGCTATCTGCTGATTCAGCTATCTACCTAGACTCAGCCAAAGTTATGCTTCTACCCCTCTTAGGTGGGTATATATGGGCTCATCGCCCACTAATAAGAGGGAGGCCTTCAGGCCCCCCTCGAGGCCATAGGCACGCCACTTCTGGCTAACTAATTTCATCATCTGTATATTTAGAACTTATTTAGTTTATTGATTCTCCACTCAAGCTCTATACTGACTTGATCGTTGAAGGAGTCACCAGAGAACCCATCACCGTCCCTCTAACATATCCATTTTGTAGCTCTCTTATCTTAAAATAGGGGATCAGTCACCTAAGGGGATAAGGGGACCCACATCGTCCGTTTCGACCCAAAATCTCGTCGCAATCTCACTGCTGAGTCTTAAGACATCAGCAATAAGAAATTTTCATAGTTGCAGAGTTGATAGAATTTGCTTTTGGCTCATACCAATTGTATCCTCACAACATGTACTTAATTAGCTAGACTATGAAAAAGGGAATAGAGCTTTCCACCTAAGTGGGAATGTAATTCACATGACTAAATGCCACCAATGAACTTGCCCATCAACGAATGAGAATTTGTATTGTGCTTCACTAAGTAGATGAATCTTACATATATATATCTTACTTAGCTTTAAGTACATTCCGCTAGAGTGGAAACACTATAAGCAAAGTTCTAGGAGGGGAAAAAAAAAGGTGCTCTCTTCATTCATAGAGGAGATGGATGCTATATTGAGAGGGACAACTAACAACTTTCTTCCTCCACTATCATTCCCTATGGATTTCCGATTGAAGCCTCGAAAGATACGGATGCTTTCTCCACGAGGGAATAGTACAAAAATGCTCCTTTCCTCTGTGCTTTATTTGTATTTGTAATTTGATAAACACAAATAAATCCTTTAATCCTTGAGAAAACAATGCTGGTGCACCTAATATGCATAGGGAGTAATTATAAGGATAAAGACATGAAATATTTTTTTTCCCTAC
>NC_033797.1:51948463-51950610 GCF_001876935.1 Asparagus officinalis
GGGAAAAAAAATATAGAAAGTTCAATCAAAGGTCTTAGAGATCACTAACTATATAAACTAATTTATGTGGATGTGATAAGTTTAGCAAGTGGTTATAAAGGTATTGGCGTGTGATTAGGACTTCACTTTTATCCTTTATTGCTCCCTAATGGTTCTGGTGTAAATGAGTGAGAAAACCTAGGGCGGCTACATGACTAAACATAATGACAATTAAGCACTTGGATTTTTTATAGTTTTGTGCCGTATTTTATGTTTGTAAATGGAGAAAAGGAGATGAGAATGGAAAATGACATGGAGGGAAAGAAATGGGGAGTAATAAATAACAGTGGTAATTCACACAACCCCTCGGGGGATTTTTCACATAACCCGATAAACTTTTCATTATCTCACATTACCCCCCAAAACTTTGGAGAATCACTAAAACCCCCTTGAACTTTAAACTTTTGTCAAAAAACCCCCTTACATCTAAGTTTCAAATACATATAAGTTTTTTTTAGAAAAAAGACCAAATTTTGGGGGAAGGATATATTAAATGTAAATGAAAAATGAGAAAATTTAAGCTTTTTTCTCAATGACATTTTAATAATTTTAGGGGGTCTTGTGGAAACACTAAAAGTTTAAAAGGGTTACGTGAAACTAAAATAATATTAGAATAGAAATAGAATAAAATAAAGGCTGGATATCATAACATAAATTTTAACTTTGGAGTATGATCACTTAACCCCCAATAACTTTCAAAATAAAAAACCCTTGTTACTGTAGAGATTATCATAAAATTCCAATTTAACTTTACGATTTTATAGGGAAAACCGTTTAACTTTGAGACTTCATGAGAAAACCAAAGTTAAAGGGATTTTTTTCTTATAATCTCTAAACTTTAGGGGGTTTTCTGTTATTTTCAAAATAATGGAGGTTTATATAATAATTATCTAAAGATAAGGGGGGTTTTCTGATATTTAGCCTAGAATAAAAATAGGAAAGAAAAGGAGGTTTCCTTGCAACCAACGCATCTTAGGCTCGGCTTCGGATGTAGGCTCGGAGCAGAGACTTCGTGAGGATAAGAACGACCGAGCTCATCAAACCCCCACTACTCTTCAACCCTCTCTCTCTCTCTCACTCCCCCCAACTTCCCTCTCTTTCTCTCTCTAAAGCTCTCTCTGTCTCTCTCTCTCTCAAATCTCTCTCAAGCTGGCGATCGAGCAAGAATCCCCATTCAAGGAGCTGAAACTCAAGAACAGAAGAGTCATGGTGAGCAATCTGATGCTAAAACTAGTTTTTTTTTCCTTCAAATGGGTATTTGTTATTTTGGGTTTTGAGATTGAGGGTTGATTTTGGTTACAGGGAGGAGTTGGGCCTGATGAGGATAACCGTTGGCCGCCATGGCTGAAGCCATTGTTGAAGACGAGCTTCTTCGTTCAATGCAAGTTTCACGCTGACTCGCATAAGAGCGAATGCAATATGTACTGTTTGGATTGTATGAATGGAGCTCTCTGCTCCCTCTGTTTGGCTTATCACCGAGATCACAGAGCCATTCAGGTTTGATTTTTTTTTTTAATTCATCTTTATGGCATTTTGTCAGTTTGGATTGGTACTTAATTGGGTTTCTCTTTATTTATTTATTATTCTTCTTCTTTGCTTTTAATAGGATTCCCAGTTACCATTTGTTTCTCATTGGGTTTTTTTTTTTTTATTCGGGCTTGATAGTTGAGTGACTTGAGTCCCTTGTCTTGCATTTTGAATTATGTTTCTCTTATTCGTTTTGTGATTTGTAGGGTCTTGCTTGGGTATGTAATCCTTGCATAAAGATGAAGACTTTCAGTCTGTATTAGGATTTCTGATAAGCATTCTGATTGTGTGAATCAAACCCTCTGTTTCCTCTGATGACTAGTATTCAGGTTTGCTGATTTTTTTACCTTAAAAAGAAATGTTGCGGATCGATTTGTTTGTTGATTTCAAAAGCTAGGTTGTTTGTTTCTGTATAAAGACGAAAACTTTAATAGTCTTTGATTGCATTCAAATTAGCATTTCCTTCTTCTTAGCTTTTCATTCAGGTTTTGCCATTGACTTCCTTTTGTTGCGTATCGCGAGTAGTCTTTCTATTTTATTAGCTTGTACTTTCTTGCTCTTATTTTTTTTTGGATATTCCC
>NC_033797.1:51951514-51962922 GCF_001876935.1 Asparagus officinalis
CAGTTCTTTTTCTACATTCATTTAAATCTTTTATCATTTTCTCTTTCTTTGATTTTTTTTTTGATAAGATTTGGGAATCTAGTTCTCCTTTCCCGAATGCCTATTTCTAGCGGCATATCCTTGTTGTCTCCGCATCAAATCCTGATAAAAACGTGGGGAATCTTTCCTCCTCTTCATTATCATAACGCTGACTAGGCTCAATGAATCTTTCTTTTTTTTAATCGTTGCAGATCAGGAGGTCATCGTACCATGACGTGATAAGGGTATCGGAGATCCAAAAGGTGCTCGACATCACCGGCGTCCAAACCTACATCATCAACAGCGCCCGCGTCGTATTCCTCAACGAGCGGCCGCAGCCGAGGCCGGGCAAGGGCGTCACCAACACCTGCGAGGTCTGCGATCGGAGCCTCCTCGACTCCTTCCGCTTCTGCTCCCTCGGTTGCAAGGTAATTTGACAATTCCCATTCACTGATGACGGTCTGCCGCAACCGTAATTACAATGAGAGTGTCAAATGGGGGCCTGATAATTGCAGTCGTTGAAACCAACTTTGGGTTTTTTTATAATTAAAAAGTATATATTAATGATGCATAAAAAAGATATCAATCAACAAATAAGATCTTGTCAGTCTCCCTGGATCACAAATCCCCATGTTAGGTGTTAAAGAGTACTTTGTAACCAAAGTTTATGGGACCGATTATGAGACAGGTCACTTGTCCCACTGTTGGTTCAGGACAACTTCGGGTCAAAAATTAATTTTCTAAAGCATGGGGGTACACTGGATACTTTCTCAGGCAATAGTTACATTTGCTTAATTCTATTCCAAAATTTTAATGTTTTAGCGGGCATTGATGATTGTTGTTGTAGGTGTTTGTTTCGACATATTGTTAACCGTAACCATTGAGGTTGTAGGCAGAATCATTGGTTGCAGTAAAACAAACAGTTGTGTAGTTTTTACAATTGCGAATCAAGTTCACGATGCTATTGACTTGAGCTCTTGATTACAACTTCATTCGTCTGCAGATTGTTGGCACTTCTGAAGGTTTCAACAAAACCAACCACAAAAAGGACAACATCAGCAACAACATTAAGAAGAAGAAGGCATTCGCGTCGCCGTCGCACTCCGAAGAGTCCTACTCGAGCACAAGCCACGGCAGCGCGAAGAGCAACGTGATACAGAGCTTCAGCCCCTCAACTCCGCCGCCAACGACGGTCAATAGTTACAGGAGCGCCAAGAGGAGGAAGGGGATCCCTCACAGGGCTCCCTTTGGTAGCCTCATCTTGGAGTACTAGTCTCCTATACTCGGCCAAAATTATGCACAACCTATGCTGTTTGCGGTAGTTACTAGATATAGAAGGGGGGTTGAAATGAAGAGAGGTGTTATGTATACTTAGAAGAACAGAAGTGGGGCTGTTTAATTATAGGGAGCCTTGTAAAATGTATATAAGTGAGTACGGATGAAATATGTGTGTACATATAGAAATGGAATAAGATTTGATGCTTTTATTTCTAATTTTGGCGATCCCAATTATGGTGGGCGTGGTGGTGGTGGTCCAAGGAGAGAAAAGTCCACGAGGGGGGGGTGGGCTTGCGGGGTTTTGATGAGTGGATTTGATCCGATTGGGTTCGTGGCAGGCTGGGGGTTGGTGTGGGAAATCGCGTCAAAAACGTGGCGCTTTGCTGATTAAAGAGGGGGTGAAGTGCATCGGTCTGCTTCCTCTGCCAGTCTCTCTCTCTGCTTTTTTATCGATTCTTGGCGGGCGGCATTGTTTTTGTCGCAGCTTGGCCGCCTTCATAATTAAATATTGGATTATTCGTGAATAGATTTGTGTAGGATCCTCCAGTCCCAGATAGACACTGCATAGTTTTTCCAGACGGATAGATTCTAATAAATGAATTTTCTTTTTTGGGACCGGAAATAAGTAAAAAAATATTTTGAGGAGCCGAATGGATCCCTCAGTTCTATCGAGGAGAATGAAATCTTATTTTGCTAAAACTTTTTATTTTTTCAGAAATCTGGATCAATTCTACCGGGTGTATTCATACAAGTAAAACTATAGGAGTCTAGTCGCAGTCGGGCAGTATTAAGGGGGGTCTATTGGCGATCAAGCCTTGAATGTTTTTTTGATCTGAGTTTGCATCGATTGATTATGGTTAACTTAATTTACAAATGTCTAGGATTATATGATAAGGTACGTTGTCACAATGTCACGGGCACTATGAAGCGAAGCAGTCACTGAAATGTTTAAGCACCGATTCCTAGCTGAGAGTTCTAGCTGAAATGTTTGTTTGCACGGAAATAATTATGAGGCCGCTGAAGTAAAAAAAAAATAGAGACTACTTCTACTTCCAAGCACCGATTTCTAGCCGAGAATTCTGGCTAAAATATTGGATTACACGATATCTCTGATTTTTAATTGATTAAAGAGAAAGTCCTGCCCTTGTGCAGTCGCGCAATTAGTACAGGGATTTGTTGGGTTAAGGTTTAATTTTAGGGTTTAGTTTTTGTTTTGGGACACGTGTACCACTACGACAGCGAGTGATAGCGATGAGTGTCGCTAGTAAAATGGAAAACGAATTTTTAACATTTGAAAATAACAAATTTCTAATAGCTAAATTTGATAATGTAAATCATGTTACATCGATTAAGGATAACGATCGCCAATTAGCTTCTAATTTCATTAGATTTAATAACCTTGAATGATTAAATTTCATTAATTAGTATTTATTCTGTTAAGAACATATTCATAATAGGATGAAAAATCCTTTAAGGGCCCAAAATATGGGACCAATAAGAGGGACAAGTAAGGTGTCCCCCTCATATTGGATAATGAGTTGGCCGTCATTAATGATGGCCAACTCATTATCCAATAGGAGGGGGACACTTTACTTGTCCTTTTTATTGGTCCCATATTTTGGGTCCATGTAGCAAAGCTCTTGATGAGGATTTATATCTAGAGGAACTAAAATAGGAAAAGAATATGTAAATGCTTATAACTTTCTAGAGTTAAAATAGTAAAATTTATCATTAAACCAGATTCTCGGGTCGGGATTTGTGCAGTGGCCACCGGCCAGTGGGTTCATTGAGATACTCGTGCTGTGCGCCCATAATTTGCAGCCAATGAAATGGCCACAATGTCCCTACTGCAATTATAAAATAAAAAAAGTCAAGAATAATTTTGTACCAAGAATGCACAATGAGCACACCCGATAGGGCCATGAATACATGTGTTTATTTTCTTTAATTTTTAATAATATGAATCTACATATTAAGGTAAAGAGCTAAATATTCATATTTGTATTTTAATTCGATCTCATTTATCAATAAGGTATTTTAATTAGCCAAACACATTTTAAGATATTTTAATTGGTTCAACTTACCAACAATACCATTTTTCTCATCGGCGACCAGTTTTTTGGCGAGAGCTCATCACGTGCGTGGCACGTGATGACTTAAAATGTTTTTTAGTTGATGATGTGGTACGGATTTTCTGACGTGGCAGTGTTTAAAGGCGAGAATTAACCCTCTAAAAATCTCAATTCACCCAAAATAGGATAGATCTGTGCCACATCAGCAGCTAAAAAACAGTTTAAGTTATCACGTGTCACGCACGTGACGAGCTCTCGCCGGAAAACTGGTCGCCGACGAGAAAAAGGATCTTGTTGGTAAGTTGAACCAATTAAAATGCCCTTAAAACATGTTTGCCTAATTAAAATACCTTCTTGGTAAATGAGGTAGAATTAAAACACCAATATGGGTATTTAGCCTAAGACAAAGTGAATTATATTTGTATTTGAATGTCCAGCTCATATTATCGATTAGACATTTGGGATTATTCTAATCTTAACTTAGTCGATCTCAAAACAATTTTTGATCATTTGGAGATTTTATCATTGTTTTAAAAGATATTTCGAACATATTAATTAATGGACTATGCCTGAGAGATTTTGTTTATTGAAACAGTTATCGTCTCACTTGCTCACATTTTTCTGTCCTATTCAATTTCTTCGTGTTTTCTCACTCACTCAACATCCACACTTAGTCAAACTCCCCCCCCCCCTCCGCCCACCACACACACACACACAAGAATAGTCTCCATAATATCAACATCTTGACTAGTAATGTTATAGCACGAATTTCCCTAAAAAATTCGTATTTATATCTAGAAAAAATTGTGTCAATGCCCTAAAAAATAAAGTTTTTTGTGAGGAACCCTCTGTATTAATTCCAATGTGTGAAAGCCCCAAATATGTCATACATTAGTGATTTAACCCATTTATACTCTACCAAGTCGTCATAGAGAAAAAAAAAGTGAAAATCTCATCTTTACCCTTACATGTTCCCCCCCAAAACTGCCATGTTCGCTGAGATCATTTTACATGAGAAGATGACAATTTTGAAAGAGGAGCACTAATACATACAATGCATGTGTATATATGGGTTTTCGGGGCTGGACCATATTTTATTAGGTATTTTGAGGCTAAACAACACGGGGAAAAGTCTACGGGACTGAACCACATGAACTTTGTTTTTTTGGGGGCATTGACACAATTTTTCCTTATTTATAGGTGAAAAATAGATTTAAATATGACAACATCCTATTATGCGCTTGTGCACATATCTAAGTAGACGGAAACAAGTACTCGAGATATCTTTATGTTGATATTTGAAAGGTTCAGCATTTCGTCGTAAGTGGCATGAAAACATGCTACACAACCTTTGAAGAATAGACTCTAACATGTGGATCTCATCACAACATATTTTATATTCTTAAAAATATGCAAGAGAAGAATCCTAACCATGATAATTGGTGGCATTAGATAAAGATGTGTGTATTTGGTCTTATCTATCATCTACCTGTTAATTTAATTGACTAGCTTGTTTGGAGTCTACCAAAAGGTCCAACAGGCCCACCTCAGCGTCCATTATGTGTTTGGACTCCTAACAGGTCTCTAACTGGCCCACTTCAGCTTAAGCCATCATGTCATTAGCTTGCGCAAATTTCACAAAACCTCCTGAGACTTGGGGGCGTTTTCCGCAAAACACCCTTAAACTTTGTTTTTCCTACTAAAAACCAAAAAAAAAAATCCCATAAATGACAGCTTTTCACATAAAAACCCATAAAAGCATGGAGAAGCAGAGTCCCAGAGGAAACAAGAGAAGGACAAAGTTGGACAAATAGCCATATCCTCCAATAGCAAGGTATAGTTCTTAATTGGGATTTTTTTTTTAATTTGGGGTTAATTGACGAAAATTAAGAAAACATTCTAAAACTGAACCAGATTCAGACCCGATCCATATATAAAGAGTTGCCAAACTGACCCTTAGACTCCTCCAACGGCCGACATGAGTCTTTCCTACGAAGCAACGGACCTTTTTCTGTCGTCAACAGGGTGTGTTGGCCTATTAGGTTTAGAGTCGAAGTCATGATAAACTAGAGCTGCGAAATGCGTGATATCAGATATTTTTGGCTTTGGTGTGCATGAAAGCAACATGGGCAAATCGCGTTAATTTGTTTCCGATATTTCAAATAGCGGGAGGGCGGAGTTTAGGCTATCTACTTTCTATGCGCATATCCTCTCCTCCTTTTGAGCAAAGAGGGTGGGTGGGTGGAGGTTGATGCGCACGATAATACTTTAAAAGATACGGAGAAATGACGAGGCATTCAGAAAAAAAGAAGAAGCAGGCGTTGTGTTTTTCTGAGCTATGATAAGCCAAGCGGCTGCTAATGACATCGATCTCCCGTTGTCTTGTACGGTCGCTTTCATGAGGAGGGTGAAATGCGTAAGAGAGGAGGCCGAGATAGAGGAATAGGGGAGAGGGCAAAGAAGAAATAATTTGTTAATTAGTAAGTAGAAAGGAACCTTGGTTGGTTGCTCAAAAAAAAAAAAACAAATTTGCACTGCATGATTTGGGAATGGATTCTCTTGGGCTTTAGGTATGGGAAAAGCCTAACTCATCTTCCTTTATCCAGATAAAGAGGAGAAAAGGCGGGATAAAGGGCCGCTTGATGGGTGTCCAACAAGATTGCAAGAGCGATGAGCGAGCACTTTTTACGTAGGGTGTATCTATATATATTACGATTTGGGATCCTCTACTTATGAATAGTGTCCTAATATTTACTAATACTTAATCTTAGCCTTTCATTTTACATATGTGGGGCTCATTGGAAGGGATGGAGGGTGATGGAGGGGATGGATCTATTAGGAAACATTAGGAAACCCTATTCATGAGTAGAGAATCTGGATCCATATATTACAAGGCTAGTCTAGTTTCATACAGAGGTCACTCGAACAACCTTGATCAGTGAACAGGCATGATATGCAAACTAAAGAAAATATAGTTTCAATAAAAATCCACACAGGATTTAGGATTTTGTAATTTGAATTTTGAGTTAGTTATGCTAGGCTGGATCAAGGGACTGGTCGATGGAGACGAGGTTAAAACCATATAATTACGACTGGTATATGATATTTTTATCTAGTTGACTAGTTAGTACAAGGTTGAAAGATTGGGGAGACAAATTTAAAACACTTAAAAATTGTGGGGGACTACTTTTAAAATATGAAGATAAGGGTGGCTAATCTACAAAGTGATGATGCTGGTGTGTGTGTGGGGGGGGGGGGGGGGAGGGGGGGGGATTTTTGGAAAAAAAACTAAGTATTAATGATGCTAATACAAAATGTACTATGTAGAAATAAAATATTGTCAATAGAAGTACCTTATTAAAAAAATTTACAATTGGTCCCTCCACGTTGCACACAATTCGCGAATAGTTTCCTCTTGTGATACATTGCGGCATTTATTTCTAAAACCCTTCTGCTAAAGGGTCAATAAGATCAAATATTGAGGGGGCAATTTGGAAATAAGGCCCTAGTATTTCAAATTAATCTCAGGGGTTCAGTGAGGAGAAATGCTCCCATGATTATGAATAGAGCCCTTGCAGTGTCAACTCCTTTTTTAACTTAGTAACCCTCTAATTTTATTAATGAAATACGAGAATACGAGTAGGACCGTCCAACCCCTCCACTTTTCTCAAAAACAAAAGTTATATAATGCAGCGCACCACGTAGCGTTCAGCTGTGTTAAAGCAAGTCCAGCAAGCTCCCAGTTGGGAGTCCTAGTCATCAAGCTCTCAAGAGCTCTCAAGCATTTTGGTATAAAAAATTATAAAAATCCTCCTTGGGAGCATCTCCTTATTTTATGGAGCTCCAACAAGCTCCTAGTTAGGAGCTCCAACAATATCAAAAAAACCCCTCTTCTATTTTAATATTTTACCCATTACTTTTAATTATATTTAAACCTCTTGTATTTTATTTCTAACCGTTGGATACGGTCTTCGAGGGAGCGCACACGGTCTTCGAGGTAACTCGCGGTCTTCGAGGTTGGGCACGAACTTCGAGGTATCGCAAACTTTGACCGACTGATTCCTATAAAATTCAATGCCTTCTCACCTCAACCCATCGTCTCCCAAAACAAAATGTCTAGCTCATCTAGCTCTAGCGATGATGAAATGATGAAGAGGTTCTTTCTTATGGGAGCTGCTGCCGTCGAGGAAGAAGAACAAGGGAAAGGTTCAACTTCAGTTCAACACAAAAGACGTACCGTGCTCCATCGATACCGACTGGAAGGCCACAATCGGTTGTTCCAAGATTATTTTGCTGACACACCAACATATCCTCTTCATTATTTTCGTCGAAGATTCAGAATGTCGCGTTCGTTATTCCTTCGAATCCACGACGCTGTCGTCGAACATGACAAGTACTTCGTCCAAAAGAGGAATGGTGCTGGACAGTTAGGACTATCTAGCCTTCAAAAGATTACTGCAGCTATGCGGATGCTCGCATATGGAGCATCCGCTGACGCCGTTGACGACTACGTTCGGATCGGTAAAAGTACGTCGCTTGAGAGCGTGAAGAGGTTCGTTCGATCGATTATCAACATCTTTGGGGAGGAATACCTTCGTTCACCGACTAATGAAGACGTTGCACGCCTGCTCGAGGAGGGTTCACAACGAGGTTTTCCTGGTATGCTTGGGAGCATCGACTGCATGCACTGGGTATGGAAGAACTGTCCAACCGCCTGGCAAGGTATGTATACTAGGCATTTTCATGAACCTACAATTATTTTGGAGACCGTAGCTAGCAAAGATCTTTGGATATGGCATGCATTCTTTGGACTGTCGGGGTCTCACAATGACCTCAATGTGCTACATCGTTCACCGGTTTTCACACAACTTGCGGAGGGAAGAGCTTCACCGTGCAACTATACTGTTAATGGCCACGAGTACAATATGGGATACTATCTCGCCGACGGGATTTACCCAGAGTGGTCCACATTAGTGAAGACTATTCCAGCACCTTGAGGAAACAAGCATAAGTACTTTGCTCAACAACAAGAGAGCGCAAGAAAAGATGTTGAGCGAGCTTTTGGCGTGTTGCAAGCTCGATTTGCGATTGTTCGTGGACCAGGACGTTTCTGGCAACCTAGTGTGCTGAAAGACATCATGACAGCTTGCATCATAATGCATAACATGATCGTTGAAGATGAACGAGATTGTCAATTGGACAACAACTTCGACTTTAATGATTCGATACCAGTCGTTGAACCTTCTCATGTGCAGACGGTGCCTCTAACCGAGTTCATCCAAAATCATCATCGGATCAGGAACACGCAAACACACAAATCACTAAAGAATGATTTGATTGAGCATCTGTGGCAGCTCAAGGGATCCATCGACGAGGATTAAGTTTCTTTATGTTTAATGTAATTTCAGCAAAGAAGTTCGAGTTGTTGTACCGCGCCAATTTTCTTTTCAATAAAGTAGTTGTTTTCATTAAATGCCAAATTTTTCAACTTCAAGTACAATCATAAATCTAATACAAGATAATTAGGAAGAACTAATTAGGATGCGATGCGAGTACAATCATAAATCTAATACAAGATAATATATGATAATTAGGAAGAACCCTTAGACATCCACCTCTCCAATATCTCCGCCTGACGCATTTCAAAGTACTGTCGTTGAACTGGATTGAGTGTTGAGAGATCCATCTTCATGATCTCGTCATCTTATTTCTTTTGTTTTAGCTCTATTTTTTGATTTGTGGTTTCCTTCATCCACGCAAATGCCTCTCCCATGATGGACGTAGCGGATCCAGAGTTTTCCACATTTTGTTTCCTCTTGAGCTTTGCTGCTTTCCTCCCTTCAGGCCTTACTAACACATCATCCGAGTCGATGTTCAACTCGATGGGGGTCGCTGGCATGGAATTGTTTGGTGAGGAATCAGAGTTCGTGGTTCTTCTCGGCTGTGATCGAATCTTATTGTAAGTTTCCATTTGTTGGATCCACTTTTGATGATGACGCAACTCAACCCAGCAATGATCAAACACGAATGGTTTACCATAAAGAGATTGGTATAATTCTTTTACTTCTGCAGTCTACACAAGAGTTAAATTTAGAATAATCAAACATAATTAAACATCTATATTCCTCTCTTCAATGCTATGCTGTTGACATAAAAACATATAAGTTAAATATTTACCTGGTCAATAATTCCCGTACCAGATCTTTGTCTTCCTTCAATCTGAGCAACGCACCCGCAGAACTTGTTGACGGACAGTTGAATCGTTGACCAACGATGCATCATTTGGTTTGGCGTGCGACTCGTTGGATCGACAGAGTATTGGATAAAGTAGTTGTTAGCTCTGTGCCAAAACTTATCTTTGTGTTGCCCCATACCTTGGATAGCGTCTTGGCTCGTGTTCAGCCAAGCAGACACAAGAAGCTTATCCTCGTGGACAGTCCAATTTTCGGACTGCGTGTAAGCCTTCTTCTTCTTTGTGGTCGGTGTTTCTTGGGATGACACTTGTTGTGTTGCTTGGGAGAACTCGATGGGGTTACCTTCCTCTACGACTTCTGTATAGAACGATGGGTATAAGGTTGATTCTTCACCGGTAAGGAGGTGCGAATAATAGTTTTGTGAGGGATCCATGGGATTTGTAATTTGATAGTTTATGAGAGAGTTGTGTGGGATGATTTTTGTGTTGAAGTGAAATGAATTTATAGATGTTTTTTTTTTATGAGAGAGTTGTGTGGGATGATTTTTGTGTTGAAGTGAAATGAATTTATAGATGTTTTTTTACTGTTCATGATATTTTTTTAATCCTAACAGCTAAATTTTTTAACGGGAGGATTTTTCATCTTGTCTCCAACGGTAAATTTTGATCAACACCATCTTCAACGGTACATTTTCCTCTTAAAAAACACTGATCAACATCATCTTCAACGGTGCATTTTCCTGTTCAACGGTAAATTTTCGCTCAGCTCAACTTCATCAACATTTTCACCTCAAATTTCGAAACCAATAAAAAAAAATTCCAAAAACCCCTCTTCATCTCAGTTTCGACAGACCCCAAGCCCACCCCTTTCGTCCAAACTCAACCCCAACCCCAACCCCACCCCTTCGACAGACCCAACTTGGAGGGGGGTTTTTTGTAAACTCTTCCCAGTTCGGAGCTCCGAAGCGCTCCACAAATTTGTGGAGCGCTTGGGAGCTCGGAACTTCTCCACCGCCACGTCGGCCATAGGAGCTGGGCTTGGGAGTCCTTCAGAGCTTGCTGGAGGGGGGATTGGCAACATCCTTCGCCACGTCGGCCTTGAGAGCAGAGATCGGATCTTGCTGGACTTGCTCTTATAGGACGACCACCCACTGGATTCTTGTTTATTATATAAAACTTTATTTACTTTTAACTGTATTTATTATATAAATAATGATAGAGGCACACCCTCTACCACACTCCCAACCACACCACCTCTCTTGCTACAGTGCACGGGCCCACATGATATTTTATTTTTTAAAATATCATATGGGTCTCGTGTACTGTAGCAAGAGAGGTGGTGTGGTTGGGATTGTGGTAGAGGGTGTGCCCCTAGTGCCTCCCTTATTATATTTAGGACATAACAAACTTTTGGCTTCACCACCGGTCGTATACCCAATAACAATAAGCATATGACTTGAAGTGAGCAAACTATGAAGTCTAACGAATTAAGTGATACTAACTCATGCACTGATGTTGTTCAAAATAAAACATAGACATATATTATTATATATATTAACGTAGGTTTCTGCGCAACGACTCGAAGTCCCCCATGAATAAACCGATCTGCATTTGAGGAGTGTTTTATTTTTAATGTATGATGATGATGGCCTTTTGTAGACTTTCCAGTTTGCAATTTTTGAAATAGCTGGGCCCAACCTTTCGGCCTAAAATGGGCTAGCTTGACGGTCGGGTCCAATTTTGGGCCCCGTTATTAGGGTATTTTCGGCAGTAAAAAGCAATCAAGCAAAAAAAAAATCGCGTTACTGCCTTCCCAATTCCGCCCAGCGAAAACATCATATCCACTC
>NC_033797.1:51962932-51987932 GCF_001876935.1 Asparagus officinalis
ACCCTCACGTTTCCCATTTTGCCCTCAACCATCTCTCGAATCCCCGGCCCTCTCTCTGCTTGACCCGAAAAGGCTTCCACCGTCTCCGCCCGTGCTCCGCGGTGCAAGACATCGCGGTCGAAGGAGGAAACAAGATCAACGAAACCCTAGAAGAAGGCGCTGCAGAGAACAGGAGAAAGGTGTACGCGGTGAACTTACCGTGGAGCTTGTCGGGCCCCGACATTGAGAAGCTCTTTGGAGAATGCGGCGCTGTCAACGATGTGGAGGTGACTGCATCTCGTTTCTTGATTTCGCGAGTAGGTTAAGAAGTGATATTTTTGCGGGTAAAAAAAAATTTTTTTTGGCGATTAATTGCAGATAATTAAGCAGAGGAATGGCAAGAGCCGAGGGTTTGCCTTCATCACCATGGCTTCTCATGAGGAGGCGCAGGCTGTTGTTGACAAGTTCGATTCATTTGTGAGTTAAATTTGGGATTTTTAGAGATACTAAAAATTGGGTAACTTTCATAAAATTTATTTCCTTACAATATTTTGTTTGAATTTACTACTTATTATTAAGCATTGTATTAGAGTTTGGGGATTGCTAATAGGAGGAAACAGAAAAGGTGTTGTAAGTTGTAACATCAGCCTGACGGTATCTTGAGAATTGAATAAAAGTTAATGTGAATGATAACGAAAGCCGATCTAAAAGAGTTGATAAAGAAATCACTGACACATTTTGAGGTGTTGAATCCGAGAAAGTATCCAGTGCACCCGGTCCATGGCATTAATCGTGCACCAAATGGATACCGACCCCTGGAGCATTAGACCTCGAGATTTGTGTAAGGGTCCAAGGGTTGAAATCCATTTGATGCATATTTAGAGCCATGGGTCTGGTCCATGTGATACTTATTCATTGAATCCTAACGACAACCATTAATGTCCTGCAATTTCCATTGGTATAACCGAGAAGAAGGTAGATCATAGACGTAGCTGGAAAGAGAAGGATTAGTGAGGAAGATTGTGTTAATATTTACTCAAGAAGTAAGGACCCTCCCAGAGCTCTTGTTACATTTTATAGATTGGAGTTAATTTTAATTAAGACCGCTTGCCATTGTGTGGAGCTTAAAGGAATCAAATCTTTCTTGGGCTTCTATGAAAAGTATTGCCGCAGAACCAGTGTACCCTGTTCTTCATTTAAATCCCTTTCATTCCAGTGTCTGTTTTCACTCCCTCAGTTCTCATGGTCTTGAAAAGCCTCCTCTCTTACAATGGGCTAGTCTACGAGCCCAAATTGGGGAACCTTGATTGGAAGAGTAATAGGCATCCTAAGTGGCCTCAAGTTCCCCTTCGCATCCTTTCACCAGTGGCCAGCATATAGACTATCGAATCTCTGATCCAAACGCTTCTCAGGCACCTATTCCACTTCTTCCCATGGAGTGAGTGATCGGAACAAGGATAATATTGGGGTTATAGTATGGTTGAATTGTGAACTTGTGATACATAAACACAGGTTGCACCCTTACTTCTTTTGGGAACTTGAGCTTATAAGCAACCTTTCCAATCCTTGATTGCCTAATACAATCATAGTCTTGTTGCAAGCTTCCAGACATGTTTAGCGGTGACTGATTGTTGACGACAGGGCTGTAGGCACAGTAGAACCAATCTAATCATTCCTGAGCCTATTAGTAAATTTCTTCATCTTGGATTGAGCTTTCACCAACTTGTCCTTAAGTGATTGTAATATTTCATTACTCATCATCAAAGCTTCTTTCCACCTTAAGAAGTGTTGACTTTGGCCGAGGACCTCTACCATTATACCATACAAGCCATGAAAGGGGGTCATGTTAATTGAGGTGTGCCATATTGTATACGCCAGTACTCGGTCCATCCTAGGCACTCGTTCCATTATTTAGGGTTCAAACTATGAAAACACACCCACAAATAAGTTTATAGATCCTTGTTAAATACCTCAGATTGACCGCCGCTCTGAAGGTGATAAGCTGAGCTCATTGACGCCTCACATTTGGAAGAGTTCATGCCAAACTTGACTTATGAAAAAGAGGTCACAATCACTGATGACTAAATCAAGTAATCCACGTGGGCAAAATATACCCTGAAAGAATGGCTATGGATGCAATTGTACATGGTATCGTGTATCAGAAAGAAAAAATGTGATATTTGGTGAGGCAATCTACCGATATGTATATAACCTCATGACCTTTCGTTGAACGTAATCCCTGTATGAAATCCATCTATATGGACTCTTACACTGTTGTGGGTATCGACAGCGGTTGAAGAAGCTTCTCTTTAGTAGTTTTCGCCTTATGTTTTTTGCATACATCGCAGTTGGCACAAACTCTATGAACTACCTGCTTGTCTCACTCCACCGCATGTTGGATTTTAACCTCTTGAGTGTGTCCAATTAAAACCTGAGTGCCTTTCTCGTGGAGCATAGTGGCATTCAGCTGCCAACCTGTCACTTTAGACTGAGTTAGGACTGAGCACAAACTTCCCTTTGCCTAACCAAAGCCTGTTGTGGAATTGATAGGTATTATACAATTCCTCTTGATCAAAATTTCTTTCTAGCTACAGTAGTTGGGGTCTTCCTCCATTTCTAGCTTGATTCTCTTCAAGCATTATGGCAACGTTACAGTAATGCCTGACCAAGCTTCTGAGCACTCAACACTGCAAGACGCACCATCGGCGGTCTAGTTCTCAGATCCTTTAACGTATTCTACAATGTAGTGAAATTCCATCAACTTTCATTACCATGTTCCTCGAGCCTCCATGCTCATTCTTTGATTATGTGACTGATGCTTCACTGATTAGTCCTCCTAGCAAGCAAGCAGATTGGGTTGTGACACGGGCATTGTAGTGGTCAACTGGTACGCTAGTCTAGGGCAAAGCCAAGGTTGTGACGTCACAATTTCAGTGTTAGATTGAGCTAGACATCACAAGGCCTGCTCGCATGGGTGCTGAGATTGTGAAAGTGTGGTGGTATGCTAGGGTTCATTTAGACATCATTGTTAAATGGGGAGTCAATTGTGAGTTTATAAAATATCTGTGTTTCCTCCCTCTAACAACTAGCTTTTAGGGTTGCTTTTCTAGTTCTCTTTGAAATCACAAATGTTTTCCTATCAAGTATACTCTCCAATTTTTTATCGGATAATAAATTTGCTTACATCTTTTTCTGCATAAGTTGATAAAGGTAGTTTCTTCCTTTTTAATTTTCTACTTAGGATACAAAATTGCCCATCCTGCATAAGTAAAACACCTATTCTTTCTCCAATGTATTTGGCATTTCAAGAAGGGGCTGAAGGAAGGATTAATTTCAACTGTTTGAGGGCTTTCTCAGCTTCAAGAGTCCACTTGAGGAGCTATTCAGGATTCCTGCAGTTGAGTCATAACCCTTCATGAATCTTCTATGGTAAGATAGGGTTGACCGGGGGAGAACTTTGCATCCACTCCATTTGACCAAGGTGTTGAATGGAGAGACCCATCATGAGCTGTGAAAGGCTCTCTACCATGCCACTCACCACCTTCAACACTATTTCCTTGTTCTCGACTCGATCTTCAAGATGATTGAATTCCCTAGATCCGTCTTCAATGAGCTCCAATTCTGTTTGGCTCTGATAGCACATTGTCAGGTGTTGAAACCTGACCACGACCCCTTCCACATCCTCTTAAATAGCCTCTTTTCCTCACTTTGACAAATATTCTGTTATAACAACTTAGCCATGTGTGGAGTCCCAATTGGTCATTTTTCTATGGCTCTGCTTGTATCAGTATTGCAACCACCATTGCTGGTGACTGTTGCTCAGGACCTCAGGTTAGTGGTGCATGTTTGGTGGTTAATTTGACTCCCAGTCATTGGACAAGGCTACAAGAAACCACTCTTGGGCTTCTATTGGAGCAATTGCGCCTGATATCTGATAACCATGTTCTTCATTTAAATCCCCTCTGAGTCTGTTTCCACTCACACAATGTTGGGGCTCCTGACTGTCATGTGTTTAATCCAAATGATATATACTTCTGTATCCTAAAATGTTTTATATAGTAGTCTAAGACAAGCAGCATTTAACAACATAAAGAAACACATTGCTTGTTCTTTGTTTAGAATTATGTTAACCTCTCTTTGTGAGACAATTTAATATATTGGGAAAAATACAAATCAAACTTCAACAGTATTATTTCGCATGCAATACCTCTGATAAATATGTCCCAAATGTATTTGGAAAAATAAATGAATTTTGTGCCCACCATTCTTAGATTATGCGTACTGAGTTGTACAATGAATATTAGGTTTGGAAGCAAATGTTCCAATGCGCTCAGTTTGCCATCTTTTCATTCAAACCGTTAGAAGTTAATTGTTTCTAACAAGCTCTTGTTCTCTATAGGAATTGTCGGGGAGGATTATTAGGGTTGAATTTGCTAAGAGCTTCACTAAACCGTCTCCTCCTTCTCCCCCTCCTACAAGTTCCCCAAAATCAGAAGGACGATACAAGATATATGCATCAAATCTTGCTTGGAAAGTTAGAGCTAACAACCTCAGAGACTTCTTTTCTGATAAGTTTAAGCCAATATCGGCTAGGGTAGTTTTTGAGACTCCATCTGGAAGATCTGCTGGATATGGTTTCGTTGGCTTTGCCACAATGGAGGAAGCAAAGGCGGCTGTTTCTGAAATGGATGGAAAGGTGAGATCAAGATTCCCCTCTTGATTTAGCTTAGATTCTGTATTTATCTGTCACTTAATAAATAATAATGACTATGAATTTTATCTTATGCTTGCGAAATATGTTTAGGCTTATGTTGATTTGATGCACTTACTTCCAGGTAAGTATTTTTTGAACTTTTCGTTTAGTAAAATAAATTCATGAATGCTGTATTTCACATGCCAAACAAGATTTGTGTTTAAAATGAGCAGGAGTTACTATTGGAAATTGAAGATTGATACCTTTAAAGGGTAAATTTCATAAAGTTACCACGAGCTTATTTCACAATTTATGCTAGTGATACTTAGGGTAAGTTGGTCATATGTTTTGACAGTTGTCCCCTAATGTAAATATTATATCTTCTATTTTATCCTCTCACCATTTCCTATTTTCAGGTGTAGTTTAGTCCTTTTTTCTAAGATGTTAACACCGCTTGCAACAATTTACAACAGTCCATGGTATTTTTCTGTAGTTTTGTAAGGTTATGGTAGTTTTCTTTAATAAAAAAAAGGTTTATCTTAGTTTTTGTAAAACCCCAAAAATTCATGTAGTGTGTGTCCCTTTATCTTATATCATTAAAAAATCAGTAATTGTACTGAGAAGTAGAGCATATTTATCATTTAACCAATCCTATACTTTGTTCAATCTATATAACAATTTTGAGAGAGCATAGTTCTGCACATATTTGACTGTAAAAGATATACGATCTTATACTATCCATTTCAATATTTTAGATAGTTAAAGATGATAAATTCGAACATATGGAAAGGATAAAGTATCTTCTTGCATAGATCCATAAAAAATCACAGCTTAGCTGCAATTCTCAACCCTATTCCTGCATGTCTAGTAATTGTTTGTTCCAGTGATTATATCATGAGACTGCATTCATAATTGATGCGGCGTCTTTGCTAATTTTGTGTTAAAACATTTTCTCTGAGAAAACCATTCAAACACCAAAACAACTAAGAACATTTATATTGGTTCTTTCTCAAGTTTTTCCTTTCACATTTATTTGTAGATTCTATTGCTTACCTAATGACAAGGTCGTCATTTGAATTCTAAAGCATGTTGATCTACTGATTTTGATTTGTTATGGACTTTACCAGAAATAAACTATTTTTATCAACCAATTTTTCTTTTTCTTTTTCTTGATGAGCTTATCAACCATCTTAACGGTCTGTTTCGTTTATAATAGGAACTGATGGGCAGACCGCTTCGTTTGAAAATAAGCGAAAGGTCGGGTGATGAATCTGGAGAAGAACCAGAAGACATAAAACATACAGAAAAGCAATCTCAGGAGACTTGAATGGTGTTCTGCCATTTGTTATGTTTCTTCACCAAAGACGAGTCAGAGTGCAGTATGTATCAATGTATAGTGTACAGCTTTGACGGTCTACACTAGTAGAAGGAAAGTGTATGAGATATGGTTCTTCGGGCATCTTATCTGTTGAACCTATTATGATGCCTTCCTTCAGGTACTACTAGTTATGCCGACAATGTTTTTAAATTCTTTTTAATTATACAGAACCTACTCTGTTTCCGCCGTAATCAATTAACCATGCGTCTAGACGATCAGTTTTTCAACTTTCTGCATTTGCTAGTTTGGATCGCCGTCTAATTTGTCATATTTATGGTATGGGGATATTAACCATGTTCAACTCAATTATAATATTCACAAAAGATGGGGATTAGACAGCATATGGTTATATAGGTGAAAATGGCGGAAGATCCAATTAGATGCCGGTGTACCTCCAGGAACCAGTCCCCATTGAGTGTACTTTCGGGCCAGTTGACAGTATTATCTTCTCTTGGTGCAAACCTAATCCAGACTTCACTTGCATTGATTCTGTTGGTTCCACTGTCAGAATATGCACAACACTACAAGAACCTTCATGTCGCCTCCTCAAGCTCTCTAAGGGGGGGTTATTCATTGGTGTAATTTGGTGTAATTTGGGGTAAATTGTTCCAATAGGGTAATTTTACCCTATGAAGCACGGACACGGACACGGACACGGATACGGCAAAACCCCAAAAAATAGGATACGGCGACACGGCTAGATTTTTTAATTTTCACTACTTTCATCTTGAGCATATAAAAATACAAGAGAATAAAGTTCAAGTTGCAACTAGTTCAATGACTACAAAATACTAAGTTACTAACATTGCAAAAATATAAAAATTACACTCAAAAGCATATCTTAAAATAAAGTTTTCAAGTTGAAACATCAAAAAGATTATTCTATGGATTCAACTCTTTCATCCTCATCAAACACAATGGCCTCCATCGTGGGCTCGTCAAGAGAAATGGCAGCAACATCTAACATGCCGGATCTTTGAAATGAGTCGAAGGCATCTCCACCAATATCCCACATTCTTGATTCCCCTTCCATATACTCTTCCGAATTCCGAGAAAGTAAACGAAGGTTGGTGTGAACATAAACAAGATCCTCCGCCCGTGTCGGGGTTAGCTTGTTCCTCTTTAAGGAGTGAATGAAACCATACATACTCCAATTCCGTTCACAACAAGAAGAGGAACAAGGTTGGCCTAGAAGCTTTATGGCCAATGCTTGCAAATTTGGAGCACTTGCACCATAAAGAAGCCACCATGACTTTGGATCCATATGTCCTCTATCGGAAAGAGAATCCGGATCACCAAAAGCCTCCAAAGACCCCACAAACTTAGCATATTCCAAGTTCACCACCAATCGTTCATTGGGATTAGGATAATATCTTCTTAAGCACTTTGATCTTTCTGTAGAGATCTCAAGATCTTGATTTGTAGGTTGCCGATTGACGTTCTCATTGAGCCATGTGGAATGATAGTACCTATGTTTGTGAGAAGAAATTCATGTATTAAAATTAATTGAAATATTCGCATTAAAGAGTAAAATGTGAAATATTACCTTGGAACTAAAGAGTGTGCCAAGCACTGAAGCGGGGTGTTGCCCTTGTTCCATCGATCCACCAAGATCTTGTGAACCACCTCATAAAAAGGAGATTCCTCGTTATCCCTTTTACCCTCATGCCTGTAAATAGCTTGCTTCACCTTCTCAATCATTGTATCCCACATATCATACACCAAATGAAGACATGGTGTATCAGTGTCGGTGACCCTTATCATTTCATAGATTGGGCCGGTGAAGTCAAGAATAAAATCTATCTTGTCCCACCATAAATCATCGAGGACTTCCTCTTTCACATATTGAGCTTTCTCCACATCATCGTCTCTATATAAGCTCCATCGATCACTAAGGACCATGTCTTGGAGGCCTCTCTTGACGACCTTAAACCTCTTCAACATAATAATCCACGAGGCAAATCTTGTGTCGGCAATTGATAGGAGCTTCATCTTGGAAAAATCATTGAATATGGAAAGCCGCATAGAGTGGTTCATGATAAAATTCTTCATAAACAATGCATCATCGGAGATCTCTATAATCCAATGTAATTGTGCATAAGCCACGGTATTTGCTTCCGTGTTCTTAGCCGCACAAATATTCTTGACAGCAAGATTGAGTTTATGGACTACACAAGGAGTCCAAAATATGTGAGGCCAAGTTTGCTCCACAAGCCCTTCCGCGGCCTTACATGCCGAAGCATTATCGGTTATGATTTGGATGATATTTTTCGGTCCCACCTCTGTGATGCACTTTTCTAGCTGTGTTTGGATAAAATACTTATTCTTGACTTCTCCCTCGGCATTCACGGCATTCAAGAACATTGGCTTACCCTCACATACCGCCATAAAATTGATGATGGGCCTCCTTTGTGCATCCGCCCACCCTTCACTACAAATGGAGACAACCTTCTGTTGCCATGTGCCCCTGATGGGCTCCATCAATCTCTCTACGTGAGTTTTCTCACGTTGTAAGATAGTGGTCCTCATGGAATTGTAACCAGGAGGCTTGTAGCCAGAAATTGGATTGTTTGCGGCATATGCAAAAGCTTTGGCATAATATGGATTCCTTGTCAAGTTGAAGGACAATCCTCCCGTGAAGAACATCCTACCAATCAATGCATCCAATTCCTCCCTTGCTCCCATGTTGAATGCTTGTGCCACGGTATTAGGCCCCCTCCTCCTCTTAAATCCACCTGCATCAATCGGCATGCTTGCACTTGCACCTACACCGGCCGTACTTGCAGTTGAAGATGTAGGCAAAACTGACATCTTAGGCCTAGAAGCCATCAACCTCGCCTCTGCTTGATCCAATGTCCTTTGAAACTCCCTTAAATTTTCGGGTGTTGACTTGGAACACATCTTAATTCCAGTCCCACTTATCCGTCCTTTGAAACTCCCTTAAATTTTCGGGTGTTGACTTGGAACACATCTTAATTCCAGTCCCACTTATCCTCAAGAGGTGATTTTTAACTCTTGAGTGTGAACCAGTAAAATCCTCTCTGCAATAATTACATCCCCATCTCCAATTTCCTCTTGCCGTTCCCCCTCTTTTCTCTAATTTGGTAACATATTTTCAAAGCGGACATTTGTCATCTTGTATTCCACTACCACTAGAACTCCCGTCTTGTTCCATTTCTGTAAAATATAAGCAATAACAATAAATTAAGAAATTAATAATAGTAGAACAGTAAACTAAAAGCAAACAATAGTAGAACAGTAACTAAAAGCAAACAATAGTAGAACAGTAAACAATATCCTAATTAACATTTAAATTAGCATACAATAGTAGAACAGTAAGCAAACAACAGCTAAACAATCCTAATTAACATTTAAATTAGCATACAATAGTAGAACAGTAAGCAAATAACAATTAACATTAGAAAATTATCTAGCAGCAGCAAAACAGTATAAAAAAGAATAATTAATAACAGTTAATACGGTAATTAAGCAGTAAAATAGTAAACAAATAGAGATTAGCATCCTAATTAACCAACAGCAGTAAAACAGTAAACAAAAAATAGGTTCTAACCCAATCAGCAACAGTTAACTATGAGAATACCAACCCAAGCAGCCCCAAACAGTGAAGCATTCAACAGTTGGAAAAATGACAAAGTAGCAAACAGTAATCAGCTATTTTAAAATAAAAAACCATCGTAGGGGGGGGGGGCAGAGGTCCTTTGAAAGTCGTGTGCGATTTTTTTTTGAGAGAAGAGGGGAGAACAGTGGATGGTGGGTGAATGTGGCGTTCGTGGGGGTTTTTCGGGAAAGTTAGCGGGTTTTTTATGGTGAGAGTGTGAAAGAGATAATGAGGGAGAGAAAGAGATAAGAAAGAGAGAGAAAGAGAGAACCAGAGGGAAAGGGATGAGAGAGAGCGAGAGATCGATCGAGAGAGAGAGGGGGGGGAGAGAACTGACCTTGAGCTGACGACCGACGACGACGAGGAGGAGAGCTGAGAGCTGGCGGCGCCTCTTCACTTCGCAAGAGCCCTTTCGACTTCAATCGGGTAAGTTTTCTCACGACTAGGGTTAGGGTTTGGGTTTCTGTTTGAAATTGGGTTTCGGGTTTGGGTTTCGGGTTTGGGTTTCAAAGTCTGGTTTCGCCGTGTCGCCCTTAACTTCGCCGTGTCGCCCTCAACTTCGCCGTGTCGACTAGCGCTGACCGTGTCGACGCCGTTGACGCCGTGTCCGACGCGTGTCGAACGCGCGTCCGTCCCCGACAAGCGTCGGACACGAGGACGGGGGGAGTTTTCACGAGTCGGTGCTTCTTAGATTTTACCCAATGGGATAATTGAGTGGGATAAATTAGGGTAAAATGGGGTAATGAGACAATTTAGTATAACATCTTTTTATAATATTATATTTATAGCTCAATTAAATTCAAGTTTAACTTGACATAACATCAAATGATTAAATAAACAATAGTTATAATATACACTAATATTATTTTTAAGATTATTTTAATATAAAATAATAAAAATAATATAATAATATTAATATTAATCAATCTTTGAATATTTTGATGTTTATTTTAATATTTATGCTATATTAACAAATTTTTTAATTGCAATAATTGTTCAAACATACAACCCCAAATCTTTAATAACACACAAAATTTTCCAACTGTCATACAAATCACCAGAGCATAGTTTCAACATCAAATTATCACAAGTACATAGTTTCAACGTCAAATTATCACAACAATACAAGAAAATTCACAAGTACATAGTTTCAACATCAAATTATCACAACAATACAAGATAAATGGTTTCAACATCGAATTGTGGTCGCCGCCGTTGCGCCACCACCCTCTCCGCTCACCTTCCCTCACCGTGCCAAACACCCCCAACACCACCTCCCCCTCCGACCACATGCCGCCAAGCACCCCTTGAACCACCTCCTTCAACCCCAAATCGCCCGAACCCGAGCTCCACCACAACTTCTCTTGATCAAGCTGCCTCTGCTGCTAACAATCACCATGAACAGTATCTTAACATGTTTCCATTTTCCTACTTTTCAAGCATCAACACTTCTGAAACTCAAGAAAGGATTGCATTGCAAAGGATGAAATCATGATTCTTATGTCCTCATTGTGTGCAAACGAACTGAAAATCCTTCACAACTCTTTATATAATACTATGTGATTGATACCATTTCGGCCTTCCCCGTCACTTTAATCAGCATAGTCGTGACTAGACCTCCTATTTGTGCAGCCATGTTGATAATGCGGATGAGGAGATTATCAGCAGTATCCTCATCAAATAGCAAAATAGAGACATTCTGATTATCTTCCATCCTGTATTAGGAAACGAGATCAAATAATAGTAAGATTTTTAATACAATATATTCACCAAAAAATAGTAAGAATTCCATCACTACAAGTAATTCCATCACTATCCAAAGCATGCATAAGAATTCCATCACACAACCAGTAATCAAGCCACGAGACTCCCTCTAACACTTCATTACTAATGCAAACAACTATCCAAAGCAAATTAGATAGAACAACCTCACCTGTATAATAACAAAAACATATCAAGATAATAGTCATTAATAAAAGAATCTGACACGAGTTATACACAAACTTGGCATGGGAATACATATCTATCTTACAATTACTGGGGATTGATGCATGATTTAATGAGTTTTAAGTTGGCATAGTACTTTGATTTCTTTGGCAGTCTTGATAGTTTGATGCCAGACAATATGACAGGTATCATGTAAAATCAACAAAAGGGAACTTCACCACCAATCAACATAACTAGTAGCATCCTCAAAAATTCATATGCTCCAGGCCCTCAACAGGCACAATCAACCGCAAAAAGTAATCATATAAATGGCAATGATACAGTAATTAACAAATCAACAAACAGAGCCCCATGTTGATGCAGGAAGATCCGGTGTTATTATATCCTGAGTCTGAGGATGAGAAGCCATATGTTGCAATAATAAAGGTGAACTAGTATTTCAATAATTGAAATTTGCACGCCTATGTTTCTTGTTATTAAGCTTCTAGAGTTCAAATATTTTGGAGATGAAGAAGTTATCGTGTTCAAGCTTTTCTTTCACTTGTTTTTAATTGGTGTTTCCTTGTAAACAATGTTAGTCTCTTCTGGATTGGATACACAATAAAGAACATCTCATATAGGAATGAATTCCGTTTATCATGATATACATATCTAAAAACATCTATAATAAACATCTATAATTAAAAATATTGACATTTCAGGACTCCTAACCATGTTTCACATGGTAACTTTAGTTGTATTGTCATATCTAAAAATCAGCACTTGTGACGACATGCAAATTATTCATGGATATAGTAAATTTTACAAAACTAACACGACCTATCAGAATACAGATCTTTTCAAGAAATCTCATATAGAAATGAAGTGTTTTGAACCATAAAGGCGATAACTGAAAGTTCCATAGTGCCTCCTACATTCCCAGTGAATAGCTCACAAGATCCTGATATGATACTATGAGGACATCCTGATAAAATTTATTCTAAATCTGTTTAGAACTTTGCAGGAAACTATTGTTAACCATTTTTATTAGAGAAAACTACCGCAAACTCTAAAATCAATGGATAAACCTCTCTGAAGGCACTAGGAATTGTATTACAATGAATAAATTTTTACCTAATTAACGGTTTTAAGGTTAAGGGCATGCGTATCACATTTTACTGGAAGTTAGACAATAAAAACTTTTTCTAATAAATAGTTTATGACAATTTTCTATGAATCTTGGTCTTTGTGAAATTCACACTAGCATATACAGTCAAGTTTGCAAAGGATCAGTTTGGCACCTGGCCTGAAATCAGTCAAGTTTACA
The DNA here is from genome assembly GCF_001876935.1 of Asparagus officinalis. NCBI lineage: Eukaryota > Viridiplantae > Streptophyta > Magnoliopsida > Asparagales > Asparagaceae > Asparagus > Asparagus officinalis. The sequence continues at coordinate 51,975,855 of NC_033797.1, forward strand.
TGAATATTGAGCCCATTTTTCTCAACAAAAAAAAAATGAACAATATTTCAGAGATTTCAGACCAACTTGTAGAATTGAGATAGGTTGAGGTAGGGTACCTGGGTTGGGTAGGTTGAGGCGGTGGTGCGGAGGAGGCGGCGGAGGAGGAGGCGAAGGAGATGGCGGCGGGCGATCGTGCTCGAGAACGACGACGACGAAGTCGGTGAACGACCTCGAGAACGACGACGACGAATTTGGTTCTCGACGGCGAAGTCGGCGAACGACCTCGAGAATGACGACGACGAATTTGTTCTCGATCGAGCTCGAGAATGGAAGTGGGGAATTTGTTCCCCTCTTTTGTCCCAGGAGGCGATATGGGGTAATTTTGGGCTTGGGGGCTGAGTCATGCTTATATAGCTGGTGTAATTTTAGGGGTAATGGAGTTTTTGTCCCCTAATTACACCAACAAACTAATAACACATCAAACTTTATACCAGTTCCAATTATCCCAATGAATAACACCAAAAGTTGACGTTCCAAAAATTACTCCATTATCCCACAAATTACACCAACGAATAACCCCCCCTAAGCACAACCACAACCAAGGCATTGGCATCAGAATTTCCTTAGCCTTGCAAATTTTAAGTGGCAAGAGTACAAACTTTTTACACTTTTTTTCCTTCTGCTTGCATCCACAACCACCAAACGATGAGGTTTTCTTAACGCTTCATGGAATATAACTTCTTTAAAGAATTCATTACATGAAAAGGGACGACCAACTGTCAACCTAAGTCTTAGTTGGTGGGAACTAAGCAGGGTGGCTGATAAAAAGAGTTAAGACCTTGCTTTCGGATAAGTGGCGTGTGACTCTTGCTCATCATTGTTTATAATTGTTCTATTCGACGCTTAACGTACCGTTCAGTTCATTTAATAAGAGGACATGATTAGTGATGAAACTAACAATTTGTCAATTCACATGTAATTAGGGGATGCCATTTTGTTATCTTTGTCCCTTACAATAGGTTCTTTGGCTTGCCAGAGGAATTGGTATTGTTGAATGGAACAGAGCAGTCCTGTGTTTTCGCAGACCAGTTGATTTCTCTCAATAGATTAGGGACTTTTCACCAATTTTGGTTCTTCATCTGTCTCTGAACAAGGCAGGAGATTCAACGAAGAAACCTGAGATATTAGCACATCCTTCATTTTTCAGAACAAATTACAAAAAAAAAAACTCTCATGTACCATTTTGCTGCAAACTTGCAGAATGATTCTATTCCATTTTTTTTCCACAGGCAATTGTGCTGTTCTGTTAGGTTTAAGGAATTTGAATTTGCTGCAAGAAATTTGATAGTACTAGGGAAATTTTATGTGATCTGCTATTATTTTTATCAGTAAAAAAGCTGATGGATTTTGGATGACTCCAGTCATATGGGTGCTTTGAGCAATAGATTCTCTGCAATTACTGTATTAAAACAGTGTCCTTTGAAGAACTCCTTTAAAAAAACGAGTAGGAAATACAATTAGAGATAGTTAAGACCTTGCTTTCGGATAAGTGGCGTGTGACTCTTGCTCATCATTGTTTATAATTGTTCTATTCGACGCTTAACGTACCGTTCAGTTCATTTAATAAGAGGACATGATTAGTGATGAAACTAACAATTTGTCAATTCACATGTAATTAGGGGATGCCATTTTGTTATCTTTGTCCCTTACAATAGGTTCTTTGGCTTGCCAGAGGAATTGGTATTGTTGAATGGAACAGAGCAGTCCTGTGTTTTCGCAGACCAGTTGATTTCTCTCAATAGATTAGGGACTTTTCACCAATTTTGGTTCTTCATCTGTCTCTGAACAAGGCAGGAGATTCAACGAAGAAACCTGAGATATTAGCACATCCTTCATTTTTCAGAACAAATTACAAAAAAAAAAACTCTCATGTACCATTTTGCTGCAAACTTGCAGAATGATTCTATTCCATTTTTTTTCCACAGGCAATTGTGCTGTTCTGTTAGGTTTAAGGAATTTGAATTTGCTGCAAGAAATTTGATAGTACTAGGGAAATTTTATGTGATCTGCTATTATTTTTATCAGTAAAAAAGCTGATGGATTTTGGATGACTCCAGTCATATGGGTGCTTTGAGCAATAGATTCTCTGCAATTACTGTATTAAAACAGTGTCCCTTTGAAGAACTCTTTAAAAAAACGAGTAGGAAATACAATTAGAGATAGATATTATGAGCTCCCAGTCGAGCGGTTCACCAATGAGTCAACGATCGGGCGATAATAGCTACTTGCTTTGGTGTTATAACAGTTGGATATGTTAGGAATTTAGAATCATAAAACTATAGGTAGAGGTATAATCTTTCTTAACTAATGATGATGTATTAAAACCCATGAGCTACTTTGCTGCCTCTCTACATGTCTACATTTATGAGAAAGCGCGTCAGGTTGTAATAAGATTATTGATAACAGTATGGAACTGTAACAATATGAAATTTGCAAATGCTCGCCGTCCAAGAAAGCTACCCGTTTGACCGCTAATAGAGGCCATGGATTTATCTTATTCATCTTTTTTTAATGGTCTTAAATTAAGATAAGCATAACTAAAATGAGAGATTATGCTCTTCTTACTTTTAGGTACGTGTTCATATGGGGCTGCTGTCATCCTGGAGTTAAGAGGAAAAGCTTTAGAGCTTCCTTAGATTTTGAGCTAATCGGTACTATATTTGATTACCTTAATCTGTTCTCATAAATATTTGTTACTGTACTTTCAGTGAGCTAAATATTTCTCACAAGTTATGCGTTCTTTCGTTGTTTTATTCTATCTTATGGGGGTTCTATTTGGTATTCAAGCTTAGTCTTGCTTTTATTTATTTGACCTTGCTCTGGAACAATTAATGATGGCCTACATGTGATACCTCCGCATTAATGATCATTAGAAATGTGTGCTTTTTTTGATTTTTTTTTTCCCCAAAAAAAAAAAACAGAAGAAGCTAGAAGGAACTTTGATGTGGACCTAACACCACCTCTGTGGTTGGTTGGCCAAAATTTAGTGATATGTGTCTTTTGGTAATTTGCCTTTGCCTTTGTTGGGGGGAATGAAAAAGAAATGGAATCCATCCACTAGCAAAGAAAGCATTGATTTTAACTTTGCATCTCTGCAGTCAACCAACCATCAACCCTCCTCCACTCTCTTTGAGAGAGGGAAAAAAAAAAGCAAGATAAAGAAAACAAACCAGCCCACTCTCTTCCTCCTCACTTTGCTTTGCATTCAAGCACTTTGGTTCCTTCTTCGAATTTTCACCGCTAAGCATTTGGCTCAGGAGCTCACGCAGATCCTCCTCCAATGGTACTATCACTAGTACTAGCCCTTCACCCTGACGCCTGAAAACAATCTCTTGTCCCAATTCTCTCCCTGCGTCGGATCCACCCCTCGTGTCACCCATGGCCTCTTCCTGATACGAGCCAACAGCAGCAAACGTGGGTACCTACGAAACGGCCAGGACTGCTCTCAGGGCTTCTGCAGCATCTACTGCCCTCAGTGGTGCTACGTCATCTTCCCTCCCCCTCCTCCCTTCTCCTTCGTAGACGACGACGACGAGCACTGCTCTCAGGCGGCGGCCACCATTCTCCCGCCCTCGTCATCGCCATCATCGGCATCCTCGGCCAGCGCCTTCCCTCCTCGTCAGCTAACTACACCATCATCTCCAAGTACTGGGCGGCTTCCGTCGCCGGAGGCCACCCGCCGATCAGCTCCCCTCGCCCTGGTGATCCCGTCCCCGACGGTGACGCGACGCGGGCGATCAGTCCCGTCGGCAGCGAGACGTGGCACATCTCTGCCGTCGAATGGGCTCGACGAGGCCCTGATCAGTAAGATCTCGGTTTACAGGTACAGGAGAGGAGAGGGTGTGGTTGATGGCACCGATTGCTCTGTTTGCCTTGGTGAGTTTAGGGAGGAGGAGAGCCTCAGGTTGCTACCAAAATGTAGCCATGCTTTTCATCTCCAATGCATTGATACCTGGCTTAGGTCTCACTCGAATTGCCCCCTTTGCCGTGCTAACATCGTGTCGGTCAATCCCGGACCACCCCAATTGCCTCCTCCTCCTCCTCCTCCTCCTCTGCCGCCGTCGTCAGAGGGTAACAACGCAGGAGGGGAGCGAAGTGAGGAGACGATCCTGACAATTGAAGACTTAGGAGAGGAGACAAGTTCAGGGAGCGATGATGATGGTTCGAAGGAAAATTCAGGAGGGGATCATGATGTAATTGAGATTCGAGACGATGAAGAGGGTGGTGTTCAGGAGCCTTCGCGCAGGGGGAGGGTTTCGGTAGCTGATATACTGCAGCTGAGTATGGAGGAGGAGTTTATGGTGGCAAAGGATGAAGGTGTGTTTGTTGACAGTGGAAGCTCGTCGAGGGGTCGAGGAGAGAACAGCGGCAAAGGCTGCAGCAGGAGCCGGAGCTTGCATAGTGTGATGAGTCCTGTGCGGATGAAGAGATCGGTATCGAGCGGGAGGTTCCGATTTGCCAGGCAAGGGAAAGTGAGGAGTTCAGTTCTTCCTGTATGAGGAAATACTTGAGATTTTTTTTATACAAATAGAAAGCTGTGGTATTCTCCGGAAAGGAGAAAAAAAGAACTGCAGGCATTCTCCTCTGCAATAGGTAATATGGGATCCCTAAGAGCTTCTATACACGATGTTTTCGATTGAACGGTTTGAAATTCCATCACTGTGGATTTTCACATTCAAACTAATATCAAGTACTCTAGTTTTTGTTCCCCCGCTTCTCTCCTTCTCTGAAAGTGATCTGAAGAAGGAAACTAGGATTTTCTTCTTGGTGCATGTCCCTTCTCTCGGATTCTAAGGTAATATGTGACTGATACATACATACATAAATTTAATTCAATTCCCTAGGTAGATGTTATGTTTTTGCGTTCCAACATTGGACCGGCATTCAACTAGGCATTAGGTGTTGAAGGCCCATAACTTTTAAGCACGTATCTCCTAAACTTATCCATCTCTGTTCATGGGTCTTTGAACCTATATATTGCACCTACACATATTTGCTTGAATGATTCTGAGCTTACAAATCCCAAGGCTTGTGTTGTGAACGCGCAAGGCTCGATGCGGGACGCAAAGTATCTTTATACGTACATGCGCAAGGAGCAATGCGTGCGCGCCTGAGTGAAGCGAGACACACCACGCATTATTTTTCAAGATGAGTAATCAAGCACAAAATAACATGTTTATTTATTTTCACATTAAAATATGTCAAGATAAATAATATCTACTATGAAATCACAAAATAAAGTTTTAATTTCTAATGCTAACACATCCAACATAGAGCGAAGTTCATAAACTTCCAAATAAAAAACTCAAGACTAATATTGAAGCAAAACTTATGGTACTCAATTGGTCTACTATAAAGGCCTAAGGATTTTATTTTGTCTTTTGGAATATGTGTTTTTGGTTATCGAGTACAAAGATCCAATAAAAATGTTAAAGAACAAAACTATGCGAAGCTATGCCTAGCGTACGGCCTAGTGAAGCACGTGTCACTTGCGAGGCGTAGAAGGCGTTGTTGCATCAAATGTGAGGCGCTACACTATTGCCCCACGTCGCAGGGCGCATGAAGCGCGCACCATAATGTTAAAGAACAAAACTATGCGAAGCTATGCCTAGCGTACGGCCTAGTGAAGCACGTGTCACTTGCGGGCGTAGAAGGCATTGTTGCATCAAAGTAGGATAGGGAGGGGCCCTTGGTCCACGAACAAACTTAGTATAATGGATATATATATTAATAATAATATATAATTAGTATATATTGACGTGTAGATATGCTATGCTGGTTACTAAGCACAAAAGTATTTGCTTTGGTAAATAATGGGTATGCCTGGACTAAGCAAATAAGTTGATTGCTTGGTAGTGAGGTGTTCACATCTCTTCCCACTCCTCCAATGTGGGACCACCATTCACATGAGAATTTTGAGTGATTGGATGTGACACAGTCAACTACCAAGGTCAAAAATTTGTGGCCTTGTACCAAGCGCATTACCATTCTCCTCTCTCTCTCTCGTTCTATAATATGATATTATATATAGTATATGGCTTTTGGTCTCTCTAAACTTGTATTATATAGGTATATATACTATAAGTATAATATAGATATAGGCGAGAGAAAGGAAGAGAGAGAGAAGAGAAGAGAGAGAAGAAATATGAAATGCTTGTACAAGCATCAAAAAAAAAAATTTTTAGCTTTGGTAGTGAGGTGACAATAATCCCCTCCCACTCATCCAAAAGAATGGGGAACAAAATTTTGTGCTTTGTTCCGCTGTTAGAAGTTTTGGTCTTGATTTCCTCTCTTAGAAGGACTCTTTTTCTGCGTGATTTGCCTAACACCTCCTATCTCTTCGGGAGTTCTCCGGGCTTAATTTCAACAATCAGGTATTTCTTTTGTTTAAAAAAAACTTCTTTTTTTTTGGTTTATAGATGATACATGATAGTATGCCCTTTTAATTTTTCATTTTTTTTCAAATTTAAAATGGGGGGACCCAATTTTTCACCAATGGGTTGAGGTACCATGGGGATATGCAAACCATTGGAATGAAGCGTGAGGGGGATTATGTCAACCTCACTACCAAAAAACATTAACTTTTTGCTTTGTTACCACAATTGCCCCAATTTTTTCTCTATATACTAAATTATATATTATAGATATTATACTATATAGTATATATATATTATGGAGTATGCTTGGTACCAAGCACAATTTTTATGCTTGGTAGTGAGGTGTCTCATTCTCATCCACTCCCCAACTCATGTGAATGTGGTCCCTCATTTGAATGAGAGAATAAGACACCTCACTATGAGAATAAGAAATATGGATATGCTTGGTACCAAGCACAAATTTTGTGTTTGGTAGTGAGGTGACACAATCCCCTCCATTCATTTAAATGGGGGACCACATTCACATAAGTTGAGGAGTACATGAGGATATGCAACCATTTGAATAAGTGGAGGGATTATGCCACATCACTACCAAGCACAACTTTTTGTGCTTGGTACCAAGCATGCCCATTTTTCTTATATATATATAGAGAGAGAGAAAAATATGGGTATGCTTGGTACCAAGCACAAATTTTATGCTTGGTAGTGATGTGTCACATCCCTATCCACTCACTACGACCCATGTGAATTTGTTCTCACATTTGAATGAGTGGAGGGGGATTTGACACCTCACTACTAAGCACAACTTTTGTGCTTGGTATCAAGCATACTCATATTTCTCATATATATATATATATATGAGAAAAATTGGTATGCTTGGTACCAAGCACAAATTTTGTGCTTGGTATTGAGGTGGCATATTCCCATCCACTCATTGAAATGAGGGATCACATTCACATGGGTCATGAGAATATGCAACCATTTGAATGAGTAGAGGGGGATGTGACACCTCACTACCAAGCACTATATATATATTTCAAACTTAGGTAAGTGTTTTATCAACATATGTAGGAAAAGAAGATTTCTAATTTTCTTTCATGCCTACTATGACTAGTTATTTTGGTATATATGCCAAACATGAATACAATTTAGAAAGCTCTTTTTTCCCCCAGGAATAAAGTGTAGTCTGATTTTGTAGTAGTGAGGTTTCTCATAACCAAACTGTTTACTTTAAAGTTACTATCTTCAAGTTACCTCAAAAAATCTTTTGGTATTACATCTTATACTAGTTGTTCTCGGTGTTCATACAACTTTAATTAATATATTGGATTGACCGTAATTTATCTAAGCTCACATGATGTATCTATAGGCCAGGGTGTATTTATATAATCAACCTAGCTCATTTATAATTGATGAAGACATAATTGAGCCAATAATTAGATTCATCTCCAGCTGTATGCAAACGTTTGTTGAATTAGAAACCACCGGCGATTTCTTTAGTCATCCTGAAGCCTCTTCGTTTGTCATTTATGGAAGTAAAGTAGAGTGGGCGCAGGTCTAGATCAGTTAATTAGGTGAGAGTGGGGTTTTGCCCTGGGACACTTTATTATGGTTTTCGTTTCAGTTAGATTTTTAGTTTCCAAAATGAGCAAAAAGTTTGGACTCAAATCTTTTACTATTTTAAGCTAAATTACTAAGGTTAATTTGGAGACTATCGACTTAGTTATACTGTGACTCAGTATTACAGTCAAAGTAGAAATTCTTTGAGATTGGAAACTGAGTTTTTTTTTTTGTGGTAGGTGGGGGGGGGGGGGGGTGGTTATTGTTTCCTGCCTTTAATGTGCAATTTTTTTATAAGGATTTGAGAGCATTCCATTTTTATCTTCGATCTTAAAAGGATTAATGAACTTCTGCTCATCCTTTTTCTTGGATGTGTAAGCTAAAGGAGTAAACTACAATATATTTGTGGCTCGTTTTTTTCTATATATTAGGTTTTATACACGTGCAATGCATGTGGTTAAATATCATGATTAAGTATTTTTAGCTTATTTTATAACTAAAATTTGTTTTTTAGTTTCACTTTAATAGTTTATACTCACTTTTGTCTCTAAACTTTAATATTGCGATTAGTTATTTTCTTTAATGTTTGTTTAAATGAGCTACACTCAATTTAAACTTTCATGTTAATATTAAAATTGATAGAAAACAAATATAATTTGAAGCTAATTTAAAAGTTCATATTATTTTGACTTACATGAAACCAATCTTTACTTGAGAAAGTATAATGTTGCAAAAGTAAAAAATATTAAAACAGTGTTATACAAAGAAGGTGAATATTTAAAACCAATAAGACAAAACAATTGCTTAAAAGTATGCTAAAATATACAAAAGAGAATATAAATTTTGTTCCTAATCATTGATAACCTTCATAAAAAATTATAAATTAAAGATTAATGCTAATTCTGATATGCTTTTATATGATAAAAGCATCTGCACAAGCATATAAAAGTACTGAAAAAAACTCCATTCTAAATATTTCTAAATTCACACAAAATAATTAAACTATTCTATAAAATATTCACAAAATATTATCTTTTACTCCTTCTGTTTTTTTACTGAGCTAATATCAATCATTCTTCACCTTTATCTTTTTCCCGGACAATTCTATAGTAGTATCTTCATCATTTACTCGATTGTGATGTCGGGTTAGAGTTATACTTTTTGTGTTGTTATCGTTCTTGGGTTCGTTAATCTTTTATCTTGTTGTTTGACTTCAAAAAGAAGTTAAATGTATTTCTGATATTCAACACAAACTTCTTAAAATACAGACTTTGATTTTTTTTATTTCAATGAGAATAAATATTAATTTCATATATATGAAATTCTTTTTGTTCCTAATTTGTTACTTAAATAAGATTAAGAGCTACCTCTTTTTTGTCTACAATAAATTCTTCTGATGTGCATCCAACAAGAGTTTCTGTTACGTCAATAATATTACATTTGCTCTATCCATGTTATTTTTCACAAATATCTAAACTAAATACCTATATTTTTTATTACTAATTTATCTTAGATTATAATATTAATATTTAATTTTTTTAGTATTTTAAGAACAAAGTATAAAATTTATGAATGCTTACTAATTTTTCTTACATCTGCCATAGAAAATTTTTATTTGATTGGGATAAAGTTATTAAATTATTTTTTAATATAACTCAGTTAGTGCTTCTTTAATAGACATGCCTTATGTTAATGGCAATTCAAATGATTCATGGACGTTTTCTGAATTTTAGATTTATTTCCGTCACTTTTCCATTTGCAATGGAAATAGTTTGATTCTTTGAATGATATCTCTGAACATTCTGATAGTTTCTCAATACGTAATTCATTATATTTTTTGAATGCTAAGCTATTATATTATAGTCTTTTATCATTTTTATGGATTTAAACATTTATCAATTAATATTACTAATGTGTTTTGCTGCTCCAACTTATTAGTAAAATTCTATGCAGTTGCTTTAATTTATATGATGACGATAATTTTTAAATTATAATATTTTTAAAATTTTTATTTCTTAACCAGATATTTTTAATCAATTCTTATTGCTTTTGTTTACGAGTATCAACTTAGACTGTCTTTAGATACTGAAAAGGATATGTTAATGAAAGAATATCTAACAATTATACTTTTCTTTGTCAAGTTTTAAAATTTCAGTCATTTTTTGTGGTTTGGAACTTTGAGGGTGTGATTTGTAATTTTCAAAACTTTGAGAGTATTTTTAAAAAATTACTTTTAAGTTTGGTTGTTGTAACTTCTATGTTTCATGTGTTAGTCGTAATTTTTAAATGTCACGATATTTCTTACAACTCTAAAATTTTGAGGTTGTTTTTTGCAATTGTTAAAACTATAGATTAATTTTTAAAAAATTCAAATTTTAGTGGTCTACCAATAGTTTTCAGATTTGATGTGTACTGGTTATAAATTTTAAAAATTTAGAGTTTTTTTATAATTTTTAAATTTTGAAAGAGTTTTTTTATAACTTTTGTAACTTTAAGGTTAATTTCGGTAAATTTTAAATTTTTAGGCGCATGAGGGTAATCTCTTGAATTTATTTTTGTTGTTTACAAATTTTAAATTTTTTATAATTTTAGGGTTATTTTTTTATAATTTAAACTTTTGAGGGAGTTTCTATAATTTTTAGGACATTGAGGGTGTTAATTGAAATTTTTAAATTCTTCAGAGGCTATTGTTAAATTTTTAATTTCATGTTTGTTATTTTAAGCTTTGAAATATTAGAAATTTTAAGGTGCATTATGGTAATCCCTTGAATTCATCTATGTTGTTTGTAAGTTTTGAAATTTTAGAATTTCAGGTGCTTGTTTGTAATTTAAACTTTTGATGGTGTTTCTATAATTTTTGAGATAATGAGATGTTATCCGCAAATTTTAAATTCTTCGTTGTTAATTTCTTGATTTCATGTTTGTCGTTTTAAGTTTTTAGACGTCGGGATAGTTTTTTATAATTTTAAACTTTTTAGGGTGTTTTGTGTAATTTTAAAAGTTTTAGATTTTTTTGTAATACTTTATGTATTATAGTACGTTAGCTACGTATAATTTCTTTATCTTTACAAACTAATACTATAAAACTATGTTTTAAATATTTTATTAATATATATTTTTAAACTGTTAAGCTATAGATAGTTCACGTAGGATTAGAATAGGATATAATTATGATTACGTCAAACTAATACCATAAAAATATGTTTTACATATTTTATTAATATAATTTTTTAAATTGTTAAGTTATAGATAGTTCACGTAGGATTAAGATAGGATATAATTATGATTAGAATAGATTAAAATATAAATGAAATATTTAAAATAGTGAAGAGTAATATTGACCATAAAAAGATTTTTCCGAACGCGTGCTTTTAAAGCGAGTATGATATGATGGTGTAGTTTGTCCTCTTTGTTTTCCCGGACTTGTATTGTTCTTTGTATTTAATTAAATTGTTTTGCATTATATAGAGATTGACAGTAACAGCTAGTGAAATTTTCCGTTTTCTTTCTATTTTTTTTTACTAAAACTCTTTTTAATTCTTTCTAAAACAAACTCTAGACATCCATTTGAGTACTGAAGCATGATATATTGCTCATAGTTCTCACAGGCCGTGGATTAATGAGGATAAATTTTTCACCTCTATCTAGGGAGCCGACTGTTTTGCATTATATAGAGATTGACTGTTTATTTCTCACAGACCGAGCGCAACATCTGTCTTTTTAGCAAAATGTATTAGAGTGGTGTTAGGGGCACACCACCCACCACAACCCCAACCACACTCCCCCCTCTTATTGCTACAGTAAATCGGGCTCCATATGGGATTTTAAAGAATTTAAAATCTCATGTGGGGCCCGGTTTACTGTAACAATGAGAGGGGGGAGTGTGGTTGGGGTTGTGGTGGGTGGTGTGCCTCTAACATTATTTAATGTATTAATACATGACCAAAAATCTACAAAGTAGATTTCTAAACTCTCAATTGTCTGTTTAGTTTTCTAGCTTTTCTACAAGAAAATACCTTAGTCTCTACTTACTCTCCTAATGACACAATCAAGAACAGATACCAAGTTTTAAGACCCCAGATTTTAGATGGTGAGTCTA
>NC_033797.1:51992853-52012798 GCF_001876935.1 Asparagus officinalis
CCAATGCCACGGAGCCCATGTCGACATGTTGGGCCGAGGAGGCAGAGATGGTGTCGTAGACCACGAAAGCAGGGAGTGCGGTAGAAGCGAGAGTTTCCAGTGTCATGGCTAGTTGAAGAGATTAAGCGTGTGAATAAAGGATGCAATCATTAATTTGAGGGTGGGGATGAAAATTCTGAGGAGGGGGGGTTTTTGGGAGGCTAAGATCACACGTGAGGAATCAAGGGAAAGGGGAGGAGCTTTTTCTGCTTCAAAAAAGTGAGGGCAATTGAAAGGAAGGAGACTCTCTCTCTCTCTCTCTCTCTCTCTGTCACTGTGTTATAAGTTGCTCCCTTGTGAATTGGTTTCTCAAATACATCGATGCTGTCAAAAAAGTCTGCAGCCCACGTCTTCAGTGTGGTTTTTGCATGGGGTCCACGGTGGATATGTCTATTTCTACAAAATTAAAGAGAGATTAGTTCATTGATTTAATTAGGGTGGTTAGGCATATTGTTTCCAAAAGAAATGTGATTTGAAATAGTTTTGCGGTAATGTCTGTGTTTTGTCGAAATCTAACTCGAGCAAGCATAAGCATCCATCAAAATAAATAAGCCGTTTTGTGTTATCTCCTATTAAAGGAGTACGAATCCTACCAAAACATCCCATAGGATGTATGATGTTTGAGCCAAGCATCAGAGTGAGAAAGGGGGCGATTTGGACTCTTCACAGTCCCTTTTTGGCTCAAAGAGTCATGCGCGCGCGGTGCGGATGTTCTAATAAGATTATTATGCTTCAAAGAGCACAGTTGCAATAGACAACGCTAGTTAGGTTGTAAAAAGGAAAAAATGAATGGGCGTTAGCTAATTAATCACATATTAAACTGATGTATTTTAGATATGGAGACGGATTTAATAGGCTTATATCATGTATCAACATTTAAAGTTCTTATTTCAAATTATCTATATGTTGAGGGACTAGTAACTTACAAACTCGTGGTTATTATTCTTTTTGAGAAACTATTTCCGGTCTACTTTGGATTGGCCCAATACTCACAATGAACAAGGCTAATCTACTTGAATCTAATTGATTCAAGGAATCAATCGTATTGGAGTTATGAGTCAAGCATATTTAACAATATGCTAATATTTTAATCTCTTTTAAATGTGTGACTAAATTTAGTTCATGCCTAATAAGATATAAAGAAGAATACTATATAAGAAGGAAATTTATATAACAATACGAATTCCAACTAAGAAAATAGTATCTTTAACTACTTATCCTTAACCTGAAGAGCGAGCAGAGATTAGTGAAGCTTAGCTTGTCCCAATCGGAGAGAGTTAAATAATTTGCACCTTGTGGTAGCCCAGTCAAGTCAACGTAAACGTAGGATCGACATGAAAGCGATCATATCGATCGACAATCAATGACAAGTTAATAGAGGTGAAAATAATGCCCAGAACAATTAAGCAGCTTCGCAAATGACATCAAGATAAAAGATACTCGCAAAGTCACAATCAACAAAAAGAAAAAGAAGGTTCATGAGCGATAGCCGATAGACGTCGACATAAAAAGAGTGCGCCATAATATGATAAGGAAGTTGATACTATTCAAGAGTAAATTAAGGTCCGAGAACTCTGAGCGTGCACACAAATGCCAAAGATTTGAGATGTCGAAGCCCAGAACAACGGTGATGAACAAGAGATCAGGCCAGTTGATAACATAAATATTAGCAAGACTATAATGAAATTGATGATGGTGGAGAGCTAGCGGGGGTTGCCAAATGTAAAAGTTGGCACTGAAAGTAAGGTCAAGGTAGCTAAGATCGATGATATATGTTGGAGCCGTCGAGGAGAAACATAGAGTTGATGATGCAGAAAGCCTTCTTAGCAACCTCGCGATTAAGACAAATTAAAGATCTGTAGGATTTAAAACTTAATTTCTCCAATGCCATTTTGAAATAAACATAGAGATAATAAAAAATTCTTCTATTTATGTTGCGCGCAGCGGAAATTTTGGCAGCACTTCGGCAGCACAACAAGAGAGTCAGACCGCAATAAGAATTCTTATTTCTCAAAGGGAACAAGAATCTGAAGCCTAATATCTCATCAAAGTGAGATATTAGCTCTTCCTCTCGTCAGCTCTAGGACTACGCATCGAGGGAACCTAAAAGCTATTACAAATCACACAAAAGCAGTACAATCAATTTTACGTGGTTCGGCAAATTGCCTACGTCCACGGGGCAAGGAGGGTGGGAGATCTACTAATAGAGGGAGAGATTACAACTAGGGTTTACAATCACTCACAAACTAAACCCTCAAACAAACTATCAAATCCCTCACACTATCTCTCTACAAAAGGTTGCACAAAAGGACTGACAAATCTCACCTCCTTCAACTCACGGACTACTCCATCGTGCATCCTAATCCGCACGGTACCTATCCCACAAACGCCACAGGATTGATCATTTCCCATGACAACAACGCCCCCGTCGACTTTCTCAAAAGATGCAAACCAGTCTCGCCTAGGGGTCACATGAAAAGTAGCGCCGGAATCAAGCATCCAATCTGATGCATCCACATGGTTCACCTCCGGAGTAATCAGTAGAGAAAAGCACGAATCATCGGAATCATCGCCTTTCGCAATATTCACCTCATTGGCCTTCGGGCCCTTTTTCTTGCCATTCTCTTTCTCCTTGAGCTTCGGGCAGTCTCTCTTCCAATGTCCCTGCTCCTTACAGAATGCACATTGGTTCTTTGCTAATTGGTGGCGGCTTCTTGACTTTGACCTTCCTCTATTACCACCTTTCGGATATGGGCTTCTACCTCTCGTCGACAAGGCCTCTCCTGAAGTACTAGCGCGGGAAGTCTCCTTATCCTTCCTCCTCAAATCGTAGTTCGTCAAAGCGTTAGTCACTTCACTATAGTTGATAGAAGATCTCCCGTTCAACAAAGTGAGCATGAAGGTATCATACTCCTCATCTGGTAAGGAGCCCAATAAAATAATCGCCTTGTACTCATCCGATATCTTCTCATCAACATTCGCCAAGTCCGACAACAACTTAGTGTAGTTGTTCACATGAGCCGCTAGCGAGGTGCCTCTGGACATCTGAAATCTGAAGAGTCTTCGCAGCAAGTGCAACCTGTTCTCAACACTCTTTGTGAGATACTTGTTGTTGAGAATTTCCCACATCTTCATTGCAGACGCCACCCCAATCACATCATATTTCAGCTCATGTTCCAAACAGGACCTGATCACCCCACAAGCATTCCTATTCATTTTCTCCCATACCGCCTCATCATATTTAGGTGGCCTCTCGTGGACCATGATGGTCTCTTCCAAATTCTGAGCATTGAGGGCATCTTGTACGTCGCTCATCCACAAACCAAAGTTGATTTTGCCGTCATATTTCACCACACTAATCTTAGTGTTATGAAAACCAACTTGTACTGTACTCGCCATCGATTTGCTGCTTTCACCTTCTTCTCCCATTGCGAACTAACTCCAAATTGCAAAGAAAGATTCAAACTTTGAAAGGAATAAGAAATTACCCAACTGAACCCAAGATTAGATTCCAAATAGAACTCCTAACCACACGAGGAAAGCAAGATCTCCAACGGCAACTTCAAATCCTATCTCCACCGAAGCCTAGAACTCCAAGAACCAAGCTTCCAACTGAATCTTCCTCCACCAAAACACTCTAGATCTGAAATCTGGGCTCTGATACCACTTGTTGCGCGCAGCGAAAATTTCGGCAGCACTTCGGCAACACAACAAGAGAGTCAGATCGAAACAAGAATTCTTATTGCGACCTGACTCTCTTGTTGTGCTGCTGAAGTGCTGCCGAAATTTCCGCTGCGCGCAACAATTTACTCATTAATTGATTCGAAGAAGAGGGTATGCATCGTGTAGAATCTCTATGAAAATAATATTCTAATAAGAAAGGAAAACCTGTAATAAAGAAAAATTCAAAATAAAAAGGAATCTATAATAAAGAAGAACCCTAGCTAAGAAAATAACACCTTCTAGTATCTCTAACTAAACTTACATTCAATTATATGGATACGAGACATTCTTTATAAATCTTCACCTTCACTCACATACAGCTTGTTGGGGTTCCGAGGGCTAACACAAACGCTAAGAGAGAAGGCTTAACACAAACAAAATAACGGCACGAACACAAACAAACGAATTTTACGTGGTGCGGTAAGTTGCCTACGTCCACGGGGATAAGTTTTCACTAATAGAGAAGGAGAGTACAAATAAAGATTACAAATTCACTCAAAATCTCTCAAACAAACCTCTCAAAACTCTCAAACAAAACCCTAACCAAATTGCTCAGAAAACTTTCTTTTCTGTGTACAAAACAAACCCCTTTTCAACTCTTTTTTTCTAAACCGTTCCATATATATAGAAATCCTAAAACCAAAAACATACTAGGAATTCTAAAATAAAAAACAAAACATATTAGGAATCCTAATAACCTGTTACCAAAAGAGATTTGGAATCCTGCTATCGAAACAGATTAGGAATCCCAATAATTTATTACCAAAACAAATTAGAAAATATATTAGGAACCTGCTATCCAACAATTATCCATCTCGGCAAAATTTTTCCAAAACTGAGCCGACATCAATATCAACCAAACATCTCACTTGTTGCGTCCAGTACGAAGTGGAACAAATCCACGATAATGAACTCAATCCACAACAAGTCGAGAACCCAAACGAGAATGTGAACAAACTCTAAATATCGGTATCAACTCACCAAACCGGTTGCATCAAAATGACTACCTACGTATCCTCTTGCCCAAGAAATCAAGCCTCACGTAGTTCACCAAATGACCTCCAAAGGCCCTCAATCAACTAGAAGGATTCCCAATCATTCACGATCATCACCATCAAATCTGCAGCTGATAACTCTCCCACGGGCCTCAAAGTGAAATAAACCAAACACCTCCACCTAACCTAAGGTGAACCAACGGCCATAGCCAAATCCGAACTGTGTTCATCAGTTGCACTCGAATCAACAAACTCATTATTTGCATCAATACCAATATGATCCCCAATCTGTATCACCTCAGCTGGAATCCTAAACAATACATAATGATCTGGAGTACGTAGAGTAATCTCCACCCAACATGGAGTAGCATCACTCTCCACCGCTACGATATCCCAATGATCTGTCTAACACTCTCCATCTGTTGAGAGTCAAATATGATAATACTGTTTAGAACAATATCGGAATCCCATAACTGGTAACCAAACATGCATCTGAATCCCAAATGTGCACTCGGATCAAATTTCACATCCTCGATGTGATAATATACTAGGCATCCAAATATCTGAAGCAACCCAAAATTTGAAACAGCTCCACCAGATCCAAATACTCCAATCGCGACAGACAACAACCTATAAATAAGATGGCTCTAATATGTCAAAGCCTCAGCACCAAAACTCCTCTGCAAACTATTGCTTGACATCAAACACCGATTCTTCTCTAGTAAGGAATAGCCCATCAAATTTGTCATTTTATCTCGTTGCCCCAATATTTCCTTTCTAATGAAGTGTCTCAAACTGCCTTGAGCTAGGCACAAATACAGAAAAGGATCCCTCTTGTACTTCTTACTAAAATTAAGGATCCCTCTTGTACTTCTTACTAAAATTAGAACTAAGTAAATTTACCTTTCTGCCTATACACTTCTTTCACCTGTTGTTGACTACTAGGACTTCACTCAAACGGGACTTGGTTGCAACTCACAAATGCTTAGAACAATCTTCAACACAGGAAACCAAATACCTATTACCTCCCAATGATACCTCCTTGGAAGGCCCCCAAATGCCTATGTGAACATCATCTAGAAGGTCCTTCGCTCGGTGAATAGAGGTGTCAAACTTTACTTTGATCTTCTTGCTCGCACCAACATATTCACAGGACTTCAATCTGCAGGTCAAAGCACCTCTCTCCAATCCACGCACGGAATCAACACTCGAATGTCCCAGCCTCCTCAAATGTCATAGTCTAGCCGAATCAGAAGTCGTCAGCACTCCACTTATCACTATGTTCCTAATCAAATAGTATAAATTATTCTTTCTGACACCCTTCATTACAATCATGGACCCCATTGTGACCTTCAGAGATGCCTCCTCTAAGATCACCCTATAACCTGATGCTTCCAAAACTCTAAGTGAAATGATATTCTTCGACAACTACGAAACGAACCTCACTTCCTTCAACTCCCTAGTCACCCCATCATACATTCTAATCCGAACTATTCCAATACCAACAATAGGATATTTATGATCATTACCCATGAGTATGACATATCCTCTTTCCAACTCCTTAAAGCTGAAGAACCAATCCCTCCTAGGCCAAATATGGTATGAAGCACCCGAATCCAACATCCACTCCGTAGAGTCGGCATCACAAACTGACGATAGTGCAGGGCGTGAGTAGCCTGAAGAATCTAAATCTAAATTGTCACCACTAGCCTTGGCAACATTCACTTCTGAAGCTCGTATAGCTTTCCCCTTATTCTTCCCGGCTCGATCTTTCAACTTTAGGTATTCAGACTTTTAATGTCCATCTTCTATGCAAAAAGCATATTTATTCATACCAACATAAGGATGTGCTCATCTAGAATACGATCTCCTAGTTCACAAGAGCAGCGGTGACCTCATTATGCAAAAAAGATGCTTTCCCATTAATAAGAGTAAGAACAAAGGTCTCATATTCCTCGTCAAGCAAGGAACTCAACAACAACAACGCCTTGTTTTCATCTTCAATCATAACATCCACATTCGTCAAATCCGCAAGAAGCTTCGTGTAGTGGTTCATGTGATCACCAATGGGGGTTCCCTTCTTCAATTGGAAGCGATAAAACTTTCTCTTTAAATGCAAGCGGTTTTTCACACTCTTTGTCAAATACTTACCCTCCATGATCTCCCAAATCTTCTTTGTTGAAGTCTCATTGAGCATATCATATTTTAAATCGTATGTTAGATAAGACCTAATCACACCACACGCCATTCGATTCATCTTCTTCTAAACATTTTCCTCAATGTCGCCTGGCTTGCCATCCAACTCTAAAGTGTCTTTCAAATTTTGCGAGTTCAGCGCATCCAAAACTTCACATCTCCATAAGCCAAAATTGTTAGTGCCATTAAACTTCTCCACATCTATCTTTATAGAGTGGATATTCAAACTTTGAATAGTTTTCACGCCAAAAGTACCACTCTCAACACCTTCTTTCCCAGCCATCTTCCTCAAAACACCAACAAGCCAATGTAGAATAAACTGAAAGAAAATAGATCCAAACTAAAACCCTAACAAGAGCCTCCGAAAGATCTCACTCCCACATGACGGAAGATAAGATCCACAATAATAAAAATACTACTTTTATCACTAATTGAAACACTAGACGAGCTTCCAAAGCGATCTACTCCTTCACCTAATCTCAAGCGTAGCTTTGCTCTGATATTACTTGTTGGGGTTTTGAGGGCTAACACAAATGCTGAGAGAGAAGGCCAAAGACAAACAAAATAACGGTACGAACACAAACAAATAAATTTTACGTGATTCGGCAAATTGTCTACGTCTACGGGGTAAGAAGGGGATGAGTTTTCACTAATAGAGAAGAAGAGTACAAATAGAGATTACAAATTCACTCAAAATCTCTCAAACAAACCTCTCAAAACTCTAGCCAAATTGCTCAGAAAACTCTCTTTTCTGTGCACAAAACAAACCCATTTTCAACTCTTTTTTTTTCTAAACCATTCCATATATATAGAAATCCTAAAATCAAAAACATACTAGGAATTCTAAAACAAAACAAAACAGATTAGGAATCCTAATAACTTGTTACCAAAACAGATTTGGAATCCTGTTACCAAAATAGATTAGGAATCCCAATAACCTGTTACCAAAACAAATTAGAAAACATATTAGGAACATGCTATTCAACACAGCTGAGTCCAACTATAATATATAACAGATGACTGATGGAGATAGAGTCTCAACCATTTCGAAGACAAACAAAGTCATACCTCTCAACACCTTCTTTCCCAGCCATCTTCCTCAAAACACCAACAAGCCAATGTAGAATAAACTGAAAGAAAATAGATCCAAACTGAAACCCTAACAAGAGCCTCCGAAAGATCTCACTCCCACATGACGGAAGATAAGATCCACAATAATAAAAATACTACTTTTATCACTAATTGAAACACTAGACGAGCTTCCAAAGCGATCTACTCCTTCACCTAATCTCAAGCGTAGCTTTGCTCTGATATTACTTGTTGGGGTTTTGAGGGCTAACACAAATGCTGAGAGAGAAGGCCAAAGACAAACAAAATAACGGTACGAACACAAACAAATAAATTTTACATGATTCGGCAAATTGTCTACGTCTACGGGGTAAGAAGGGGATGAGTTTTCACTAATAGAGAAGAAGAGTACAAATAGAGATTACAAATTCACTCAAAATCTCTCAAACAAACCTCTCAAAACTCTAGCCAAATTGCTCAGAAAACTCTCTTTTCTGTGCACAAAACAAACCCATTTTCAACTCTTTTTTTTTCTAAACCATTCCATATATATAGAAATCCTAAAATCAAAAACATACTAGGAATTCTAAAACAAAACAAAACAGATTAGGAATCCTAATAACTTGTTACCAAAACAGATTTGGAATCCTGTTACCAAAATAGATTAGGAATCCCAATAACCTGTTACCAAAACAAATTAGAAAACATATTAGGAACATGCTATTCAACACAGCTGAGTCCAACTATAATATATAACAGATGACTGATGGAGATAGAGTCTCAACCATTTCGAAGACAAACAAAGTCATACCTCCTGCAAATGTCTGTGCATCAAAAGAACCTTAACTCTTGCTAGACCAGGTTACACCAGTAATTGGAAACAAATACAATGTCACTTGCACTCCACCTCGAGCTCGCGCCTTGGGCCTGCGAGCCCATTGACGCGATATAAGTCTTAGGACTCACTGACTGCAACACGTGGTTTGGCTCAATCCATTGTCAAAATTGTCTAGTCAATGTTGTACTTGACTCCCTAGACTTACATTACAAATCATTCAATCACTTAATCAATTCAATATCTGATCACTTCACCTTAATTACATGACTTCCACATTGTGACATGACAGTTGGTTCGTTCCAGTATCGTTACTAGGTAATATGGACCCTAGATGTGGCTCTGCCGGACTTCTAGAGATGACTCTCACTGCACTCACGCCATGTAGCAATTATTCTCGTATAGCACTTAGCTCTATATTTCTAGCTGGCTAAGTGCTATGATATCATTTATCATGCCCAGAGCCCATGAGCCATTTAACGCAATATAAGTTTTTGGGACCCATTGAGTGCAACACGTGGTTTAGCTCAATCCATTATTAAAATTGACTAGTC
Source organism: Asparagus officinalis (assembly GCF_001876935.1). NCBI lineage: Eukaryota > Viridiplantae > Streptophyta > Magnoliopsida > Asparagales > Asparagaceae > Asparagus > Asparagus officinalis. The sequence goes on from NC_033797.1 coordinate 52,002,264, forward strand.
AATGTTGCACTTGACTCCTTAAACTTACATTATAAATCATTCAATCAATTCAATATGCAATGTGTAACTAAATCTTGGGGTGTCACACAGAATCTCAAAGCATATAGAGTATCAAATAAAAGTTCATCGAACCATGGGCTTTTTTAGGGTTGGAAAGGCCTAGTACCAAAGATAGACTAGGCTAATCTACTTAGATCCAATTGACTCAAAAGGTTCAATCATATTCGAGCCATAAAATCTAAACATATTTTATCATCTATCCATCCTACTCTCTTTTTCAATGTGCAACTAAATTCGCCTCATGCATGGATCCTGTCCGCTCAGCAAATGAATCTCGTGGTTCGTGTCCATTCGTCAAGCAAAGAGAATCACTAAACCAATGCGCTAATCTCTAGCTTTGTCACAGAGTCAAGAGTGTACAATTTTGATGAGTTAATTATACAATAGGCAAGAATTATTAGATGCGCGCTCTCTCTATCTCTATCTATTTATCTAGGCGCATAAACTAACAAAAAAAAAAGCAACAATAACTTGATACTTTTCCTTCGTGATTCCCCTACGATAAGAGGAAAGAGGCCAGCAAAGCAAAACAGTACATTCCAGGGAAGAAACGGGGGAAAAAAACACATGGGATGATGCTACATATCCAAATATCGATGCATACTTTTTGGATGGAGCAAATAATGTTCACTGTTTCTATGTGAGGCATAGGAGATCACCAGAGAAATGCACATGGGTATTAATTAACACACTATTAGTCTTTTAATCTAGGATTAGCTATCATACGGAAAAGCAAAGATTTATCACCTAGTATTTGGAGGGTACTTGACCGAAGTACACCAAAGACAGAGCAGAGTGTAGCCTGCAGCTTTATTTATTTTTTTTTATTAATTAAGCATGCAATTATTATAATAGAGTATGGAAGGACGCTGGGAGTCTTTGCCACATAAAGGTGACAGAAAAGCTGGGCACTATTTACCCAGAACCCAATGCAAACCTAGATCTTAGATTAGTATATAGCTTAGCCTTATAGTTTAATAATTATCATGTGAGCACTACTTATACTTGTACCGATAGATGTCAACACAAAAGCCAAGATTAACCATCTAATCAAGCCTATGGTACATTAAAGTATGCAAAGGGAATGGGAGCTGAAGGTTAGGTTAATTGTTAAACCCTCTGCGCACGCATCGCACGCCAGCATTTCAATTCAGGGTTATTTGCATATACACCCCTTATATCATGTGTATTTACAAAAGTATCCTATCCCTTAAATTATAAATTTTGGGGGAAAATACTCATGTTATAGCCATTTTAGTGATGAAAAGTAATCTCTAATCAATAGCGGACAAGTGACTCACATTATGCATAATCGGGTCGGTATCTCAAGATAATCAGGAGCCTAGCCCGGTCGACTCGACACGCTGACATCCTGCGAGGACGACTCGAAAGGCGTCACGCGTCGGCAACTCGAAATATGTCACATGTTGACGACCTGAAAGGCGTTACGTGTCGTCCCCCGGCTGAGTCGACTACTAAACACTCCACTCGGCAACCCATTGGCCGACACCATGCGAGGACGACTCGAAAGGCGTCACATGTCGACAACTCGAAATGCATCACATGTCGACGACCTGAAGGGCGTTACGTGTCGTCCCCCGGCTGAGTCGACTACTAAACACTCCACTCGGCAACCCACCGGCCGACACCATGCGAGGACGACACGAAAGGCGTCACATGTCGACAACTCGAAATGCGTCACATGTCGACGACCTGAAGGGCGTTACGTGTCGTCCCCCGGCTGAGTCGACTACTAAACACTCCACTCGGCAACCCATTGGCCGACACCATGCGAGGGCGACTCGAAAGGCGTCACATGTCGACAACTCGAAATGCGTCACATGTCGACGACCTGAAGGGCGTTACGTGTCGTCCCCCGGCTGAGTCGACTACTAAACACTCCACTCGGCAACCCACTGGCCGACACCATGCGAGGACGACACGAAAGGCGTCACATGTTGACAACTCGAAATGCGTCACATGTCGACGACCTGAAGGGCGTTACGTGTCGTCCCCCGGCTGAGTCGACTACTAAACACTCCACTCGGCAACCCATTGGCCGACACCATGCGAGGGCGACTCGAAAGGCGTCACATGTCAAGTGAATATAGAGAACACAAATAATGCGCAATAAGCTTATCCCAAATATATGGTAAGAAATCAGTATATATAAATAAAAAGATAAGAGCTAGTAGATCCAATGGCATAACCAAATCATATGCTGTTCTATGGCAATAATGCGCAAAAAAATTGTCTCGTCTCTCATCTCTCATCACTTCGTCTTAATATTGTTCCGAGCTAGCTATTCATGGGTCTTGGCCCGCCTCTAGACTGTCATAATGTAGTCCATTTTTTCCTCCTTTCTCTTTGTTCTTTTCTCTATTTCCGACGCCGATAAAGAAGAAAGTATTAGGTGTATCGTTGAGCAGACTCTTTAATACAACAGGTAGATGCATGGTCAAGTGAATATAGAGGACACAAATCTTACGGGAGTAGGGACAGGAATCCTCTTTAATGTAGTTTGGGCACGTACAGTAAGTTACATTTCCTTAATCATAATTCTGTAGATAATATATATTAATAAATACTTTTTATTAGATTTAAATACCAGCCAGTTAACTTTTCGATCGAGTAGGATTTGAGGCGTAGCATTATCCAACGGGTGGCACTAGGGGCACACCCCCAACCACATCCCAAACCACACCCTCTCTCTCATATGCTACAGTACACCGGGTCCCACATAGGATTTTACCACAAAGATCCCACCTTTATCACCAATCGAAGCTCTAGATGAACTTCCCAACTGATCTACACCTCCTAAAAAAGCCTAAGCGTTGCCCGGAGCTCTGATACCACTTGTTGTGCCTTGAGAAACCAAACCAATCGTCGAGAAAAAGATAAACCACAACCAATATCAATAGCACAAACAATCAAACACCAGTTTTACGTGGTTCGACAAGATGCCTACGTCCACGGGGCAAGGAGGGGGGAGTTTTCACTATTAGAAATCAAGAGGAACAAACTAGGGTTACAATCTCTCACCAAAACCCTCAACAACTCACTCTTAATCTCTCCAATTGCTCCAACAATAGAAGCCCAAGAACTCACCCTCAATGGCTGCTAAAACCCCTTGCTTACAAACCCTAAAACCAAGTTTGGGTATTTATAGAAAACCCAAACGAAACGGGTCTGGAAAACAGACCCCCAGTACGCCATGGCAACGGACTCATGACAACAGACTCCAATCACAACATGTCGAGATCCAAAACGGGAGTGCGAACACTCAACCCCAAACCAACTGTGTCTACTCACCAAACAACTGAGCCTACACCGACTACACCAAATGCCTCACTTGCTGAGACCCAAATGGGAGTGCGAACACTCTCCCCACCAAGTGTGTCTACTCACCAAATCGGCTGCATCAGAAAACTGACTGCCTACGTATCCTCTCCAAGGAATCAAGCATTCACGTAGTTCACCATTGGCCTCCAAAGGCCCTCAATCCATCTTGCGGCTAATAGCATCATCAACGACCCCAAACTGAAGCGATCCGAACTCCTCCACCTGAGGTGAAACAATGTCCGTATCCAAACCGTATCCACCAGCTGCATCCAAATCAACCACCTCATCATCTGCACCCATAAATAAATGACTCCCACGCTGTGCCACCTTAGCTGGAATCCCAACCAATGCAGAATGACCTAGAGTATGTGGGGAAATCCCCACCCAATGTGAAGTAGCATCAACATCCACCCGCTGCGATATCCCTCTGACCTGATCAATACTCTCCACCTGCCGAGAGTCCAAAGTGACAAACCTGCTCAGACCAAACTCAGAAGCTCCCCACTGATAGCCGAATGAACTCCTGAATCCCAAATGCGCAATCGGATCCAATCTCACATCCACGATGTGACCAAGTGCTGGGTAGCCAAATATCCGACGCCAACCAAAATCTGAAACAGCTCCACCAGATCTAACAACTCTATACGCAGCAGTCGGCAACCTCATAAGATGACCCAAACCTGTCGAAGCCCGAATACCAGATCCACTGCTCGACAACCAACGCCGATCCTCCTCCAGAAAAGAACGGCCCACTAAATCTGCCATCTCATCACGTCGTCCCACTGTCTCCTTCCCTCTGAAGTGTCTCCAACTGCCGTGAGCTCGGCACCAATGCAAGAAAGGACTCCTACTAGAATAAGTACGACTGGTAACCTTTCTGCCCATACACCTCCTCTAACTATTGCGGACTACTAGGGCTTTATACCAACGGGACTTGGTTGCAACCCAAATATGCCTAGTACAATCCCTAACATAGGAAACAAAATAATCATTACCTCCCACTGATGCATACATGGAAGGCCCCCCAATGCCTGACTGAACACCTCCAATAAGACCCCTCGATCGGTGGATAGAAGTGCTGAACTCCACCTCGGTCTCCTCGCTCATCCCAGTGTGCTCACAGGACTTCAATCTGCAGGTCATAGCACTCCTCAACAATCTGTGCACGGTATAACCAACAATATATCCCAGCACCAAACAATGCCACAGTCTAGCCATAGAAGTAGTCAGCGCCCTATCAACTACCGTGCTCCCAAGCAGATAATACAAGTTACTCCGCCTGACTCCCTTCATCACAATCATGCACCCCGATGTGACCTTCAAACGAGAATTCGCCAAAGTCACCCTATAGCCTGCTGCCTCCAATACCCCAAGTGAAATGATGTTCTTCCTCAGTTGAGGAACAAATCTCACATCAGCCAACTCCCGGATCATCCCGTCACTCATCCGAATCTGAACGGTACCAATACCACCAATAGGGCATCTGTGATCATTACCCATGAGAACAGCATCCCCTCTTTCCAACTCCTGAAAGCTGGAGAACCAATCCCTTCTAGGGCATATGTGGTAAGTAGCACCAGAATCCAACATCCACTCGGTGGAGTCGGCAACATCAACTGACGGAAGAGCTGGGCACGAATAGCCCGAAGAATCTGAATCTGAACCATTTCCACTAGCCTTGGCAACATTTACCTCTGAAGCTTGAATAGCTTTCTCTTTATTCTTCACGGCTTGCAATTTTGGGCATTCGGCTTTCCAATGTCCATCCTTTCTACAAAAAGCACACTGATTCCTACCAACTGCAGGATGCCCCCCTCTAGACTACGATCTTCTCCCACGGTTTGGACTTTTAGCTCTTGCAACCAATGCCCCCACAACCGGCTCAATGGAAGTCTCATTGTCCTTCTTTCGAAGTTGATAGTTCACAAGGGCTACGGTGACCTCACTATACGAAAGAGATGCCTTCCCATTAATAAGAGTGAGGACGAAGGTCTTATATTCCTCGTCGAGAAAGGAACTCAATAACAACAATGCTTTATCCTCATCTTCAACAATGACATCTACGTTCGCCAAATCTGCAAGTAGTTTCGTGTAGTGGTTCATGTGATCACTAATGGATGTCCCCTTCTTCGATTGAAAGCGATAAAGCCTCCTCTTCAAATGCAAACGATTTTCGACACTCTTTGTCAAATATTTGCCCTCTAGGACCTCCCAGATCTTCTTTGCCGAAGTTTCATTCATCACATCATATTTAAGGTCTTGGGTAAGGCAAGACCTAATCACACCACACGCCGTTCTATTCATTTTATTCCAAACCTTTTCATCAATGTCGGCCGGTTTCCCGTCCAACTCCAATGTATCTTCCAAATTTTGCGCATTTAGCGCATCCATGACTTCGCATCGCCAAAGTCCAAAATTATTTGTGCCGTTGAACTTTTCCACATCTATTTTCATAGAATGTATATTCAAACTTTGGACGGCCTTCACACCAGAAGAACCCTCCCCACTTTTATCTTTTTCAGCCATATATCTCAAAGCACCACCAAACCAATGCGGAAACAAACGAGAAATAGATCCAAATTGAAAAAGACGAGATTTTTACTGAAAAGATCCCACCTTTATCACCAAACGAAGCCCTAGATGAACTTCCAAAGCGATCTACTCCTCCAAAATAGCCCAAGCGTAGCCCGGAGCTCTGATACCAATTGTTGTGCCTCGAGAAAACAAACCAATCGCCGAAAAAGATAAAGAACCAACCAAATCAATAGCACAAACAACCAAACACCAATTTTATGTGGTTCGACAAGATGCCTACGTCCACGGGGCAAGGAGGGGGGAGTTTTCACTATTAGAAATCAAGAGGAACAAACTAGGGTTACAAATCTCTCATAAACCCTCAACAATCAACTCTCAATCTCTCCAATTGCTCCTAGAATAGAAGCCCAAAGAAAACTCTCTCAATCTGCTCAAATTCGTCCTTGCTCTTAACCCTAAAAAACACCCAAAACATCTGTGGTCGACCGCGCCGGTCGACCACCACCAACACCGAAGCCTAGTAAGCCTCGTGCACGAATGCGATCGACCGCGCCAGTCGATCGCCATCCAATCTGTTGAAACCTGAACTATTCTGCCAATTCTACACCCCTATCATTTTCCTTATCAAACGCATCTCTTTTCTTTGCCTGCTCCAGCCAAGTTAATGAGCAAAAAAGCATCCTTGTTCCTAATTCCCACAACTTGCTTGGACACCGTGTATCCCGTGTCATTCCCAAAGGCGTGGTTTTTTGTGTGGAATAGAGACATGGATTAATTAAGATTGTGATTTGTGAGTAGACAGCGAGATGAGAGAGAGAGGGTTGTGAGATAGAGAGAGGCGGACAACAGTTAGGACACGATGGGCCTACTTACCAAATAAGTTGAGGTTAGGGAAAAGGAATTCTACAGGGGGCCTCCAAAAAAAAAAAAAAAAGGCGCACGTTGACAAACGACAAATTAACTTGATGTAACTTTGGGCAGATTTCACATAAACCACGTCCAATTAAGTTGGTGCGGGCGGGGAGCCCTAGCCCTCGTCAACTTTGGGGTTTCTAACATAACTCCCTAATTAAACTTTCAAACTTTTTCCAATAATCTCGATACCTGTAAATAATAAATAATTAAAATATCGTCGGGGGGAGAAAACGGCTCAATTTAGTCATTTTCCATAGCAGACAGCAAAGCTCCCTTCTCCCAATTGTCGGTGTTTTATTCTTTGGGATGATGTTGTAATTATTGAACAAATTTTCAAAACAGCCTCAAACCAGTTTTTAATTTTCAAAACCGACCCACTTTTTTTATACCAAAACCGACCCACTTTTTACTACGTCAGCTTAATCTCATTTCCTAATTAGTCGGGGTTACCAACCCCGACTATTTAGGACATAAAAATCGGGTTTAAGACTTCTAATTAGGGTTTAACAACCTCCTAAACAGTCGGAGGTTAGGGAAAAGGAATTCTACAGGGGGCCTCCAAAAAAAAAAAAAAAAGGCGCACGTTGACAAACGACAAATTAACTTGATGTAACTTTGGGCAGATTTCACATAAACCACGTCCAATTAAGTTGGTGCGGGCGGGGAGCCCTAGCCCTCGTCAACTTTGGGGTTTCTAACATAACTCCCTAATTAAACTTTCAAACTTTTTCCAATAATCTCGATACCTGTAAATAATAAATAATTAAAATATCGTCGGGGGGAGAAAACGGCTCAATTTAGTCATTTTCCATAGCAGACAGCAAAGCTCCCTTCTCCCAATTGTCGGTGTTTTATTCTTTGGGATGATGTTGTAATTATTGAACAAATTTTCAAAACAGCCTCAAACCAGTTTTTAATTTTCAAAACCGACCCACTTTTTTTATACCAAAACCGACCCACTTTTTACTACGTCAGCTTAATCTCATTTCCTAATTAGTCGGGGTTACCAACCCCGACTATTTAGGACATAAAAATCGGGTTTAAGACTTCTAATTAGGGTTTAACAACCTCCTAAACAGTCGGGGTTGCCAAACCTGACTATTTAGGAATGAGATTAAACTAACGTGGCAAAAAGTGGGTCAATTTTGGTAAAAAAATGTTTGTCGATTTTGGTAAAAAAAATGTGGGTCGGTTTTAAAAATTAAAAACAGGTTTGAGGCTGTTTTGAAAATTTGTTCTGTAATTATTTGTTGTTACGTGTATGGAGTCTGTTATGAAAGTTCAAAGTTTAGAAGAGTAATTTGTAACAAACCAAAGTTCAAGGGAGAATTCTGAACAAACAAAGCTGTAGGGGGGCTTTGCGGGAAAAGTTCCTACATGTTTCATTATTACTTTTATACGTTGGTTCATACAGTATATACCAGTGCAAACAGTACGTACGGTACTAGTACATTAGAATAATGGATTACAATCACTTATATCATTGTATGTAAATGTTTGTATGAGATTAAATTTCTTTCTTTTTTGCTAATCTATATATGAGAGAGAGAGAGAGAGAGAGAGAGAGAGAGAGAGAGAGAGAGAGAGAGAGGATAAGGGGCCTATTCCCCAAATGAGACGGAGAGGCCGTATAAGGACCAAGAGTGGGCCTCATGAGTGAAGCTGAGTTGAGTCAGGCAGGGGTTGGACCATGGTCCAGTCCAGTCCAACCTAATTGTCAGGGGAATCCATGTGATCGTCATACATCTCGATATCTGCGTCCATAGCTAGCCCCAATCATCTACCATTCATGGCTCGTGTCATGATCCATGGAGGCCATGGTCATACATCAGCGTTTCGTGAAGGTCACTTGAAAAAACAAATTTAATGGCGGTCGAACCTGCCTTCAACTGGGATATGTATTGGCAAAATTAAGCTGGGCACAAACTTGTAGGACACTTGACAGGTAGCTACAATTTGGGGTTTGGTTTTTGACAAAATAAAATTGATGAGGAAAAGAAAGGATAAATTCGGAACAATCTTAAATGCAAAATTATGTATGTTCATGAGCAAAGAGATGAATATATATATATAAGTAACCTATGTCAAATATACGGAGGTATATACATCTCTACTTTCATGAAAGTGAAACCCCATATTAATTGATGTCCAAGTTAGTGTTAGGATATGTGAACCCTAACTATCAGACCTGCCCTATACTTCAGATTGAAGAGAAAACAGAAGAAGTTGGAGGAACAGGGTCAACGGCGAAGAAGTTCAAAAAAAAAAACGAGGATTCAGTTCGGCAGATTCATGGTCGACCGTGGGTGGCGCGCGATCGACCGCAAACGTGCCCAAGACTCAGGGTGGCTTCTGGATTTTCTACGGTCGACCGCGACGGTCGATCGGGTTGGTCTCTGGACTTTTGGCGGTCGACCGCGGCGGTCGACCGCGATACCCTATAAACATTTTATGCTCTCTGTTGTTCGTCACGGTTGACCGCGAATCGGGTTTTGGCCCAGGTTCTTTTTTTTTTGACCTGTTTTAGTTTTCTGTTTGTAATACCCTTATGATATTAAAGGGATGATTAGGGCAAATTGTAATAGAGACGAAAATAGTAAAATTTTCTCCTGCGGTGGCCATGGACATAGCTTCTCACATTGAGAAGTGAACCATGTAAAATCTTGTGTGTTTGTGATTGTTTTTCTTTCTCTCTTATCTCTATTTCCAAATCGCATATCAGGGGTTTGATCTAAAAAACCCAACAGTTAGATATCCATACATCATATATACATATATCTACATGCACTTGAGGACACTATAAGAAAGCGGGAGTAATGGAAAATGATTGAAGATCATTTATAATGTATTTATTACCTCAGTAGACTCCCCTTGTATTGAATAAACCGGATAGCAAAATTTCCCTTTTTATTGTCAATCAACCTCGGATCACGATTTCCGTGTGTAGAAGTAGTTCACACATAGGGAAGTGCCCTACCTTAATGAATCTCTTAGATTCATTTATTACTATTGTAATTAAGAACTAGAAAGTAATAACTCTTGGAATTGAATTTATATATATTTCTTATTTAGTTTTAGTGATCAATGTATTTATATATCTAGTGAAAAAGCACATTCATGTTTAATTTTCTTAATAGTATTTTATGTTAGTAACTTTAATAGCTATTTATTGATTTTGTCTATCTGATTGAGCGGCCTTTTTCATCTAAATTTTGAAAGAAATTTAGTTTTTTTTTGCGTTAATGTGGTGTTGTGTGTGTTGGGTGGCGGGGCGGGGGGATCTAATTCTATGATCACTTTATTTTGCACGTGACATGCTCAATCTAACTTGGAAAAATATACTGGCAGGGACTTTAGTGAATATATGTATATATACTAATGAATTATAAGTTTAGACTAATTAAACCCGTGTTATCATGAGAAGTGTATATATAAGCAATTAACTTCTTTTTCAAGGGAAAGCATGGACTTCAAATTTTACAACTGCAGAGTCTTGTGTGGCATGTTTGCAACCCTTTGTTTTCATCCCCTCCTGTAGCTTGGGGTCCTCCGAACTCCTCATGATACGTTGCATTCAAGGCTTGGAGACAAGTACGTTTACTCCATGAATAAAACAAGAGAGGACCGCAGAGAGAGAGAGAGAGAGAGAGAGAGAGAGAGAGAGAGAGAGAGAGAGAGAGAGA
>NC_033797.1:52012808-52026793 GCF_001876935.1 Asparagus officinalis
AGAGAGAGAGAGAGAGAGAGAGAGAGAGAGAGAGAGAGAGAGAGAGAGAAACCCTAATTAAACCATGATATATAACTCTGATAAGGATATATAAGCATCATGAATCCCCAAACCTGAAGACACAATTCCAACGCCATACGAGTACAAAATACTGTGCAAGCTTAGCTATATATCCGCATGCAAGACAGCTACAGGCCACAGGTTGCAGCACCAGCTCATTGCACATGTTGTGATCCGTCGATATTAGAGCTCCGTTGCCTACTGAGGGGACCATGAGATCCCCCTTCAACCTCAACCTCAACCACAATTTCAACCTCAACGTCCTTTTATGGGATCTCTTGTTTATCTCAGATCAATGGGCGCCCCATGGTTTGAATTCGGTGCCACACAGTAGTTAAGATGGAGGAGGAAGCTACATGTATCACACTGTCAATTTTTAAGGGTAAATTTCACAAATCGCCCAGGAATTTTGGAGCATTTCCCGGCTAGAAACCCTCCTCTCCTGAATTTTGTTTATTCCACTAATAAGTTCCCTTGAATGTTGGAGTGTCTCACGTAACCCCTCGAACTTTCAACTTTCCCCCACGCTCTCCTATTTTTGCAAACGACATAAAACTAAGAGTGTCATTGAGAGGAAAAGGAAGAACTTGGATCCTCTCCACTATATAAAAAAAAGTAATGATGAGGCCGCCACCTTACGAACGGTTAACTTGTCTAGTGAGTGACTATTATTTATTTTAAATCCAACACTAACCGTATCCTCCGTGAATTGTACTTGCTCCTTGTTTGCACTCAAAGAAAAATCATTACCATCCACTAATTAAATCAACGGTGATCGGGTACAAAACTTTTTCCTAAGGGACCCAAAGCAGTTTTCCCACGAAATAAATATTATTGATAATAGTGTATTGTAGTGGATTTTAGTCCCACATTGGTTATGAGAACACCCATCACCCTCCTCTACTTGTATAAATATATGTGTACACTCAATATTCAACTCAAGGAAAATTTACCCAAGATTCTCTCTCTTACTTTAACATGGTATCAGAGCTAGAGTTATTATTATTTCCCTTCAAAATTTTTTTTTAACGTTTCTGTGTTCTTTTGCCAAATCTTGGTATTGCTACTTTGCAATCGTTTAACGCTTTTTTACGTTCCTCTGCCAGATTTTTTGTCTTGCCGCTATGCCGCCACTTAACGCGTTTCGCGTTCTCGTATTCAAGATCGTTTCTCGGTCTCAATTAACGGCATCGACGTTTCAAACCGTCTCTCGGCCTCAAACAAACGGCATTACCGTTTCACAGTCAATAACAGCATCGTCGTTTCAATCCATCTTAATGTCTCAACGTCTCAACATCGACATTAATCCGTTGTAGGTTTTCGGCGTGAGCATCAGATCTGACCGATCTTTGAGCCACCTTGGTCGCCAGTTACTTTTTTTCTCAGATTTGACAATCATGTATAACCTTCGGGTTCAAATTTAACCTTCGGGTTCTTATATTTTAACCTTTGGGTTTCTACATTAACCTTCGGGTTCTCCTTTAAACATCCGGGTTTCGTTCAATGATTATTATCTTAAACTTTGAATTGCTGCTATTATGACATCTTCACTCGCATCTGCTTCACAGGCTCGGTCTAAGTTCTTTTGCACCTATTGCAAGAAGGAGGGATACGGCTTTGAGACATGTTTTCAGCTTCATCCTGAGTTACGTTTCTCAGGAACTGGCCGTAGTCAGCGATCCCCTTAGTCCTGATCCTCTAGTACACCAGGATTATCGATCAATATTATATCATCTACCACTTCAGACCTTACCATTCAAACTATTGCAGATATTAGTCATCAAATTGCGACTCTTCAGCATACTACCTCTCCATCTGCTGCAAGATATTAGTCGTCAAATTGTGGCTCTTCACTGGCACCTGCTTCACAGGCTCGATCCAAGTTTTTTCACCTATTGCAAGAAGGAGGGACATTGCTTTGAGACATGTTTCCAGCTAGGGGTGAGCATTCGGTCGGTCGGTCGGGTTTCAACAAAAATATTAACAACTGAATGTCACTGACACTCTACATAAAACCGACCCGAACCAAAGTGATACGGTTCGGTTCAGTGTGATCGGTTTACACTAGAAAAAGGTCATACCTGAGGATTCAGGGGTCGAAAGCTGCTCGAATCGATGAGAGGCGACGAGATCTCAGCGCTAGCGGCCTCGAGCGATGACGACGACGATAAGCGATGGCGTCAAGCTGGATAGGGATCACGCCCTCGGCGCCTGGATAGGGACGATGAGCGATGACGACGAAGATCCACAGCCTCAAGCTGGATAGTGATCATTGGGTCGGAGGCAATGGCGGGGATCAATTGGCGTTCCCCGGTGGGTTTGAAGGGATGGTTGTTTGAGGGGAAAGATGGATGGGAGAAGGGGAGGAGGTTAGGGGTGGAGACTGGAGAGGGAGAGGATTCTCGTTGGATTGTCGGCGACTGCAGCTTGCTGGTTGATTTCGGAGCTGCCTGGTTGATTTCGGAGAGAGTTAGGGTTTAGGAGCTGAGAGGATGTGGGATTTTATACAGTCGGGTGAAGGGAATGGGTTACGGGTAGCGTATATTTGTGAACTAGGATTTGAAGTTCGGTCGGATCAGTTAATATGGGTTGGATTTGTTAGAACCCGGCTCGAACCGATTACACATCATAACCACATTTTGTGAAGTTCGGTCGGTCGGTTTATTTGGTTTCAACCGAATTTTGCTCACCCCTATTTTCAGCTTCATCCTAAGTTACGTTTCTCAGGAACTGGCCGTAGTCAGCTGTAGGGTGAATATTTGATTTCCCGAAAATAGGGAGTGTTTGTTTGTATTTATAAGAAAGCTTATTACAAACTAACGAATCAAATGATTACAACAGAAGCAGAGGGAAAGCCCTCTTTGTTTTGTGTGGGGACTTTAGGTGGCTATAGGACGCTTCGCTCGATGCTCGGGTCGAGTCTGCTTCCCTTGGACCGTTCGATCGAGGTTGCTGGAGAGCTTCAGTGCGCAGTAGAAGCTCAGGGCAATAGAGTTCGGTTCTGCTTAGTTCGCCGGCGATCTGAGCTCGGAACTAAACAACGATGCTGCCATGCAAAAGCTATGCAGGGAACTTGGTCTCAACTCTTTTCTCTAAGTTTTGCGACCTCTCCTCCAGTGTGCTGGAAGGGGCCTTTTAAATGGAAGAAGGACAGCTTGACTTCTCCTTGAATTGTGGGATGTGACCACATCCTCTTCAGAGACGTCTCGCCGTTCCTCGATACCATGAACGGTCATTCCAGGGATTGTGCTCTATGTCCTGTCACCTACGATGGGAAGGCCCATTCTTGTATGTGAGGCAACAAACGACTGCTATCCGAGTGGATTTGACCAGCATTAATGAACCGCATTTATGAGTTCGCAGATCGATGAAGTGTCTGTCCGATCACTTGTACTGTGCGTGACCGCCCGGCGTGCTTTGAGCACGACGCTTTCTCCTTTCCGGTCAGGAGAGGCGGTGAAGTAGGTGTACAGTACTCGAGTGGGTCTAGCCAGCTTGCCGAGTGCCGGCGGATCCAGCTCTTGGCTCAGACATCCGAGGTGAGTCGCATTTATGAATGCTCAGGTTGACTCGACACCTGTCCAGGCTTTCGTGCTGCGCGTACTGCGAGCGGCCGTTTGACGGTCCTGGGGTACTGTGCTCTCTCTCCCTTCGGGTCGAGAGAGATGGGAAGGTCCATCTCAGCACGTGGGGTAGTGGATACCCAGCTGTACTGACGGTTTTGGGGCTTGCTGGCGGATTCGACTCCGAACTCGGGCAGGCGAGTTGAGCGAAGAGCGAATTTCCGCCATCCTGATCGACCCTGACTCATGCTGGCGAGTCGACCGTTAGGCGAACCTGGACTTGAGTACAGTCGACGTCTACGCAGTTTAGGTCCGTGCCAGAGAACTGGGCATGCGAACTCTTCTCGTAGGCAAATTTCCTGTAGACCCATAGAGGTATTTTTTACCGTCTACAAGACCCCCTTCAAAGTTTTCAGACCTAAACTGGCTTGCGTGTGGTCTGGAATACTTTGAATGAAGAAATTGTTGGCGAAGCAAGTGCCTTCGATTTCTCTTAGGATTTTTAGCAAATCCTCAGCTATCAACGGGTTTGATGTGCCTTTACCGATTACCGTTTGAATCGGGCTAGCCATACTATTCTCCTCAGTATGATGAGTTGTCGAACAGTTTCTCTTAGGCTTAATGCTAAGATTTCTGCTCTAACCCTTAGCCATCTGGGGCGTGGGTTTCAACCGTTTAAGCAAGGTCATTCTTTTGGCTTTGTTCGTAATTTTACCTTTGAGGGCGAATGCATCGTCAAGGCGAAATTAATTTTTGAGAGCCAATTCTCGCGCGACTCGTGGGGTTATGCCCAGTATTTGCAGGCGAAACCCTTCCTTTTGTAGGCGGAACCGGATCTGACGGGAGATGAGCCACGTGTCTGCTGATAGAGCCTCGTGCTTCCCAGCTAAGACATTGGATCGTGGCGCTCCGAAATCTAAGAGGTGCAAGGTGAGGGGCGCAGGCCCCGGACGTTACTCCGACCGTCTCTCCGCCGGCATGCCTGCCGGTGCTCTGGAGTCGCGCCCAGGTACGTTGATGGGTTTGTTTGGACGAACTTTCGTAGGTCTTAGGCGTCGGATTTTAGGGAGATGAGTGTTGCTCATTTCCCCGATTTGGGGCAATGTTTGCCCTATTTTGCCTTTAGAGGATGAGTATTATCCCTGCAGGCGAATCCTTCAGTGGGAAGGAGGCGAACTTCTCTTTTCGCAAGGTGAGTTCGGCCCTTTCTCATTAGTGGGGAGTATAGTCTGTATGGATAGATCTTGTTCGAAACGGGTTCCCCCTTTCGATAGGCGACTTCGCCCTCCTCTGTTCGATGGGCGATTTTGCCTCAGCAGCGGATTTTGTCTCCATTGACTTTTCATTCCTTGTTGCAACGACCTTTTCTGATGAGGCTTTCCCGGAGGGTGTGGCCATTGGCCATGTCGGGGCTACGAGTTATACGGCGCCTTCTCGATTTCCTTCTCTGGCTCCAGTGCCCGTATTCACCGCTGATAAGCCGCATGGTCTGGTACAGAGAGTCACGGATGGTCATCACTTGACATTACGCGAGTTGACGACCAACGCGGCGTTGACAGATGAGGACAGGGCAGAGCTGCCGAAGCCTCAATTTTTGTTCGGCGACGCTATGGCCGACCCTTCCGCCCTGTTGCTCAAAGAGAGCCGGTGGTTCCGCACGGTAGAGGGGGTTCATTATTACCTCCCCAGCATGTCGAGAGGGTTTTCGATCGCCGAGCTGCGGTCCCTCGCCATTCCTCGGACGATGCACTGGGATTTGACCCCTTCTCAGGACGGGGTCACTTGTGGCGTCTTTACGGGCTCCACTGCTGGGTATGGAGTGGAGAGTTCGTGCAAGCGCGTGACGGGCCTGCGCCCTGGCTTAATGTCCGCTGAACCGCCCGTGGGGGAGTCGACAGCGGTGGCGGAGACCTTCCGTCACCGTTTCTTTCGAGTCGGTGGGAGCTTTCCTCCGAAGGACTTTAGAGCCCCGGGGTGGGTCTATTCTGCCCCTGGCAGCGACACGTGGTGGTCCAAGATCACCGACTATGTTCTGGCCGAAAATGCTGACCTCGAGAACACAGAGCTGTACGTGGCCATCGAAGCCACTCGACACGGCTTGCGGATCAACGCTTCTCAGTTCCATAGTATCCTGGAACTGTATTGCGCGGAAAGCGGCACATTTTTCACCCCCAATGGTGAGCTTGGTATCACCCCTCACGAGATGTACGACGTGTCGGGGTTGCCCCTGGGAGATTTCCCTTACGAGGAGTACGTCCCCGATCAAGAGGAGATCGATAGGCTGTCGAGCCATTCCCCTTTGGCGGTTGAAACTCTGTGGGAGTTGCTCTGCCACTACCACATATGCCTCAGTACCTTAGGGGCCTCGGATCATAAGGGGAAAAAGAAGAAGACCCCGGGGATTATCCATAAGAATTGGGTTGATTATCTGTTCCCGGGGAACGATGTCAAGGGGAAGCCCGCTCTCCCGTTAGGCGCGTGCGACCAGTCCGAAGTGGAGTCGAGGACAACTAAAGAAGGAGGCACCATGACTCTTGACCGCGATGAGGGCGGGTTTACATCTGGTACGGTCTTCCACTCGTTCCACCATCAGGCGAAGTTCCTTATCTCGGGGAAGGCGCTGCTCGCGGGATACCTCATGCTATGGCTGAAGAGGTGTGTAATCCCCACTCATTCCTTTGAGGCTTTTCTGTGGAGGTCGTGTACCCGGCAGTTTGCCTTGCTCACGGAAAGTCTTACTCCCTGGTATCGGCGACGATAGCGTGCATTCACCGGGGACTCCGTACTCTGACGTCCCAATTCTGCCGTGTGTCGGTCCTTGATGAGGGGGAAGGAGTAATTATCAAAACTCCCAATCCCAGGGTGGGGCTACCGTACACCTACTTGATGGCGTGGTTCGTATACCACTGCGAATGTTTGATGAGCGCCCCGGCGGCGCCTCAGGGCGATAAGTTTGTCCCCTTCGTCCAGCGCTTGGAGAGGTGCTCTTGGAAATGCAAGGACATCCCTGATGCAAGGAAGACGCTCTCCCACTTCGGACATTATAATTTTCGCCGCTCCTTCCCTTATTTCAGCGGGGGCAGATATGGAGAATCTCTCAGGGATGCGCCGACGGCGGATCACTACACGGTCCTTACTCGTGGTGCCTTTCGCTGGTTGGTGAATATCCGACCGGGGTATCACATTCTGAGAACCGGCTCTACATGCTATCTCGAGCCATACACCCCCTGCAGGTTTGCTCGCCAGTTCGGGTACGATCAATTGTATGTGGGCAACGCCAACCCCCACCTGCGCTTTGAAGGAGGACTGGTGGATGGCGCTCGGGGATGGTTCTGGACTCATGCTGGTGGCACCCAGGCTCATTTTGAGCTACCCACGCGGGATCACGATTTACACCACACGCTTCTATACTGTCGCTGGTATCGGGGCGCTAGTGCTAATCCTGCCAATTTCTGGTTCCAGAACTCATGTCTGGTGGAACGCGATCGTCCCGTCAGGGGTTCTCTCCGTTCTTCGAGGCGAAGGGGCCACCAAACTGCTAGGGAGTTGTTCTCGGAGGATCCAGCTGAGGATACCGAGGGTTCTGATGCTGGTTTGGATGAATCTGAGGCTCCCGGGTTCGAGCTCCAATCCGGAGTCCGACAATCGGGCAAATGGGGGCGCCGCTTCTGTCTCCAAGTAGCTCGCTTCTCTCGAAGCGCCAGCGGGAGGCAGTGGCCGAGAGTCCTCGATCGGAGGCGGCTAAGAAGGTCCGTCGTGATGAGATGGCGGAAACCGTCCGAACGGCGGAAGGTCAGGATGATGTTCCCCAGGTAAGCATTCCTGGAGCAGCGCCGTCTGGCTCTGGGGCTGCACTGCCTACCTCTTCTGCTGCATTGGGGGCGGCTCTGGCGACTTCGGAGGACGCTCCTTCGCAGTCTGGCGAGAGGCCACCGACGGGACCTCCAGCAGCTTCTGTGTCCGCATTAGGAGGTAATTTTTCCTTTGTAATAGCGTCTTCGATTGCAACGATGATCTCGTATCTTTTGACATTGGTATCGGACCTATGCAGGCGCGATTGAGAAGGTGATCTCCATTCCTTCCGACGAGGAAGAGGAGGCTGGAAACGAGGAGGAGCCCCCTAGCCCAGGTAAGTGTGCGTTTTAATATTACTTCTCCTTGCGTACCCGACCGTTAGTAGGGTACCTTTCGAGGGGTCTCTGTTAACCTCTTTCTGTGCATTCATAGTTGACCCTAACCGTGGAGTCGCAGGTGAGGAGGGTGCTCACTCTGGGGCGAATCGTTCATCTGAGGAGGATGACAATGTCTCGGTTCACGAGGCATTGTCCAGCGAGGAAGAGGATTTGGCTCTCGAGGACGCGCCTGGCCAAACAGGGGGATCTCCTGCTCCTGCGGCAGCGTCGGCTGAGGGTCGTTCATCAGTGCGAGAGTCTCTGCTTCAACGGGAGACTCCTACTCTGCAGATGACCATTTCTTCGTCGGCGGCGGCCGTTGACGTTGTGACCACTGCACCGAGGGCGTCATTGGTCGCACCGGCTCCGGTGGTGCCCGTTACCACCCCTACGGTTATGGCTATAGGTACCTCGACCGTGGAAAATTCACCGCGCGGGGAGGAAGGCCGCCTCTCCCCGCCTTGGAAGCTGGGGCGAAAAACGCAGGTGGGGAGCCGAGCTCCTGCGAATTCAAAGGATACTTTTTGGCCCCACTCACCCCGGCTGGTCCACCCTTGGAGGGGAGAATTGCCCCCTTTCCCGAGGAGTTTTAAAGGAAGTTTTCTTAAGAGCATGAATGGCGGTCCTTCTTTGCCGTAAGAGCTCGGCCGCCGCGGCGAAGGGGCCCTAACTTTCAAGCGTCTGAACGAAGTGGAGGGGGCTGTTCGGCAGCTGCTCGCTCTTCGTGCGGAGAGTTCCACTCTTGTTGATCTCGCCTCCCGCGAAGTTCGAGTAGCTTTGGCGGATCGTGATCGTCGCCTGAACGAGAACATGACGCTAGAGCTAAAACTGTCGGCAGAGTCGGAGCAGGTCAGAGCCGAGGATGCACAAGTGGCCCGTGAAGAAGAAACTGTCGATAACCAGTTCTCCCGACTCTCCTTCGAGGTAGAGAGGCTAAGACAGGTTGTAGCTGAAGCACAGGCTGCCCTGGCCGCTCAAGAGAAGGCTCGTGATCATGTGGCAAAAGAGTTGGAGGCCGTTAAATCCCGCCGGCGATTGACCGCCGATTCTGTTGCAGAGAAGGATCGAGCTCTTAAGGATGTCAGGGAGGCTATTCAGGACTTGATCTCATGCACAGAGGAAGATATTCGTCGAGAGGTCCTGAGAAGGCTTGAGCTTCGCCATGCTGAAGAAATTCGTGGGGCGGAACTGAAGTTGAAATCCCTGTAGTTCGCCTTTAGTTTTCTGCTTGTAATAGGACTTCTTTCTCATGAATGAAATTGTCCCTTTTGTTTCTTGGCTTATTGTCATTTACGTGTGTGCTCCATTTTCGTAATCATGCATTGGTCAGAATTTGGTCGTAAGAGAACCTCAACTATAGAGGAATTCTTGTTGGCGAATTTCGGCTGCAAGTCTACTTCAACTGCGGGCGAATTTTGTTCGCGGGCGGATTCGCAGGAGCTAACGGCGAAGCCTGGCTCTGATCGGGTTCCGATTTCAGTGGGCCGCGTGTTAATCCACGTGTACGTCAGTTAAGGGGACGTGGGCTAGCCGTTTCGCATTTAATGCGAAGTAGTGGGCCTCTTCGTCTCTCGCGCCCGATTCGGGCCGTCGTTGCAGATCGTGGTCACGAACCGTTAGATCTCGTCCGTCCAGATAAGATCCGATCTGTTCGGCCTTACCCTTCAACTGTTCCAGCCTTGAACGGTCTAATCGAGTCTCGAGTAACCGCCTAGGACTCTTAGGTATTTAATGCCCCTATCCTCTGTTAAGAGGATCTACAGGTCTCCCCGGAGTGGACCCGACTTTCTTCTTCCTCATACCCCCAATGGCGCCGAAGGTGAAGAGGGTTGTTTCCAAGAAAAGGAAAGAATCTGGTTCTTCGGGTGCTGCTGAAGGTATCTCCTTGCTTCAACTTGTGTAAGTTTAGTAGGTGTTCCTCCCCCAACTGTTCCCTGTATCGCTTGTTGCGTCTTACAGGTCGAGAGGAGGCGCCGGCTGCCGAGGAGCATGCGGCCGATCCCATTCTGATTTCGGACGACGAATCTGAAGGCCGTGCGAACTCCGCTGCTCCGGATCCCGCTCCCCAGCCGGGAGCCGAACCTTGCCTCGAAATTCCTCCCATCACGACGCTTGCTCCGGGCCAGAGGTCTGTTCCCTCCGAGTCTCAACCGTGGCAGGCCCGTATTGAAGAGTTCGAAGGTGCTGTAAGGCAGGCAATTTCCCTCGTCGAACTCGGTATGGGTAGCTTTGACAGCTTCAGGCAGTCCCTCTATGATCGCGTGGCCGATTTACGGCGATCAGGTGAAAACCGTCTCGCTACCCGTTGCGTGCGTGAACTCCGTCTCTTGGAGCCACGCATGATGGTGCTAGAGGACTTGCTACGGGGAGGTCCGGAGGCTAAAATGGCATCCTGTCTAGCTCACTTCGGGCGTCAGGAAGCCCTGGAACAGGAAACCCGCTCCAAGGAGATAGCGGATTTGGAGTCTGCGGCTAACTTTTGGGTGAGCCAACAACGTTTGCTAGAGGAGCAAGTCATTGACCTCAACCATACCATGGCTCGCCTGAGGGCCGAGTTAGGGCAGGCGGAGGCGAAGTGGAAGGCGCTCCAATCTGACGTGGTCAAGGTTAATGAGAACGCTGAGGCAGAGACTCGACGCCTGCTAGCTTTGCGCCAAGCAGATGCTGCCGCTGCGTCGAACCGCGAGGACCGGATCCGGAAGGCTGCTGAAAACAAGGCTCGGGAAGACCACGCGAGCCAGGTTGAGGCGGTCAAAGAGGAGATTTCCACCTTCAGCGTGTTCGACTGAGACTTCTGCCTCAGGACCGTATTGGGATATTTTGCTTGCTTGCTTTTTACATTTTGGGACTATGCCATGACTCTTAAAGTCATAACTTTGTTCAAATGTATTGTCTTGAAACGCTGGGTGTATGTTTTGCTTCTTTGAACATGTTATTATGACTTTCGCAATTTGCAGAAAACATAACTTTGTTCAAATGTACTGTCTTAAAGTATCAATGAGGTTTTGTGTCCGCTCATTGCTTGTGTATTGGCGAGATTTAATTTGTTTTCAGGCGAGATTTTGATCGCGGCGAGTTCCGCCTGGAAGCTAAACTCAGCTGTTGGCGAGTTCAAGCAGATGAGTAACCTCTTTTGCTGGCGAGTTTCGCTTGGAAACGCAACCCAACGGCTGGCGAGTTTAAATTGCTGGTAAGGTAGAACTCAATTGGTTGACGAGTTTGTTTGTTGGCAAGACTTGATCGCAGCGAGTTTTGCTTGGAAGCTAAACTCAACTGTTGGCGAATTCAAGTAGAGGACTGAACTCATTTGCTGGCGAGGTTCTTTGCAGGCGCATTAATGCTCATTAATGGTGAAGCGACCGATCGCTTCGCCTCTCGTGCCCAATCCGATATGTCGGTTTGGGGTTTCGAGAGGAGCCTTATTGCAGGCGCATTAATGCTCATTAATGGTGAAGCGACCGATCGCTTCGCCTCTCGTGCCCAATCCGATATGTCGGTTTGGGGTTTCGAGAGCAGCCTTAAAGACGCTGAGTTCGAAGCGTCGCAGGGCGTTCTAACCGTTCGGGGTGTCGAGTCTCAGCCGTTGAGTTTCTTATAACATATATCCGTACTCGTCTCTTTCCAGCAGAATCTTTACTGATTCGAGAGAAATCCGCCAGAAAGAGCTTTCCACAAGAACTTCTCTCCCTATGGCTTCTTCTTCCGATCATAGTGACGCTGAAGGAGTCGGCTAACTTGTGCCACGTGTCGGTCGGCGGGCCCAAGTGCTTGCCAGCCAAGACTCTGCAGGCGCATTAATGCCCATTTATGGTGAAGCGACCGGTCGCTTCGCCTCTCGTGCCCCAATCCGATCTGTCGGTTTGGGGTTTCGAGAGTAGCCTTAAAGGCGCTGAGTTCGAAGCGTCGCAGGGCGTTCTGACCGTTTGATCGCTCGGGGTGCCGAATCTCAGCCGTTGGGTTTCTTATAATATATATCCATACTCATCTCTCTCCAGCAGAATCCTTACTGCTTCAAGAGAAATCCGCCAGAAAGAGCTTTCCACAAGAATTTCTCTCCCTATGGCTTCTTCTTCTGATCATAGTGACGCTGAAGGAGTCGGCTCCTCTGCCACCGTCGTCGACGTGGGCGCTCCGGCCGCCGTCCCTGTGGTCCCGGACCCCGTGGCTCACCCTGCCTTCGTGCCGCTCCAGCACCTGGTGGATTTGGTGCACGGGATCGCCCTCTCAGTCAGCGTAGGCGACGGCCCCTACCATCACGCGCTTCCTCTTGTGGAAGCGGCCTTGGAGGCGGTCCGTCGTGCTGGCGACGCCTCGCTCACACGGCGATGTGAGCGAGAGCTTGAGCGGGTGGCGGGGTGGACCTACCGCCTCGAGGAGCTATTTTATGAAGACTCCTCCGACACGCCCCCGCCTCCCTCTTTGTGCTTTCTGCTCGAGCGCGAAGAACGAGCGAAGCGGATCCAGGCGAAGGAAGCGGAACTCCGACGTCTGCGGAAGCGGCAACAAACGGTGCTGGACCGGATGGACGCTTACCTAGACCGGGCTTTCTTCGAGGACGCGGGCTCCCTCCGCGGCGAGGCGAAGCTGGTGGAGCGCGGGCATGAGGCAAGGAGGCTTGGCGAGGTCGCCGCGAGAGTGGACCAGGAGCTCCGACTCCTTCATCAAGAGGAGGAAGCCAGCCAGGCGAATTTGGCCAAGCGACAGCAAAAGGAGAAGGAGGAGGCGAGGACCCGACGTGCGGCAGAGCGTGCGAAGCTCAAAGCCAAGATCGGCTCGTTCAGCCTGCTGAAGTTCTTGTAGTCCTTATGCCGTCTGGATCCTCCTTTCTTTTGTTTGTTTTGTTAGCTTAATTGACACCTTAGGCATCATAGTTAAACTGCAAACTTATGTAAATTATGGCCCGTAGTGGCCCTTTTGCTTGTTTTGGCTTTGTCTTGCACAATTTTCTGTCTTTATCTGTGCTATTTGGCGTAATTGAACTCGGCGAGCTTTAGACTATGGATTTAGTCGTTTTAGGCTCTTGCTCTGCCCTCTGTTGCCCACAGCGTGGGATCGGATTAACTCCGATCTTCGCGATGTAGCTCCAATGGGGTCAAGAGAGCAGCACTTGGCTCGTAGCAAAGAACAAATGTTTGCTTCTGCGGCCCACTGAAGGACCCAACTTCGACTCGCCTTTCGGTGAGTTGTTGTTTGGGGTACTGACAGACGAGAATAGGTGGATTCGCCAGATATTTCTTAATATCTTCGAATGCCTTTTGGCATGCTTCATCCCAAACGAACGACACGCCTTTCTTCGCGAGTTTAGAGAACGGTTGACATTTTCCAGACAGATTTGATATAAACCGACGGATGTATGCCAATCGACCTTGCAACCCTCTGAGTTCTTCAAGATTTCTCGGGGGTTGTAGCTCATGTATTGCTTTCACCTTATCAGGATTAATATGAATACCTTTTGTGGTGACGACGAATCCAAGAAATTTACCGCTCGACATTCCAAGGAAAGATTTAGTCGGGTTCATTTTCAGCTGATGAGTTCTCATAAGCTCGAACATTGTCTTCAGATCGTTAATATGGTCGTTTTTATCACAACTCTTAACAACCAGGTCATCAACGTAGCATTCGACGGTCTTCCTGAGGTGCTCTTGAAATATCTTCGTCATTGCTCGTTGGTATGTAGCACCGGCATTCTTCAAACCAAATGGCATAACAGTGTAACAAAACACACCCAAGGGTGTTCTGAATGCCGTATGCTTTTCATCATCCGGGTGCATCTTGATTTGATTATACCCAGAAAATCCATCCATGAATGACATTCTTTCAAACCCGCATGTGTTGCGATAATGACGTCCGTAATCGGTAGGGGAAAATCATCCTTGGGGCATGCCGTATTCAGATCTCTGAAGTCAATACAGATTCTGATTTTCCCGTTCTTTTTAAAGACTGGAACAATATTGGCCAACCATTCAGGGTGTTGTTCCTCTCTGACAAAACCCGAATCAATTAGCTTCTTGACTTCAGCTTCTATTGCCTCCATAATTTGCGGACGAAACCGTCTTTGTTGTTGTTTGATAGGTTTAACATCTGGTTTAATGTTAAGGCTATGCATTGCTACTTCTGGGTTGAGTCCCGGCATATCTTCGTAATTCCAAGCAAAAACGTCGATATACTCTCGAACGAGGGCGATTAGTTC
>NC_033797.1:52027793-52052599 GCF_001876935.1 Asparagus officinalis
TGGTGTCTTTTTTTCTACGGAAAAAGACTAAATCGGCAGCGCGTGTTAGGCGCAGACTTATCCCTGCTTAGGATTCGGGATAAACTTCCTAGTACCTGTGAGGTACGGATTTTGGGAGTTGAAAAAGGTGGTGTCTTCTCTTGGGGCAAAGACGAACCCGAGATGGGAGAGGAAGAATTTAATATTCTATCTCCCGACACTGAAGAAGAAGAATTTTATATTCTATCTTCAGCTAGAAAAGAGACTCGAGGTGGGATCTCCACCCCCAGAATCTGGAAAGGTAAAACTAAGAGTGGGATCTCCACTCCGAGAATCTAAAACTTCGGATGATCCTAACTGTCAGGAAGGTTTGATTACCGAACTAAAGATGAATTTCTCATTTATCGAGAGTGAATTATGGTTTTGACCCTAACTGTAGGAAGGTTTGGCCAAATAGGAGTTTGAGGTGACCCTAACTGTAGGAAGGTTTGATCACTCGATTTGAAAGTGGACCTCTCGTTCATTTGAGGAATCGAGAGGGGATTTTGACTGTGGTCCTAACTGTAAGAAGGTTTGACCAATTGGGAGGTTTGAGACGATCCTAACTGTAGGAAGGTTTGATCGCTCGACTTGTGGACCTCTCGTTCGTTGGGGGAATCGAGAGGGGTTTTGGTTTTGGTCTTAACTGTAGAAAGGTTTGACCAATTCTGAATATTATGTCCAGACTCTAGCAATGAGAGTGTTGAGTGCACAGACGCGGTGAGAATTTGAATGGGATTAAACTTGATCGAATTTAACGGTCCCACCGTCAATTAGTCTGATCGGTGAGAGATTTAGTGTTCATCACTTTGTTCATGTCGATCGGGTTATCCCTAAGAATATTAATATTCTTTTGGGAACTTCCCGTTACACGAATTATCCACTCCCAGCTTTCTTACAAAACTGGGTATAACGAGGAGTACGTTATCCTCAATCACATGTTCAGGTTATCCTTAAGAATATATGATTCTCTAGGAACTTCCTGTTACATAAATCGTCCACCCCCAGCTTCCTCTGGTTCGGACATTATTCTCAGTTACCTGACCGAGTTATCCTTATGAATATTAGCGTAATATTCTCCAGGAACTTCCCGTCAAAAGTGGGGAAACAGTTTAGACTCATATACCTATTGGAGTATGCAGGGAGCAGTTTAACCTCTTGCACCTGTTGGAGGATGCAGGGAGCAGTTTAACCTCTTGCACCTGTTGGAGGATGCAGGGAGCAGTTTAACCTCTTGCACCTGTTGGAGGATTGAGAAACAGTTTATACTCGTATACTCTTTGGAGTCTTGCCGTTCTCATTTGGCTTATCTTAGCGTTATGACGCCGGCTTCAACCAAGGTCTGAATGCTATTCTTGAGAGCAAAGCAATCCTTAGTGGGATGAACGACCTTCCTGTGGTATGCACAGTACTTCGGGTCCGTAGTGTTGTCAGCTTCCTCCTGATTTGTGATAGGTGGTAGCTTGATCTTGTTGCTTCCAAGGA
Source organism: Asparagus officinalis (assembly GCF_001876935.1). Lineage (NCBI taxonomy): Eukaryota > Viridiplantae > Streptophyta > Magnoliopsida > Asparagales > Asparagaceae > Asparagus > Asparagus officinalis. Next base: position 52,029,297 of record NC_033797.1, read on the forward strand.
GGGATTCGAAGATGGCTGGAACGTCTTCGTCCTTGAAAGAGTACTCTTTTTGGAGTCTCGGACCCGAAGTCTTTTGCTGTTTTCGGAGTTGCTTTTGCGACGTCTGGTTAGCGTCAACAGCTGTTGCAGGTGATTTGCCTTTGCCACGAGAGGCAAAGTTAGAATTCGGAGGCTTAGTTGTTGATTGACCCCTCTCGGCTTTCTTCCTTCGGAGGAATCGCTCAGCTTGCTCCCCTCGGACCTTCAGATCCTTCCACGTTTTGGACGGTGCTGTTCCCATAGCTTCTAATACATCTATGGAAAGATTATTATGGCACGTCTGGAGTATGAACTCCTCCGTGACCGGATCTCGGCAGTTCATTGCCTTGTTCCGGAAGCGTTTAACAAAGTTTTCCACGAGTTCTCCATCTTTCTGCTTTTCTTCAAAGAGCGTCCCGATTGACACCTCCGTGTCATCGTCGAAGAAATTAGCGAGAAACATGCTTTCCATATCGTCCCATGTAGTGATACTTCCCGGTTTGAGCCGGCGATACCAATCAAACGCAGCCGCGCGAAGGGTTCCTACGAACGATCGTACCATCAGAGGTTCATTGCCTGAAATGATCCCCAGGTGAGACTTGAAATAAATCAAGTGTTGGGTAGGGGAGCCCCTTCCATCGAATGGTGTGAAGTTGATCAAATTGAACTTCGGTGGGTATGGAATGGAGTCCCACTCCCTCGGGTAGGGACACGGAATGCCAGTCTTTTTTACTTCTTGGGCAGACATCAAAGCATTGATTTTGCTTTCCAAGTCTTTCATCTTAAGATCTTCGCCTACCTCACTCTTCTGGCGATTTTGGGGATGGATATTGATACCACCCCCAGCGTTAAGAACGCCTTCCGTATTCCTGTTCTCGTGGGGAGTCTCGATGTTAAGATTTTCTTCTACCTCTGAGTCGCTATCTATCTGATTAGCGGTCGGACGACGACTAGATTCACCACGCTGGTTTGTCAGCTGTTGGAGTTGTTGTGCGTGTAAATCTTTAACACGTTGTACAGCCATCTCTATTTCAATTTTAAAATCCTCCTTTTGCTTTGCCAAAGCTTCTTGAAGAAGTTGAGCCATCTGTTCAGTGGTGATCATGAACGACTCTCGAGACTGTCCTGTACTGGATACAGTAGCATCTGAAGCGATCGCTGAGTTAGCATCCGACGCTCCTTCGTCTGAGGACTGTCCTATCTGGATTCTGTTGTAATTGTAATCTCTAGGCCTTATAGCCCCGGTTTGCAGCCGAGTCAACCGTTTGGACATTTGTGAAAAAGGCTCAGGGTTGTAGCGTCGCGTGGACTTTCCTTTTTCTGCCATATTAATCGTGAATTCCGAAAGTTCACGTTCCTGAACGGGTGGCTTTCTTTTACGGAAACGTCTTGATTTGTTTCTCTCCGTTTCTGTAGAAAGTCTTTCAAACACTGAAATCCTTTGCGAGGCAGTCTTTACACTCTGCTAACACTGCCTTGATGAGTTTAGTACAAGGACAACGAGAATCCCTTTCTCGGGAGTTTCTCTTCCGAGATTTACTCATACCCTCAGTCTGATAGTACAGCTCATCGATATTATTATCAGAGCCACCTATCTTGTGTTGGCATAACCCTCTTATTCTAACATCGTCTTCTTCTGACGAATAAAACTCTCTTTGAGGATATATCGCTCCGTCATTTTTTTCAAGAGTCGCTCGTTTGAAAACTCGCCTCCGCGCGCGTGAGGGTTCAACAGCATCTCGAACTTCTACTCGTAGCCCAAGGCGAGCGGTTACTGGTACTTTCTCTGTATGAGGGATTTTTGAGTTACTGGAGACTCGCTCCCGACCCCCATTCTGACAAATCATGCGGGGTTTATTTTTATGCAAAGGGCCGAGACGATCCATTATGCTCATTTTAACTCTGGATAAGTCCACGTTCCCGTGGGGTTTCACAGGAGGTGAGGAAGTCATCGGAACAAAAGCAGGAGCTGTCGGAGACTTGAAGCTGGTCGCAGGAGGTGAAATTTCTGCAGACGGAGATAAACCAGCTCGGTGGTTACGCGGGTCAGCAATTGGTGGCTCGGCCTTGGCCGAGCCAGCGTTTGGCGGCTCGGCCTTGGCCGAGCCAGCGTTTGGCGACTCGGTCTTGGCCGAGCCAGCGTTTAGCGACTCGGGACTCGGCCTTGGCCGAGCCAGCGTTTGGTAACTCGGCCTTGGCCAAGCCAGCGTTTGGTGACTCGGCCTTGGCCGAGCCAGCAGCCTGTGCCTCGGTTTTTTCGGGCTTTGTTCTGGATTTTGGCCTCCAGATTTGACGTGGTTTCGTCAGTTTAAAGTCTGCAGTACTTGTTTGTAGTTTTTCGGCCTCTTGTACCAGGATTCTTGCGTGCGCAAGCAAAGCGTGGCGCTTCTTGGTTCGTTCTTTAAGAGTGGAACGTGTCCTCTTAACGGGGACCCATTCATTTGTCATTGGTTTGGACCAATCGCTAAGTCGCTGCTGTGCCTGTTGGCGTCCTCTAGACTTCAGATCCGCTTCATAGCGGATTCCATCCAAGTTGATCTTTTTATAAGATCTTCTTACAACGAAAAATAAAGATTACAACTTTATCAAACAAAACGCAGCAGTAGTTTATCTCCCGCTGCTTTGCGTGGGATCTTTGCCTGTGCCGGGGACGCGTTAGTCCGTGGACCACCGCAGACCAAAGCCGATCGACAATATAATTACGCTCTTGTTTCACGAAGGAAACAATTGCGGAAGCGACAATCACGACCAAGCGAGATTGTGGCTCTTCTCGAGATTAAAACCAAGTTTAATCCGGAGGAAAGAAAGGAAGAGAATCACAAACCTTTCGAATGGGCTTTCTTTATGGAAGTGTTCGCCAAGCTCTGATGATTCTCCTCTGAAATTCGTGGTTGACTGGTCAATTTGACAGCACCTCGCCTTCTTAATCTCAGATCTCCGATTCCCTTGAAAGAAGACCTTAGGCTTCTATTTATAGGCTTTTTGAGATGTGTCTCCTAGTAGGAATTGATGTTTAAATGTTATCTGCGGTTTATAACTGTCTAAACGTGTTTATGGATAACCTCAGAGCAGTTGGAGAGGTTCTGGGACGAAAGAATCCTTAAAAATCATCGAAATCCGTGTTTGGGGAGGTTTTGTATCCAACAAGAGTCCTGGTGACTCGGGACTGTGCGAATCAGCTTCTGGTGACTCGGAACTGTGTGAGTCAGCTTCTGGTGACTCGGAAATGTGTGAGTCAGCTTCTGGTGACTCGGAACTGTGCGAGTCAGCTTCTGGTGACTCGGAATTGTGCGAGTCAGCTTCTGGTGACTCAGAACTGTGCGAGTCAGCATTTGGTGACTCAGCACTGTTCAAGCTTCTAAGCAATGTTTCGTGATTCTTCCAGCTTCTTTGTTTTGCGTACGCTTCGTCGCCTTGCTGATTTTGGATGAATTCCTTTGACTTGGAAAATAACGTTTATCGTCTTTTCCTTGTCTTGCACTGTGTTTGAGGACCTATGGGTAATTTTTAACGCCTACATCCCCTTCTGACTAAGAAGATTGGGCTTGGTCTGATTGCTCAAGTTGATAATGCCTACTTTGTTCTTCAGCTTTGATCCTAGCAATAATCTTTTGAGCCTGTTCGCCTTGAAAATTTAGTTGTCTCTAGAAACGATATTCTACAACCCTCATTTGTTCTAGAATGTCGGTCTGCAAGTTATGTCGACATGTCTCCACTAAGGTAGACTGTGTCATACTTGACGAATATCGTAAAGCCATGTTTCGAAACCTTTTGACGAATGCTTTGACAGACTCTCTCTTCTTCTGCTTAGTGGAGAGAAGGGTATGGATGGAGACTTCTGTATCATCTTCAAAGAATCTTGACAGAAATAGTCTCTCTAGATCTGTCCACTTTTTGATACATCTCGCAGACAGTTTCCTGAACCATTCAAAGGCAACTCCCTTGAGGGTGCCAATGAACAATCGAGCCAATATGGCGTCGTTTGACATCACATTATCAGTCTGTGACTTGAAATGATAGATATGTTGCTTCAGTGATCCCGTGCCGTCAAAAGTTTGTAGCGCCGGGACTTCGAACTTTGTAGGATAATGGGCTGCATCCCATTCAACAGGATAGGGTCTAACAACTCCCTCATCTTGGAGCTCGCTTCTGTTAGCAATGACATTGAGACGGGCTTCCAATTCTTCCATTTTGGTAGACTGGAGATTTTGCTCGTTCTCCGTCTCTCTTCCTTCATCAGAGGAAGATTCCAGGTTGTGGGTTTCTTGATCAGAAGCAGCACCATCAATCACTTTTTTCTTCCCTTTACTTATGCGAGGTCGGGATAAAGATAATTTTCCTCCCCGGGAAGATTCTTGCCTGGGTGGCAAATCTGTCTTCTGAGATTTGGTCTTGTCTGTGACGATTTGAGTCAACAGGGCCAGGAGTTCATTGAGGGTCTTTTGCTATTCTCGGAGCATAGAGTCCTGCTCAACAACCCTCTTTGCAAGATCTTCAGAATTTTCTGCCATGTGGATGAAGCTCTCATGTCCAATGAAAAGAGCTTGATGATTAGGACTCCGCAATGGTTGAGTGTTCATTATCGGAATTAGTTCCTCTGGCTAAACTCTGATAGTTGATAGGAGGAATGGCTCATGTTCGAGTCCGGGTGTATCGGTAAACCCCTTCAAACTCATTAGCGATTTCTTTGATAGCCGGTGAACGACTTGTCTCAGAGTCATCGGAGCTAGGACCGGAGATTTTTCCTCTACCGATCACATTGATAGTGACTCCAGGATACTCGGTCTCTGGAGACTTCTTCCTGTGCGAATGTCGTCGTTGGTTAGGCTAAGCAACGTTTGTTATTTGGTCGAACACCAATGGTTTGGCCGCATATGAGCAACATTGACATCCCGAGAGGACCATAGGAATCAGCCGTTCACATTGGAATGAACGAATGACTTGTTGCATCGGTCTTTCTCTCGATATGAACTCTTTCAAATCTGTTGTAAAGATTCAATGAGAGTTACTCACTGATCGTGAGGTTTGAATTGGAATCCCCAGTCCATGACTGGACATGACAGGCTCTTGGTGGACATGAATCAGGTTGAGATGCCTTGAATCCATGAACTTCTTATATCCACCCCTCAATCTAATCGCGCTATGCAGAGTATTCAGGGGTCAGCGAGCCAGGGTCCAGGGGGCGGCGCGCCCCTGGCTGGGGGGTCCGGGGGTAGACTACCCCCCAGCGGGGTTCGGGGCAGCGCCCCGAAGCTCTACGGTATACACCAAGTTCTGTATTGAAATTCATTACCCAGACGCATGCCTGAGCTCCAGGTTGCGCTGGTGAAACGCAGTCCTGAGGTCTATGTTTTACTGATGGAACGCAGTCTTGGGATCTGCATTTTGGTTCTGGAATGCAGTCTTGAGATCTGCATTTTACCAGATCAACGTAGTTTTGAGGTCTGTGTTTTAATGTTGGAACGCGCCTCTGAGGGTTGCGTTCTATCTGGGAAACACACACCTGAGGGCTGCGTTTAGCTTGGCTTATGCAGAGCTCATATTGAGGCTCACAAACGCGGAGTTCGTGTTGATTGGAGGATCGGCTTTTTTGGAGTTGTGCCGAAGCCGAGTCTTCTCCTTTAGAGAGGGGACTGTATGAATAGTGCAACCCCCAGGGGAGATAGTCTTTAGATGAGTTGGTCACAACTGGAGCTTTAGTCTCATTGGAAACTTTGTGGATCTTACGCATAGCCTTGGGGCTAAGGGATCCGGAGGAGAGGGACTTCTCAAACTTGGCTTGATCAAACTCTACCACGAGAGTTTCGACCGTTGTTCCAGCGAGGTTGACGTCGGATTGCATCACCACTTCTTCATCAAAGAAGCTATTCTCCAGCGGAGTCGCCATCTTTTGTTTGGTAAAAAATTTGTAGTAAATAAAAATGAAAGAAAATTGACTTGTATTCTCTCGATCTTAATTACAATTTAAATTTTCGATTTAAACAAAGGGGAGAATTCAGATCAATTCTCCTCTCTTTTGTAATCGAAAATTCAAATTGTAATTAAGATCGAGAGAATATAAGTCAATTTTCTTTTATTTTTATTTACTATAAACTTTTCACCGAACAAAAGGTTTTAAAATATCATGCATCACTCACTAGCACTATTGAAAGTATGAAGGTGTGATTGGGAGTATGGTTGAGGATATGCCCCTAGCATATACATAAGTTAAAATTGGATGACATGCGCACATCCTGTAGTGTTGAGGGTAGAGTGGAGAGATCTCATGGCGGGTCAAATCAGAGCAATCACTTCGGAGTATCCAAATCGTACCCCCACTCACCCGCAAAACCTGTCCCTTGTGTAACGTGTGGTCATTTATCATCATCACTACGCCCTCTCATCTCGAACATACGCATTCTGTTCTTTCTCTCAACGAAAATATTTGTACACTCACAAAATGATGATATTAAGATTTGACAAATACTATTCAGAATAATCATGAAAAACTGGGGAAAAAAAGAACATACCGAAAGAACGTGCATATATGTAAACATTTTCAAGATAAATCGTCCGGATAGAGATCGTTCATTTGGGCGAATTACGCGTGGATTTTGCAACTTTGCGTGAAAAAGTAGGGTCACAATGTTAAAAGGCTAATTCACACCTAAGTACCCTATTATTTCATCACTTTTACATTTAAAGTTGCAAACAGTAGCACATAGATATCATAAGTTGTCAATCATTAGAATATTGTAAACACCGTTGAAAAAAAAATCTGTCATGACAAAAATATCCATCCATAGAAATTAATGTAAGATTTAATAAAAATATTGAGCGCAAACATGTGGTAAATATGACAATAAATAAGATCAATATAGTTATAAAAATATCATAAGCTAATCACATATAAATATTCCTAGGAATATTTACGCGTGCAATTAAAAGAATATGCTAAGTTGCTTTCTTTACAACTTAGGACATTAAAGTAATTTTTTTTTGTAAAAAATTAGGATATTAAAATATTATTTTTTTTATAACTAAAAATATTTAAACATAAAGGTGGTAAAAAAGTAAGATATATAAGTATCATTTAGTCATTTTAGGGGTTGTTTGTTTGCTAAAAAAAAATAAGAACCCCCCACCCACCTCAGATTTTAAGAAATTCCCTCCAGGCACGTAGGATTTTGGTTTTAACCGATTTTCAAATAACAATTTTGTTTTGTTTTGTGATTTAAAGAAATGAGGGTGCCACGTCACATTTTTGAGCAAAGTGTTTTCACACCAAAAACCTCTGAAAACACTTGGAAATATCACTTCAACGAATTTTTAATTACTAAAAACACGGTTAAAACAGTGACGGTGAATAAAATAGATTATTTAATTGCTAAAAATACTATTACTATTGTGACTGATTTCCATTTCCTTTTTTTATGTTCAAACAAACACAAGAAATGGAAATCGAAACACTGTTACTATTGCGGCTGGATTTATTTCTTATGTGACGTGACGGTGATGTGACAGTGATTTCATTGCGAAACAAAAAAACTGGAAATGTCTTGAAATCTCTTGAGAAGAGTTGAAATATGAGTTTTCTATTTTCATTTTTTTTCGGAAAACAACCTAACAGCCCCTTAAAATATTACACTTTATAAAATAAAATGTTCTGGCGACATTTGTTGTACAAGAAATTTAAGGGCTGTCAGGTCGGTAGTTAGATGAAGTGTGATCTGTGAAAATTAGTAAATGACGATGACTGTAGTTGGATTTGTGATTTCACTGTGATGTATCAACAAAGTTCTAGTGCAGACCAAGGAAACGGATTTGTGATTTCAATGTGATGCTTCAACAAAATTCAAGTGCGACCTAACAAAATATTAATGGAATTTTCTTGTTCATGCGATTCTTTTCAATATTCAAATTAGCTAACAAAAATTTGAATATGTATTTTTCAAGATCCCTTGCAACATAATAATGTTCTATTAGAAACATAAATCATGAATCGAATGAGACATATGATTATAATCTTTTTATTTGATGGATGATATTGAAAACTTATGAGAAGATAAGCGTTAGGCTAAATATCAAAACACCCCACTTAACTCTAGATGATTATCAGATAATATTACATAAATTTCAAATATCGAAAATCTCCGTTAAGGGGTAATAAAAAAAACTTCTTTAACTTATGATTTATTAGCAAAACCCGCAAACAACGTCAACCTAAATTTTCACATGGATGATAAAATCAAGCCAAGGCATATTTTTGCCAGTGAAAATAATGTTTTACACTTTTAGGGAGTCCTTATATAATATCTTAAAGGGGTTATGTTTTATAACCCCATAAAACCCCTAACTTAAGGATGATGCTCTGGTATTTTAAAAATTATGAGGAGTTATTTGATACTCATCTAAAGTTAAGGAGATTTTTTTAATATTTAGGAGGTAATTGGTTCACCCTTTTTCATAGAAAAACTATGGAAATCTCTACGAGAATGGCATTTTGGTAACTAAGCATTTTTGACGTTTTCATAAAACCTAGTAATTTACTCATGTTTTATAGAATCATGTTTCTATAAAGTAGGGAAAAGTGGAGTTTTTTAATAGAAAACCAATTTCTAGTGTTTTATATAGAAATGAGGAAAAAACCTGTCAAAAGCGTAATAAAATAATGCCTTCTCTCCCTTTTTGCGTTTTCATGTGCGTAGGCGAGAGAGAAAAATGCTTTTGTTAAACGTCTCCATTCCCTTTTTTTAACTAAACTAAAGAATAGGAAAGAATGTTATTTCCATATATATAAGCTGAAGAAAACTAAAAAAAATTCTTGAAAATAAATGGGAGTCCTAGAATAGAATTTCTAGCACTCTTTTCAATAACTATTTTTTCAGGAAATGAACCAAAATGCCTCTTAGCTTAAAACCGTGGAAAGAGGTGGAAAGTTGTTATGGTGTTTTCAATAACTTAAGCTTTGCTAGCAACAAATAGGTGTACATCTGCATGCAATACCCCAATCAAGTTAGCTTAAAACCGTGGAAAGAGGTGGAAAGAGGTGGGAAGTTTCTTTCGCATATAAAACCGTGGAAAGAGGTGGAAAGCTGTTATGGTGTTTTCAATAACTTAAGCTTTGCTAGCAACAAATAGGTGTACATCTGCATGCAATACCCCAATCAAGTTAGCGACCAAATACTAGCAAGGGCGATAACTCAGTCGACTCGTCGAGTCGACATTTTCTCATGTCGACTTGAAAGGCGGTACATGTCACCCCCTTTGTCGAAGACGACTCGCAGCAAGCTCACTCGACCAATTATTCGACGCCTCACAAGGTTGACTCGAAAGATGTTACTTCTCGGCGAAGCTAGAGGACAACTTCAATCTCGAGCCTCTCCCACTGACAACGTGTTAGCATCGTATTTAATGCTTGACAGACACCATCATACCTCTAGTCCCGATAGTCTTCTTGACTTATCAGACCATGTCGGCATCGCCATGCCTCTGATCACTTTCCATTTAATACCGAGATGATCTCTCCTCCAGTCGCCAGCCGACACATGTAAAGCTAGTGCTGATTCAGCCGCCAGCCCATGCTTCTACACCGCCATCCTGTACTCGGCCATAATGACGGATATTGTCCTTTCGGCACTACTATAAATAAGTGGTACTATTCCTTCATTGGAGGATTCTGATTAGGATTCTGGTTTTTCTGCAAAATCAGCATCTTCTACAAATTATACTGCACACACAAGAACTCTCACAGTTTTTTATTTTCCTACTCAAGTTTACCTGCTGACTTGATCGTTGGAGAAACCACAGGGGAACCAATTCCCGTCCTCTCACGTGTTTCTATATGTGCAGACTTTCCAGCAACCCAACTCAGAACTGGATATTCGGGAAAAGAAGCGGCCCTCATCAACTCAGACTTGATAGTTATTCATAATTTTCTCTATCAACAAAGGAGTTTATTCATTTTATCCTCAAAATATTATGCATGCTCTCTTTGTATATTATTATGACTGCTGATATATCTATTGCATCAATTTTTTAACTATTGGGATCAAATTTTCAAAGCAAATATGAGTGAAGAAAATTTTATCTTATTTAGATGGTAATCTCACCATGGTCACCATATAAAATATTTCCTATGATGTTTCATTTGTATCGTATCACAGAAATTGCTAAGTATAAACTATTCGTAAGAGGACGATAAGTGTCTAAATTATCAAACTTAAGCATTATAACACTAGCCTGACCCGGGTTTCCTGAATGTCGTCTCCCCTCCTTAAAGCACTTTGAGATTCGAGATGAAAGATGTCCTCACCCGGGCTTTCTCTCAAAAGCATGAGATGAAAGACTTCATCACTTGGACTCCATTGAAGGACCGAGATAGAAGGCAACATCACCTATGCTCTCTCTTAAAAGCTAAAGGCATCCTCGCTCATACTCTCTTGAAGGATCGAGACAAAAGACATCTCCACTTGGACCCTGCAATGCACCTTAAACCATAAGGGAACCTATTTGCTTTGTCTTCCCCAGTGATGTCAGGTAGTCACCGTCGCATTAATCGTATGGTCAGAGTCATCATTACTCCCTCGTTGAAGTCATAATGACTCCTTGGATCACGCTAGCAACTTAGCCATATTATGACTGTTGTATTACATACAAGGATGACTCGAAGCACCTGCTATACGTGTAAAATATCGATTGACTAAGCCGACTGTATTGACCCAACCGAAGTTACTCAAATACCCTTTTCAGCTCACTACAAATATGTCGATTATCTTCAGCATGGAGGTAGGCTATTCTCCGCAATAAAAACCCCTAAAAACTACTTCTATCGTATACTTTCTCCCTTAAAATCATCACTAACTTGATCGTCGAAGGAACCACCAGAGAATCCAACTCCGACCCTCTAATATTCCACATTTTTGTTAAAATCTTCTTCTACTAAGAGTGATCAATCATCAAAGAGTGAGGGTCCTTGAGCTCTCCTCAATCCACCCTAACCGATATAATTAAGTTTCTAACATAAACACTACTTTGCCAGAAATAAATAAGGACACTCTGAAGGCAGGTCCTTTCTCGGAGTCAGAGAGGCGCAGGTTGGATAAGTTTCGGGCCTATACAGGGTCTTGTCACATCAATAATCTTTTTGACAAGTCGGTGTTGTGATTTGTTGACATCTCTCCCACTCCTCCAACCAAAGAAGATAAGGCTCAAGTCGCTCTCCTGACGCTATGAAAAGAGGGAGCCAAGACCTCCTAAGGTTTGTCTTCGACAAGGCCCTAGAAGCACCTTCGAGCAGACTTCATCCCAGAGGAGGCTGAGTAGATGAAGGCCAATGCGGTCGAAAAAGCAACTTGGTTAGCATACTTAAGTCCGACCATGGCTCGTGCCTAGAGGTCAGAGAATAAGAGGAGGAGGCTAAAGGTAAAGGGTTAGGACCCATCAGGAGAGCCGAGCATTTAAAGAAGGCAGATGTTAAAGCGGAGGCGGGCACACCCCGTCCAGGTCAAGGGGGAAAGGTGGTGACTTGGCAGTCGAGCGAGGCCTCGTCCCAACAAGTGAGTGGAGCTGCACCCGAAATAATAGGTGAGGTTTCTACTCTTCTGACCTAGGGGACTCCTAGCGCGTCTCATCTGATGTAGTTGTTTTGGACAAAGAGTCCACTAAGGGGGTGTTGGGGGTGATAATCTTCTTGCTACCGAGCATGAAGAGGTTGTGGCGCTGACTAAGGAGGCGACAGCGTGTACTATGCCCATTGAGTCTGTTCGTCAACCTATAATGGAGCTGGTTGCATAAGAGGCATCGGTTTCTAGGAGGCGATTTCTGAGGTCCCAGCTTCTAAGGTGGGCTAGAAGGCAGGTTTTGAGTGTCCATGCTACCACCGCATTGATGAACTTCCTCAAGCCAAATAGCAGGAGTTGAGGACACTGCTGATAGGGTCGGTGGAAGCTCATCCTCAATATTGGCAAGGAGCAGTCGGAGGAGAATCGATTCGCCCTTGGGCCCCGGCTCGACAAGAGGGGTTGGTTCTGGAGTCCAGGGGCACCCAATCCAAGGGGTTTAAGCAGTTTCTGCTACCCCGCAATGATGAAATTACCATCGAAATGTTGGACTTCTGCCTCCACCAAACCCTTAAGAACTACCTACTCAAGGGGGCTCTCGAAGAGCATAAACTGTACATTTGGTTCGTGCATGCGCGAGCTATTGCGTGCGGAAGCCAAAACAACTGATGTGCTTCGAGGAACCAAAACAAACACCGAGAGAAGACCAAACAAACCAAAGTAATACCACAAACACAAGCAACCAATTTTAACGTGATTCGGCAAGTTGCCTACGTCCACGGGGTAAGAAGGGGATGAGGTTTTCACTAATAAAGAAGAAGAGTACAAACTGAGATTACAAATCACTCAAACTAACCAACTAATCTCACCAACAAATCTCTAATTCTCTCCAAACAAAACCCTAACCAATAGCTAAGAAAATACCTCTTTTCTGTGCTCTAAATATCCTCATAACAAGCCTAATCAAAGCTAAAGAAACCCTAAAATGTGTGTTGTTATTTATACCAAACACAAATCCCAAACAGAATAAGAAACCAAAACAGACCCGAACCCGACTCACGGTCGACCACGCCAAAGCTCACGGTCGACCGGACAGAATGACAGAATCCAGAAAACCATTACAGGGTTTGGTGGTCGACCGTTGAAATTGTCACGATCGACCGGCCAAAGATCCAGAATCTATACCAAGTCGTGCACGTTGCCGGTCGATCGCGCCAAAGCTTACGGTCGACCGGAGAGCACCCAAATGTCTGTCAGCTCCAAAAAACTCGTTCTTCTCCAATTTCTTCACCAAATCTACAATTCTCCACCTTAGCGAAGTTTTTTTCCAAAACTAAGCCTACACCAACCGAACCAAATGTCCCACTTGTTATGTCTAGTACGATGTGAAAATAAATTCACGACAACGGACTCAATCCACAACAAGCTAAGACCCAAATGAGAATGTGATCACTCTCTAAACGTCGGTATCAACTCACCAAATCGGCTACATCATAAAATGACTGCCTACGTATCCTCTTGCCCAAGGAATCAAGCATTCATGTAGTTCACCAAACAGCCTCGAAAGGCCCTCAATCTAATAGAAGAGTTCTCAAGTCTTTACCAACAAATCTGCAGCTGATAGTTCTCCCAATGGCCCTAAAGTGAAACAAACTAAATACCTCCACCTGAGGTGAACCAACGACCATATCCAAATCGAAACTATGTCCACCAGCTGCACTCGAATCAACCAACTCATCATTTGCATTCAAATCCAATTGATCCCCCGATCTGTATCACATTAGCTGGAATCCTAAATAATGTAGTATGATCTGAAGTATGCGGAGTAATCTCCACCCAACGTGGAGTAGCATCACACTCCACCCTCTGTGATATTCTAACGATCTGATCAAACTCTCTACCCGTCGAGAGTTAAGTATGACATACTTGCTCAGAACAATATCATAAGCCAATACCTGATAATCAAACACGCCTTTGAATCACAAATGTGTTATCGGATTAAATCTTACATCCTCAATGTGACCAAATATTGGGCAACTAAATATCCGATGCAACCCAAAATCTGAAGTAGCTCCATCAGATCCAAAATCTCCACACACAGCAGTCGACAACCTATGACTAAGATGACCTAAATATGTCAAAGCCCGAATGCCAAAGCCAATACTCGATATCAAACGTCGATCCTCCTCCAGTAAGGAACGATCCATCAAAACTATCATCTCATCTCGTCGCCCAAATGTTTCCTCTCCAATGAAGTATCTCAAACTACCGTGAGCTCGGTACAAATGCAAGAAAGAACCCCTACCAAAAATAGAACAACGAGTAACCTTTCTGCTAATACACTTTCTCCATCTGTTATTGACTTCTAGGACTTCACACAAATGGGTCTTGGTTGCAACCCACTGTTTGGTTCAAAAGTCGCTGCTGTGGAATTCATTATAACTTTGTTCTATTACAACAAATTCGAAAGAATAATCTTTTTATAAGACTTTTTCTACACAACAAAACAAAAATTACAACTCTTGAGAAACAAACACGAAAATCGTCTATCAATTCTCGTTTTCGTGGGACTTTGCCTGTGCCGGGAACGCTTTGGTTCGTGGACCGCCGATTCACAGATCGTGAAGAGGGGGCTTATGATTCTAACTTCGTTATCGAAGTAGAAATTGAAACGATATCTTATCGAAGTAAGATAGTCGTTCTTCTTAAAATCAAGTCGAAGCTTAATTTCAAGGCGTTGCAAGAAAAGAACCCAAATCTCTGCTCTCTCTGCTCTGGAATGCTCTAACAAATGCTCGATCCTCGTCAGAAGTGACCCTAGGGGGGTATTTATAGCCTCAAGGGTCAGTAACTGCAAAAACTTAACAATCGAAGAAGTCAGTACGGCGAGACAGTGTTTACTGTCTCGCTGGGCGAGACAACGTTTGCTGTCTCGACCCGCGAGACAGTAAATTTGCTGTCTCGCTCAGCGAGACAGTAAATGCTGTCTCGGAAAATGGCAGTTTCTCGCTGTAACTGTTCTCTCACGTTTCAAACTCCGTTATTTTGGCAGTTATCCACGTGATTTTCGCCCATGATGTTTCCCACGTCCCTTGGCAGTTAATGGACACGTGTAGGGCAGTTACAAATGTAGTTTTGACTATTTCAACACTGTCTCGCTGGCGAGACAGCAAAGACTGTCTCGCTGGCGAGACAGTTCATACTTGTTTTGATTTTTCCAAAACAGTATGAAATCCTTTCTTGTGAATTTTTGAGTGATCTTCTCTATGCTTGGGATATCTATTAGCATTTTTTGACGCCTACAGATACCCCCTCCAAAGTATTCCAGACTCATTCTTTTATAGAGGAGCATGGGATACTTTGGATAAGATAGATTTTACTTACGATCCCTTCAATGCTTGGCTGAATAGATCGTATGAAAGGACTTGTAAATGGCTTCAATGTTTAACCTCTTCTGCTGTTAGTCTATCCAGTTCTTCGTAGAATAGCTAACGTTCTCCCGGCGTCGCGTTTATCGCTTGACCGTTGTCGAGATCTTGAATTGAAGTTGATACTTGCTCTTGTGAATTCAGCGTTTACCATTGAATTGGTATATCCATTGAGAATTCCTCAGGTTATCCTTAAGAATATTCAGATTAATATTCTCCAGAAACTTCCTGTTGAGGGTGGGAATACAGTTTAGACTCGTGTACCCATTGGAGTATTCCACTGTTCCATAGTGCAAAACAGAAAAGTTTACTGTCTCGCTCGGCGAGACAGAGTTTTCTGTCTCGCTGGGCGAGACAGTGTTTTCTGTCTCGCTCGGCGAGACAGAGTTGTCTGTCTCGCTCAGCGAGACAGAGTTTCCTGTCTCGCCCGGCTGCTATATAAGTCGGGACTTAGGGTTTTAGGGTTTTTTACGTCGGATTTTGGCGATTTTTTGGGCGATTCTTGGGCGATTTTCGACCAGTTTTCTTCTATTTCTTCTCCTCTTTGTTGCCGACTTGGGAGGTGCTCTTGTTTGGGAAGATTTCACTCAGATTTCAAAGGTTTGTTCTTCCCCTTTTCTCCAAAATTTTGACTCTCCTTCAACTGTGACTGTGCATGCATCATTTCGGTTGTATTTGTCCTATTTTTTGTCGATTTCATGTTCAAAATCTTAACCTTCCTCTTGGATTTCAATGTAGATCACATACTCATCATGTCGCCACGTAGAGCTCGAGGGAAGGGAATCCGACCGACTGTTCAGAGCCCTGAGGAGGCTGCCCCTGCTGCACCCTCACGTGGAGGTATATTTCTTTCACCTTTTCACGAATTTAAATATTGTATTTCGTCCATTCCATATGTATGTTCCTATTTTTGCTTGCAGATCCTCGTTTGTATCCTTTGAGGTACCTTCGAGAAGAGCCGGTATCCTCCTTTGAGGGGATCGACGCTTAAAAGTGTTTGTTTTGCTTTGACAAAACACACTTCATAATACACAGGGGCGATTTTACATCATCCCATATGTATTGAAAGGTTTTGGTATGCCGTTATAATGCCCGCATACCTCCTTTATACATATGGTGGATAGAAAATCGTCACACCTGTTATGAGATAACGACTATATCTTATAGAATGAGATATACCGTTTTTCTCTAAAATTTTAGGATGACACTTACACAATTTATGTGTATGCCTCTTTTATCAGTCCGATTTCCTTCTACCACATTTACTGCTGATGTGATTACTGGCCGGAGTAGCGTGACCCACTCTTATTACGAGGGGATCCCGTTAATTGAATCCTCTCCCCAGTTTAAATCTGATTATAGTGGAAGTGATAGAGAATTAATCCAGCGAGGTAGTTGTCGTGTTCTACGACGATTAATCACAGATGCGCCCTTGATCTCGGAGCAAGACTCGAATCAATGCATAAGGAAGCCAGATTTCTTATTTGGTGACTCGGTAAAAGATCCGAAGATTGCTTTCTGCCAGCCTGCGCAATGGTTGCACCAGAATGGGTCCTCATTCTTATATCTGCCTTTTATCCCCCGGGATCACTCACTATTAATGTTCAGGAATCTATCAGTTGGACGTGAGATGTTCTGGAAGTTGACTGAAAATCACGAGCGTATTCATTGTGGTTTTATTGGGAAGGAAGCCAACCCAGGCTCCAGTGAAAGAGCTCATGTGCGGGGGCTTCATCCGGGTATCTTGGGACAAGATAATATACCTCAGAATGAAAAGATAGTGCAAGCCAACACCGTGAAGAACCGGTTAGCGGCAGCGGGCAAAAGATTACCCAAAGAGACTTTTAGATGCTATGGATGGGTCCATTATTCTGGGGACAAATGGTGGTGGACCAGGATGACCCGATATGTGTTAAAACGCTTTGGGCGAGAGTTAGCAGAATTAGGGTTAGATGTCCCGATTCGTGCCACCATGCATGGCTTGCAGAGTAGTGTATGTCATTTCCTCTGTTTGTTCGAGATCTATAACCCGGACACTAATACATTCTTTACCAAGAACGGGGAACTCGGATTACCACTGCATGAAATGATGCAGGTGTCTGGTTTGCCTATGGGCGATGTTCCCTATCAAGAGTTCTTTCCAACTAGCAATCAGCTGAACAAGATGAAAGATAGCTCAACTGTGACTCATGATACTTTATGGGAATTGACTTGCCATTATCATATAGCCATGGCCGAGATGGAGCCCAAAGCCAGAAAGAAATCTCCTCAGGTCAGCTTAAAACAATTCGCTGACTACCTCTTCAAGAACCTGGATGTCCGTTCGGCAGATGTGTGCGGATTGTCTCCTTTGAGTACGGATGAAATTAACCGTCTGTTAGAGAAAACCAACGCGCAATCTTATACTTCGCGCTCAGAAGATGGATTTTTGCACGGCACTAAGTTCCGCTCTTATCTGTGGCAAGCTGGTGTTCCGATTAGCCCTACTGCTCTGCTGGCGGGTTTTCTAGCCTTATGGTTAAAGAGATGTGTAGTTCCTCATCAGTCCGCAGATGCGATGCCAATGGAAGTGTTGTATCCGGCCGTCCAGCTGGCTACAGGTCGCAAATTATCTTTGCTTCCCGCTATGGTGGCCGATATTCATAGTGGATTACGGCAATTAATCTCCGTGTTTACTCAGGAGAAAAAGAAACCCTATGCCAGTCTGTCCGTTCCGAAGCTGGAGCTACCTTATACTTATCTGATGACCTGGTTAGTACTTCATCGACCAGATTTAATGGAAGCTCCTGAGACGATAAATCCCAGCCTCCCTTTGTTGCAGAATCTCGAGAATTGCAAATGGATCAGGCATCAAGAACCCGACATAACGAGGCAGTTTAAAATTCACAAGTGTTGGGAATTCTTCCCCTGCTTCCCTCAATTCTCCGGTACCTACAATACTACTTTAGTAGATGCTGAAGACCCAAGGCAGAATCGCACTATCTTGGATGTCGGGTGCTTCAGATGGTTGATGAATATTCGACCTGGATATCTGTTGTTCAGGATAAGGGATGTTTGCCACATCGAACCCTATCTTCCATGTCGATTCGCCCGTCAGTTCGGGTATGATCAGATATACGTCGGCAACCCGAATCGTCACCTCAGCTTTCGAGGTGGACTTATCGACGAGGCGAGAGCTTGGTTTTGGAGCATTACCGGCTGCACCAATGTTGAATTTGATCTCCCCTTAGAGACGTCGCCTCTACGGATGACTTTTCTCTTTTGCAAATGGCTGATAGCCACCAATATTGCCACTCGACGTAGAAGGATATCAGACTCAGAGGAAGAAATAGCTCCACGGCAAGCAGCAGAACTGCCTCGCGAAGCTGTGATGTCGCCTCGAGGAAAAGAGGCTGCTGAATCATCAAGGAAAGGAAAGGAACCGGCTCTCCCAGTTGATAGTGAAGAGGAGTTTGATAGTGAAGCAACCGAAACTTCAGAAGGGGAAGACGAGAATGAATCAAGTTCTGAGGAAGTATCTGGCCTTCCCGATTCATTCTTTGATAGAGGACTTGTAAGGCCTTCTGTCGCTCCGACCCAACCACAAGCTGCTCCAAAGAAACGTAAGGAAAGAGTCGTCATGGAACATCCTAACCGGATGACGGTAGAAGTTCTTAGTTGCGACGAAGAGGATGAAGAGGATATGGTGCCTCTCATTCGTCGGCAAATATCTCGAACTTCTACTCAAGCTCAAACTCAAGTTTCTCCCCGAGCTGAGTTACGCACCAAACATCGTCATGAAGGTTCTGGTGCACGCCCTCTGAAGAAACAGAAGAAAGCTGTTTCTAAACCGCGCGTTCATCTTCCTGCTGTAGAAGAGGCGTCTGGTCGTAGTGCTTCTTCTGATGAGCAAGGTAACGATTTGTTTTTATAGCTTTTACACTTTTTGACGTTCAAACTTATTTCATGTTCAACTTCTGCAGGGAGTCGAGAGGAAGGAGAATTGCCAGCTGATGCTGCTTCTCCCGGAGGTATGGAAATTGAGGAAACAAGCTTCGTCCAACAAATGCATGATGCTCTGAAGGAAGGATCGGCTGATGTTCCACCCACTCCTGACGTTGATCCATCAGCTGCGGACACAGGTACTGATCTTTCTCCTCTCGGAAGAGAAATCCGAGAAATGAATGAGTCGGACCGTGTGCCTCCTCTAATGACCTGTGCGCTTTCTCTCCTTTTAGTCAAATTAAAAGAAGCAGGTACCAGTAGTGGAGCTCTCGAATCAGCCCCGACCAATGAAGGTAAAATCGATCTTTGTCTTGGGCAGATTCGTCTAAATTTACATGTTATTTATGGTTCCTCATGTTCTTTAGACATCCCGATGCACGAGCCTATTGAAGGAGAAGCTACCCATGCCACCAAAGTCGATGATTTTAATAATTTCGACTTTAATATCTCAGAGGACGACCATCAACAAATCCTTGATTCTCTGTTAGAGAAAGCCTCTGATGCAACTATCGGCTCAGATGTTGGAATTGGTTCAACGGAAGCCGGTCCTTCTGAGAGTAAGACTTTGGTTCTGTGAACTCCACATATATATATACGTATATATTTTGACTTGATTAATCATATAAGTGTCTGAATTATAGGACCAACTGCTGGAGCTGATACTACTATAATTACTGGAACGTCTGATCGGCCAGAGGGTAGCGAACTCGTGCCATGGGCAGGAACTGAGGTTGATTTGCAATCATCAGTTCTTGAGCCTCAACCTTCTACTCCTATGGACCCTATGATGATAGAAGTCACTGTCACTCCCCAGATTAGTCCGGTCGCAACAAAAGCGAGACCAACTGAAGGCGTTGGTACGTCGGCTGATGTTATGCCTATTGCTGGTACATTTTACCCATAATTTTGTTTCAAATTTTGGGTTAACATCTCATTATGCTCATTGTAACTCCTTCGTTTGTAGAATCAACTCTTAAAGAGCCTCTTAGCTTGGACCCGCCGTCTTCTGAAGCTTTAATTGAAAAAGCCTCTGATGTAGCGGGTGCATCAACAGCTACCATTCCTGAATCAACCTTGGTTGTTCCGGAAATCAGGTTACCATCCTCGGGTGAACTAAGTCATGCTGAAGGTTCTTCCATCGAACTTGGTATGTCTTAGTTTGTTGTTTTGTATGTATATATAGTTATTGGTTGATGACGATCCGGACAAGTCTGTTATCTGCTCTAATCTCCAAGGCTTCATCTCCTTTTTAAACTCTATGGTCGATTGCATTCTCTTCAAAAGATCGTATTTTGAGAATTATAAAAAATCTTTTGAGCGTTTTATATCAGGGTTCAGAGAGGAAGGGTATAACGACTTAGCCGATTCAGTCACCGCTTATTTGGTTGATTTGAGGCAACATATTGAACTTCTGCAAACTCTTCGCACCAAAGGCGTACCTTTTTACATCGCTTCTCATATGGAATCCAGGCTGCAAGCGTGGCGTAATTCTCAAGAATCTGCCAACTCTGAACTCCAACAATTAAGAGCCCACAGTCACCAGCTTAGGGTGAATATTGGCAAAAGGACACAAGCCAAGGTCAACCTACGCCGAGATATAAAATCGAGTCGAGCGGAAATAGCTCGCTTAGAGGAAGAACTTGCAATGGCCAAGGATGCTCTTGATGTCTTGGAGTCTGAGTTGACGCAGGAAATTCATGTTGAGGAAGACCTGTTACAGCAACTGAACTTTCAAGATAAAATAATTGCTGAGAAGGAACAAGAGGTCGCCGCGCTTCAAAGTGTTGATGAAGAAGCTTTCAAAATTAAATTGACGGCTGAGCTTGAACAGACTTATGCGTTAGAGCTGTCAAAACTTGAAAATCAAATTAGTCAATATAAACTCTTGTAATCGGAGAACATTATATTTTTGTTTGTAGCTTTGTTTGAAAATTCTTGGTCAATATAGTGAACCTTTTTGCTCATTATATTGAATCTTTTTGCTCATTGAGGTTTTTTATTATGATTACTCATTCTTATTTAGAATAAATAACCATAATACTTATAGGATTTTTGGCAAATCCTCAGCCATCAACGGATTTGATATACCTTTACCGATTACCGTTTGAATCGGGCTAGTATGTGAATTATCTAAGTCCGTTTCACATATAACGTTGCGCTAAAAGAATTAAACTCTTTTAGACTTTGAACTACACTGTTGAATATGTAGGCTACATGTGTTAGATGTAGGCTTATCTCTAATAAGGGATAGAGATAACATCCCCCATGTGTGAACAACATGGATTTCAAAGTGTGAATAGGTTGCATTTCCTATATAGGACAACGAACCCAAAATCGGAGAGAACAAGAATTGTATATTCCATTTCTCAATCTCTTGTTTGTTGGTAGAGATAAACCCATACTCGGAGAGGAAGAATTTTATATTCTATCTCCTGGTCTCTTGTTTGTTGGTAGAGATGAACCCAGAATCGGAGAGGAAGAATTTTATATTCTATCTCCTGGTCTCTTGTTTGTTGGTAGAGATAAACCCAGAATCGGAGAGGGAGAATTTTATATTCTATCTCCTGATGAAAAGGAAACTCACAGTGGAATCTCCACTTAGAGAAAATAGGTTGGTTTGAATAACCCTAACTGTCATAAGGTTTGATTACTCAATTCAAAAGTAAACCTTTCGTTCGCAAAAATGAATCGAAAGGAGATTTTGGTTGTGGTCCTAACTGTAGTAAGGTTTGACCAAGTGGGAATTTTGAGACGATCCTAACTGTAGGAAGGTTTGATCGCTCAATTTGTGGACCTCTCGTTCATGGAACGAATCGAGAGGGGATTTTGGCTTTGGTCCTAACTGTTTAAAGGTTTGACCAAGTGAGGAATAGGAGTAGGGTGCAAATAACAATGAGTTTGTTGATTTGCACAAACTAATCGGTGGGAAATTTTGATTTTAAACATAAGAATTTGACACGAAATAATCTGTCGACTGATACATACTGATGATCGTTGATCAATCCGACCGATGGGGGTTTCATAGCGTGAGATTACAAATCATCAAATCTCATCTTCCATGATTATATTACAAGGTTTTGCTGAGGAAAGATTAACTATCATTAAATCTCATCTCAACAAAAGTTGTAAAAGAACAGTGAATTATTCAAATGACCAGCTTCTCATTTAAAATAGTGAACTGATCTCGGGTTATCCTGAAATATCCTATATAGGATTCTCTAGGAACTTCCCGCTTTACACAGGTTATCCTGAATATATTACGGATAATATTTTTTCAGGAACTTCCCATTTATTGGCATCATCAATTTGTTGCCATCTTGGGTAACCAGGCGATATGCACCGTTCGAATAGACTGTTTCTATCACAAACGGTCCTTCCCATTTAGGTTCAAATTTGCCTTTCTTCTTAGAAGTGAGAATCATAGGTCTTCGAACGGCGAGAACTAGATCTCCTTCTTTAAAGCTTCGTCGTCGGACCTTTTTATCGAAAGCCCGAGAAATTCTAGCTTGATAAAACTCGATTTGTTGTTGAGCTTCAATCCGACCGATGGGGTTTCATAGCGTGAGATTACAAATCATCAAATCTCATCTTCCATGATTATATTACAAGGTTTTGCTGAGGAAAGATTAACTATCATTAAATCTCATCTCAACAAAAGTTGTAAAAGAACAATGAATTATTCAAATGACCAGCTTCTCATTTAAAATAGTGAACTGATCTCGGGTTATCCTGAAATATCCTATATAGGATTCTCTAGGAACTTCCCGCTTTACACAGGTTATCCTGAATATATTACGGATAATATTTTTTCAGGAACTTCCCATTTATTGGCATCATCAATTTGTTGCCATCTTGGGTAACCAGGCGATATGCACCGTTCGAATAGACTGTTTCTATCACAAACGGTCCTTCCCATTTAGGTTCAAATTTGCCTTTCTTCTTAGAAGTGAGAATCATAGGTCTTCGAACGGCGAGAACTAGATCTCCTTCTTTAAAGCTTCGTCGTCGGACCTTTTTATCGAAAGCCCGAGAAATTCTAGCTTGATAAAACTCGATTTGTTGTTGAGCTTCCAAGCGTTTCTCATCTAACATCTCTAATTCCTCGAGACGTTTCTGATGATGTTCTTCCGTCGTCATTCCCGTTACGAGAGCGATACGGAGAGAAGGAATCTGCACTTCCAATGGAAGAACGGCTTCACACCCATACGTTAAAGCATACGGGGTGGCTCCGGTAGGCGTGCGGACGGTGGTACGATAAGCCCAAAGAGCTTCGCCGAGTTTGTCATCCCAATCTCGCTTATTGGTTTTCACCAATTTTGCCAGAATTTTGATG
>NC_033797.1:52053599-52082233 GCF_001876935.1 Asparagus officinalis
ATCACACAAGGCTGAGCCACTATTTGGTGGCTGGGCATCTATTTGGTGGCTGGGCCAAGGCTGAGCCACCAAATGGTGGCTCAAGCAGTTCTGAGCCGAAAACGCATTTTCGACAGTTTTTTGGGGGATTTGGTCATTTCAAAGCCTCTCTACTGCTTTGATACTATCCCTGAACGTAGTTAAGTAGTTGTTAACTGCGGATAACATCAAATCATTAATTCTTATCCAAACACCCTACATCCGAAGCCCTATAAATACAAGCCTAGGGCCTTCTTTCACGGGGGGATTATCAAGATGTGGAGGTGCTGCTAAACTTCAGAGCTAAGAACCACAAATTTTAGCGAAGGCTAGCAGATCTTGGCAAACTTCAGTATAAAGAGGAAGCTATTCGAAGGATCTGAGGCTCGTTCCCCTTTCCTCCGGATCAAACTTTATTTTGATCTCGAGAAGAGTCGTAATCTCATTTGGTCGAGATTATCACTTCTGCGATTACTTTTTTTGTGAAGTAAAAGTATTAATTAACTTTTCTGTCAACCAAATCTGATCTGCTATGGTCCACAGACTAACGCATCCTGACACATGTAAAGATCCCACGCAATCAAGCGGATGATAAATGTCCTCTATGTGTGTTTGAAGAGAGTTATAATTTTTATTTTATTTGTGTAACGAGAGATCTTATAAAAAGATACACTCTCTTGAATCTTTAATTGATAAACAATTGTAATGGATTCAGCAAATAAATCAATTTTCATCTCAAACACAATACAAAAGAGAAGCTTCATCTAAATATGAGCAAATATCAAGACCAAAGAATCATATTCATATATGTGAGATATTTTTACACACTTTCTCTCTGGTGCTTAATGTAGATAAGTTATAAAGTAAATAACATTTGAAGCTCATTGGGTTCATACACACACTTTCACAAAAACATTGTTTTTGAGCTATTTTGAAAAATGAGTAGTTTTTACTATTGGGATATGATCTTTCAAAAATTCTTTTTGAAACATGTTCAAAATCATGTTTATAAGCACTTCCCAAAGTTTTATAATTTTTGAAATTTATTTGAAATTTTATTTTGAATTTACAAAGTCAGATTTTTAACTAAATATCAAATTCTATTTATGCATGTTTTCGGTCGATCGGGCTTTGCCCGTCGGTCGACCAACCCGAGGAGTTGTTTTCATGACCCTGCAGATAGTCACTTTCGGTCAAACAATTTACCTTGTGTGGTCGACCGATGGCTAAGGGTCGATCGACCGGGACATCATTATCGGTCGACCGAACCAGTTCCAGATTGTTTAGTCTGTAATGGTCAAATAGTCGGTCAACCGGACATGACCCATCGGTCGACCGGATCAACTGTAATGACTAGTTTTTGTACTAGATGGTTTTTTAGGATTTTGGTACTTGTTTTGGTTTTAGGCTTTTGTTTGGGGTTCCCATATATACCCTATTGTTCTTTTCATTTCAGTAATCAACTAAGCAAGAGAAAAATCTTAAGTTTGGTTTTCTAAGTGTCATTGAGCTCAAACTTTCAATTCTTAATCCTCAATTGTGTTTAAGCTTTTGTTTTTCTCACATCCACACTCCACAACCCTTGAGCTTTACTTGTTCTTCACTTGATCCTTGTCATAGGATTGTTATGAGAGTTTTTTTTTCTTTTTCATTGTTTTTATGTGGTAAGATTGATCTCGAGGAGATCACTTGTGTGGATTATAAGATCTCAAGAGAAGATAATTGTGAAGAAGTTTTGGCTTTCAAACCGGGCATGATAGTGAAGTTACCATCGGGAGAGGTGGTCGGGGACGTAGGTCGGAGGATCTAACCACATAAACATATCACGTGTCACCATTGGCTAACTATTCTCTAAACTCTTTCTCTATTTATTGCTTTTACATTTAATTTTGTTGTTGTGTTGCATTGACTATTTTTAATTGCATATTTATTGTTATTACCCTATTCAACCCCTAGGGTAATTTCATTTGGTATCAGAGCGAGGTCTCTACATATTTTCTAGGTCTAACCACCTTAGAGAAAAGATCCAAATGAATTCTACAATGAATGTGCATATGTTTGAAGGTCAATCCACCACTAGACCCCCTTTGTTTACCTGTAATAATTTTACATATTGGAAAGCTAGGATGAGAATTTACTTACGATGCATTGATCTTGACATCCTAGAGATAATAAAGAAGAAATATGTTGAGAAGTCTAGTAAAGATATGATCGAGCAAGAAAGACATTTGGCTAACCTAAATATTAAAGCTATAAACACTTTGATTTATGGTCTCACACCAAATGAGTACAATAGGTTCTCCACATGTGCAACCGCACATGAGATTTGGGAGAAACTATGTGTTACTCATGAAGGAACCCCCAAGTCAAAGAGTCCAAAATTAGTAGCCTTGTTTGTTGGAAATTTGCAGTAAAAAGACAATGAAAGAAAAATTGACTTGTATTTCCCTCAAAATCAATTACAATTTGGATTCCGATTACAAAAGAGAGGAGAACGAATTTGACTCTCCCCTTTGTTTAAAACTGGGTTCTTCACGGTGGCGATGGAGTGCCTCCCTCGAATGCTCGCGTCGAGTTTGCTCTCCGTTGACGATCCGACGTTTTGATTCACTGGAACATGATCTTCTCCTCACGATTTGACGTTGTGGTGAACTTGCGTGGCAAGTTTTAGAACTCTATGAAAGAGTTGATTTAACCGAAAGTCGGTTCTCAAGCCAAAGATAAAGAAAGCTCCTGTTGCCGAATATTGCTGAGGGATGACGTCGATCTCCTCAAATGACTGCCCAAGGATCTCTTCTGTTGCTGCCAAGAAGTTCCAACAGACCGCCCCGAACTGAATTGATTTTTAGTTATTTATAGGGGATTAAGGGGTGTAACCACCTCCTTAATTCGCTCCTAAGTGGGGCTAATAGGATGTAACCGCCCCTTAAATCACTCCTGAGTGGAGTTGTGATCCCCTCAGATCATGGGAAACGGTTTTGGAACCATTCAGTTCGTGTTTGAATGAGTCAAACGCAAAGTCCATGTTCTGATGCGAATTCTGCGTTCAAACACAGTGTTTGGAAGCTTGAACGTAGTGTCTGAAAGCTCGGACGCAGCGGCTGGAAACTGCGTTGGCATCTTGTTGGAAGCTGCATTTGGCGGCTTGGAAGCTGCGTTTGGCAGCGAGTGAAGCTGCGTTTGGTAGCGGTATAGAGTTACGTCTGGCAGCGCTTGGAGCTGCGTTGGGCAGCGGTATAGAGCTGCGTTGGGCAGCGCTTGGAGCTGCGTTGAGCAGCGGTTGGAGCTGTGTTGAGCAACGGTATAGAACTGTGTTGGGCAGCGGTATAGAGCTGCGTTGGGCAGCGGTATAGAGCTGTGTTGGGCAGCGCTTGGAGCTGCGTTGAGCAGCGGTTGGAGCTGCGTTGAGCTGCGGTTGGAGCTGCAGGCTGATTTGAGTTGCGTTCAGAGCTGATTTGAGTTGCGTTCGGAGTTGCGTTTGGCAGC
Organism: Asparagus officinalis; assembly: GCF_001876935.1. Classification (NCBI taxonomy): domain Eukaryota; kingdom Viridiplantae; phylum Streptophyta; class Magnoliopsida; order Asparagales; family Asparagaceae; genus Asparagus; species Asparagus officinalis. Next base: position 52,057,104 of record NC_033797.1, read on the forward strand.
GATTGGAGCTGCGTTTGAGCTGCGTTCGTGGCTATGAACGCGGTGCGTCTTGATGCTGGTGTGCGGGGAGGACTTCCACAGTTTGATTTGAAGAGACCGTCGATTTGTAGTCTCTTTCTGTCGAAGCGTTGCGAAGATCGTCATTTTGTAATCTTTGCTTTATCTCTCTGATATATGAGAGTCGTCAGATTGTAACTCCCGATGTTGATTATGAAGGCTGTTTGATTAGAGCTTCCATCATATGTCGTGAAGGTCGTCAGATTGTAACCTTTAGCGATCTACGTGAAAGTCTTCAAATTGTAACCTTCTGGAAGTCGTCAGAGTGTAACTTCCATCATCGGTGTTTTGATGGGGATCAGCTATCTATTGTGATTTTTAGATAGCCTACAAGCCTCATGCATGATTATGAGTTATTTAAAATGCTTCCTAATGAGTCAATTGATGCCATGTTTTCTTGATTTACTAACACTGTTAATGAATTGCATGGCCTTGACAAGATGTTGGAGAACCAAGAAAAGAATTGCAAAATTCTTCGCTCTTTGACACTGGCATGGGAACCCAAAGCTATGGCTATCGAGGAAGCCAATGATCTCACAACGCTTACACTCGATGGTCTCATTGGCAAGCTCAAGGTTCATGAGAAGAAGATCAAGGAGAAGGAGGAAGAGCCCCCATGATCAAATGAAGAGTCTTCCCAAAAGATGAAAACTATTATGCTCAAAGGAGCAATTGATGATTCCTCCTCCTCGGATAGGGAAGTATATGTCTCTAGAGAAGTGGTGCACCTCTCAAGAAGGATATCAAGATTAATAAAAATGAATAAAAATTTTAAGAATCGTTCGAACAAGTTTCTCTCTCGTGTAGGTAAATGCTTTGAGTGTAATGAACCAGGACACATAGCAAATGATTGTTCCAAGATAAAATAAAAGTACATGAACTACAAAAAGAAGAAGGCAATGTATGCAGGATAAGAGGAGTCTGAACCAAGTGATTCGGATAGTGACGAATAAGCCGCCAAGATTGCTTTTTATGATCCAAACATATGCGTCATAGCTCATGAAGATGAGGTACAATCTGATTCCGATAATGAATCTTTTTACATACAATGTTAACTTGAAACCGCTCTAGAAGAATTGAATTTTGAATTTAAAAAATTAACAAAAGAAAATTCTTCTTTTAAAAAATTGCATGTTTCTTGTGACTCAAAGTTTGAGCTTTTACAATCTTTAATAAATGATGTCATTGCTTTAAAAGATAAAATAATTGGAGATCTTGAATTTAAAAATAAACATTTAAGGTCTCAAATTGAAAGATTAAAAAAATGAAGATAAAGCTAATCATGCTTCATCTAGTAATACTCATCACCACCTTAGAAGAACATGGAATCATAGATCTCATGTCCCTATTTATTAGAAAGATTTTATTTGCACATATTGCATGAGACATGGCCGCACGTCTACATATTGTAGACTTAGAGATAATGCTTATTATTATTGGTTGATGTAGGTATCTAAGGGTGCCGAAAGTACTAACTTCCAAGGATCCAAGATTTGGGTACCTAAATCTTCTACCTCTTGTTTATATGTAGGGAACATCTCGCACAAGACGTAGAGAGTTGTGGTACCTTGATAGTGATTGCTCTCATTACATGACGGGCAATAAGGACTTATTTGCAACTCTATCAAGGATTGAAGGAGACTATGTCTCCTTTGGTGGCGATGAGAATGATAAAATTATAGGTATTGGTAATATTGGTAAAACACCTTCTCCCGTTATTAAGGATGTTTATTTTGTAAAAGGATTAAATCATAATCTTCTTTGTATTAGTCAATTAAGTGACAAAGGCTATGACATAATTTTTAAAATGGATAAATGCATTATTAGCCTAAATGACAAAACTATTTTTGTTGCTTTTAAAAAGTCTAATGTATATATTTTTGAGGTGAATGAGCTTTTAGATCAAGATATAAAGTGCCTTGCCGCGGTTGGTGGAGATCCTTGAATTTGGCACAAGAGACTTAGACATGATCATATAAAGTTAATATCTAAGCTATCAAAGAAGAACTTGGTAAGAGGTCTACCAAGTCTAACCTATGTCAAAGATTCACTTTGTGAGGAGTGTGTCAAAGGTAAACAAACTAAGAATTCCTTCAAATCCATAAATAATGTATCCACTACTAAACCTTTATAATTACTACATCTTGATCTCTTTAGTCCTATGCGTGTTGCCTCTCTTGGAGGTAAATTCTATGTATTTGTTATTGTTGATAATGTTTCGTTTTACATGGGTGATTTTTCTTGCAAATAAAAATGAATGTTTTGAAGAATTTTCTCATTTTGTAAAAAGAGTTGAAAATAAAAAGGATTTAAAAATTGTTAAAATTTAAAGTGATCATGGTAGTGAATTTCAAAATTGTTAGACCCTAGAGGGGGGGTGATTAGGGTCTTATGCTAATTTAATCTGATTTAAATGCCAATTAAAACTAATTAACAAGTTATCCTAGCAAGTATGAAATACAACAATGTATATGAGTTAGGATAAACAATATGAACAACAAGATATATCCTAACAAAGAGATATATGCAATGTATGTGCAAGGATATATAATGTTGAGAATGGAACACAATTAAAGGGCTTTTAGAGGGCCTTTGTGTAAACCTGTTATGTAAGGCTATATAAGCCAACATTCTATCAATGAGAACTAAGTGAAAAAACCTTAATATTTCAATATATAAACTCAAGGGTAAACAATCTAAACTAGATAGTGGGCAACATAATCAACAAGTAATATACAAAAGCGATATAAGATATGAACATAAAAGTAAGTGCGCCAATGCAATCACAAACAAACAATATGATTACGGAGTTTGGTCCCCACGACCTACGTCTCCGCTCCTCACCTCGAGGAGATCTCCATTATCTCAACCGTGTTTTTTACGTTCACCCGAACAATGTTTACACCTCACAATACAATCACTATGCAATCACACCTCACACACTAAGTGTTGGTCCTAGCCCGTGTCCTCCTCCTCAAGTGCTCAGTTACAACCTCTCCCTAGGCACGTCAACCGACGCCACTCCTCTTGGATTCAACCCCGTCTCTCACCACACACTTCTCTCGGTGTACAAGTGTATTACAAGTGAATCCTCACAATTAGGCTCAATACAAAGTGTTTGTTCTCTAGATCAGCGTCAGGGTTTTTGTTTTGGGAGGAAAGAGAAGAAGAAAAAAGGGAGTCGGATTGGCGAAACAGGGCCTGTTCTTGACATGATGGCTGTGATGTTGGAAAATATCTCCACTAATGTTTGTGCTGATTAAAAAAAAGGAGGGGGGGATGTGTAATACGCATTAGATGACTATTTTTTCTCTATTTCTCGAATTGTAATAGCTTGTTTAGTTCCCTCAACAGGTCAGTCCTAGAACTGATGAGAGGAAGAGCCGATATCTCACTTGGTTGAGATATCCTGCTTCTGGTTCTTGTTTCCTTGGTGAAACAGGAATTCTTGTTGATCTATCTTTCTTGTGGTGCTGTCGAAGTGCTGCCGAAATTTTTACTACACAAAAAATATAAGTTGGATCGATGACAGAGACTGGCAAAAATCCAATGGAAGGGATCATCAAGAAGTTGAATCTTGAGGAGATCTCAACATTGATGCAACTGATGAAGTTGTCGGCGGGAGAGAGCTCGACAAAGCCACAACCCAAGAAGGTGGAGCTTCCACCTATCGATGTAAAACTTGACGGACCCGCGACATATCTGAGTTGGTCGCGCTGGGTAAAATATACCCTTGCTGGGAGGAGCCTAGAGGGATATCTGACAGGGGAGAAGACTGAGCCGGCTGAGGACTTAGCAGGAAGGGATGAGTGGAAGTCCACTCATATGTTGGTGTATATCTGGCTTCTGAATTCTGTAGTCCAGCCAATTGCTGCCACAGTAGATGGCCTTGGGAGAGTGCATGATGTCTGGGAGAAGCTGAGGAGGACTACGATGGGGTGGGAAATAACTTGAGGGTATTCCAGATCGAGAAAGAGATCAACGCTACAGTCCAGGGAGAGAGGACGGTACAGGAATATGCCACAGAGCTGGAGCGCTTGTGGCTCGATCACGATCACTTCTCTCCCCTGGCAAGCTGCAAGGACCCAGGGTGCAAGGAGCGTGAGGGCTCTTTGCAAAAGAGAACCATGTTGTTTCTCCGAGGTTTAGCTCCGGCGTATGAGCAGAGGACGGCATTGCTACTAACCCAGACGAATATCCCACCACTGGAGGAGGCAGTCTCAGCCATGATACAGGAGGAGAGCCGTATCAGGCTATAGGCTGGGACAAGTGGACTTACAGGGGAGAAGTCTGCACTGGTGGTATCAAAGCTGGATAACACTAGATTCAGAGGGGAGACTAGGCAGTGCTTTAACTACGGAGAGGTAGGGCATCTAAGACAGATGTGCCCTAAGCCACCCAGGGAGAGGAACTGGGGTGAACGTGGTCAGGCTGGAGGCCGTGGCCATGGGCGTGGAGGCAGGCGAGGTGGAAGAGGAGGCCACCGGGCAAACTTGACAGTTGCAGAAAGGGAAGAAGAAGCTGAGATGATCTTCACTGATGAGGATCGGGCTCTCTTGGCAGCACTGAGGAGGAAGAAGAAAGCCGTAGGTGATGTGTCCGAGGAGTCATCTACTAATGTCACTGGAGTGGACTATGCCAATTACGCCCTTAGTGCACACCCGAACGAGGGAAGATCCACCGCCTGGATAATAGATTCTGGAGCATCCAGACATGTGACAGGCAATTCCAGTGAGTTCTTATCTTACACTTGTTCGCGGGGAAATTTGTATCTTTCTTTGTTATTGATTCCATTGTCATCTTGAGTTACAACTTTTTGAGTTACAAAAGATCCGGTCTTTTTATAAGATCCGGTTACAACGAAAATCAAATAAAAATAAACAAAGATTACAACTTTTTCTCCTTTTGTATCGAACGAATCGCGAGCTCCTGTTTTGCGGTCGCTCGCTTTGTGGGTTCTTTGCCTACGCCGGGGTTGTTTGCCGTGGACCACCGCGCGATCTAGTACAGGCGTTCTATAACTTATCATAATATTCTGGCATGCTCCTCATTTCCTGGTTAGCCTGTATCCCCATTATCGCATTGATCATCCAAGTATTGTTTCTTTTGACATTCCCAAGGTAATTTTTCAGGAGAAAGGGACAGGGCGAAGACTTGGGACTGAGACATGGCGTAGCGGGCTGTGGTACTTGGACCGCGAAGGGATGGACTCAGCGTTGACTTCTGTGATGGAGAGGACAGGAATAGGAGGAGCTAAAGTCTGTGCAGAAGATGAGTTGATGCTTTACCATCAGTGAATGGGACATCCGTCATTTAGTATTTTGGGTAAAATGTATCCAACTCTGTTTGGAAAAGTAAATAAACAGAAGTCGCAGTGTGATGCTTGTGAGTTTGGGAAGCAGACTAGAAGCTCTTATGTTAGTTCGGGTAGTAGGAGTTCTTGTAAGTTTGAAGTAATACACTCTGATGTATGGGGACCCTGCCCAGTAAATTCTACAAATGGATACAAGTTTTTTGTAACATTTATTGATTGCTTCTCTAGAGTCACTTGGGTGTATCTTATGAAAAACAAAAGTGATGTAGTTGGTTGTTTCAAAGATTTTCATAAGCACATCCAGACTCAGTATTGTGCAGTAGTAAAAGTGTTGAGGTCGGATAATGGAACAGAGTACACCAATAGAACACTTGGAGAGTATCTGTCAGCTCAGGGGATTCTACACCAGACTACATGCCCATACACCCCATCTCAGAATGGGGTAGCAGAGAGGAAGAATAAACATCTCCTAGAAGTTGCTAGGAGTATAATGATGGCAATGAACGTCCCAAAAGTGTTATGGGGACAAGCAGTCTTGACTGCTGCTTACTTAATCAACCGGATGCCTTCGAGTGTGTTGGAGTGGAAGTCTCCTCGTGAGACACTGAAGGGAGATAACGGGGGGCCCTACCATTGAAGGTATTTGGTTGTGTGTGCTTTGTGAAGGACAATAGATCATCGGTTGGGAAGCTAGACCCTAGGGCTATGAAGTGTATATTTGTGGGCTACAATGGCACCCAGAAAGGATATGTCTGCTGGAGTCCGGTGGAAAAGAGGCTGTTTGTCAGCATGGATGTGCGGTTTCAGGAGCTCGAGCCTTACTACACAGTGGGGATTACTTCACCTTTTGGCGACTTGCTCGATACTGGAGTTACGAGGCAAGAGGGAGGGAATGGTGAGAGCTCAAGGGGGTCAATCACAATTTCGATCATGTACTCAGCAGAGAAGGAGGATGAAGACGAAAGGGAGGAGGAGGAGACAAGGGGTGTTAGGCCTACAGCTCAAGGGGAGTTGCTTACATACATTAGGAGGGGGAAGGAGCCAGATGTGCCTACAGTGCCAGTGCCTAGTCCCTTGTCCAGCTCTGCTCCAACTCCTGAGACACCTACACCATCCTCCACTCTAGGTAATACCACTACTCCTGTCTCTCTCCCGACACCAATGTCAGCGAGGAGGACTACTCGTAGTAATGCGGGAAATCCTCCTAAGAGATATGGTTGGGATCTAGATCAATTTGTTTCCTACTCTCACATATCCCCTTCACACGGAGCATTCATTGCATCATTAGATTCTGTTATTATACCTAACAACTGGCAGGATGCTAAGAAGGACCCAAAGTGGAAGGCTGCTATGCATGAGGAGCTTGGGGCTCTTGAGAAGAACCACACGTGGGAGTTAGCGACACTGCCAGCAGGGAAAAGAGCAGTGGGATGCAAGTGGGTGTTTACTGTGAAGCAGAACCCAGAAGGGAATGTTGAACGATATAAGGCACGACTGGTGGCAAAAGGGTACAACCAGACATACGGCATTGACTACGATGAGACTTTTTCACCAGTGGCGAAAATGAGTACTGTTCGAACATTGATTTCTCTGGCAACAAATGGTGGATGGCAACTACACCAATTGGATGTGAAGAATGCGTTTCTTCATGGAGATCTAGTGGAAGAGGTTTATATGGAGATACCACCTGGATGTGTCACAGGACAGACAGTAGGTAAGGTCTGCAGGCTGAAGAAGTCTCTGTATGGGCTGAAACAGTCCCCTCGAGCATGGTTTGATAGGTTTAGGAGAGCCATGGTTGGTATGGGATACAGACAGATCAATGTCGACCATACTGTATTCTTCAGAAGAAGTAGGAGTCACATCACTATGCTAGCAGTGTATGTGGATGACATGATTATCACAGGAAATGATGAGAAGGAGATTGCTCAGCTCAAGGTAAGATTGAGCAAAGAATTCGAAGTGAAGGATCTTGGTCAGCTTCGATACTTCCTTGGGATAGAGATAGCTCATGGACCTAAGGGGATTGTTCTCTCCCAGAGGAAATATGCGTTAGATCTTCTTGCAGAGACAGGGATGTTGGGGTGCAAGCCTGCTACTACACCGATTGATCAGAGTCTCAGGCTGAGTGCTGAGGCAGGAGAACCTGTTGATCGTGAGAGATATCAGAGATTGGTGGGTAGGCTGATCTACCTGAGTCACACACGTCCAGATATCTCATTTGCCGTCAGCATGGTGAGCCGCTATATGCATGACCCGAGGAAGGGTCATATGGATGTTGTGTACCAGATACTGAGGTACCTAAAAGGTGCCCCTAGCAAAGGACTAAGATTCAGGAGGAGTGGTCATGTGAACATTGAAGGCTACTGTGACTCAGATTGGGCTAGCTGCGGAGATGATCGGAGGTCTACCTCAGGGTATTGCATATTTGTAGGAGGCAACTTAGTAATTTGATTACAAAAGAGAAGAGAACGAATTTAATTCTCTCCTTTGTTTAAAACTGGGTTCTTCTCGGTAGCGATGGAATGCCTCCTTCGATTACTCGCGTCGAATTTGCTCTCCGTTGACGATCCGACCGTCTTCTATCTCGTGGGAACGATGAACTTCTGTGGAAATTTTTATAAGTAACTCTTCAACGAGTTTAAGAACTCTGAATGAGTTAAAACTCTGTTAATAGAGTTGTTAGAACTGAAAATTTGGTTAATGACCAAGCTGATATTCTGTTGTTGAAGAATCTTCTCAGATTTGATCTTCTGACTTGATTCAAAAATCCTATCTCCAGGGATTTTAATGCTGCTGCTGTTGAATCACCGAACCGAGTGGTTGAGATCCTCCAGAATTCGCCCCTGCTGCTAACTCTTCCGTTCAAAAAAAGTCAGCCCCTGGTTTTGATAATTGGAAAATCTCCAACCTGTGCAGTTTAGATCCTCCGAAATCCAACCCTTTGCTCCGTTGGGTTTGTTGAGTTTTTATAGGGGGATCAGAGGTTGTAACTGCCCTCTAAATCCGCTCCTAAGTGGGCGTGATTTCCTCAGATCGTGGGAAAACAGTTCTGAAACCGTTCGACTCATGTTTGAACGAGTCAAACGCCCAATCTGGCGTTCAGAACCCAACTTCGTGTCTTAGAATTGAGACGCGAGGTTGGGTGTTGGCTGAACATTGATGAACGCGAGGGTCGCTCGCGTTTTGGTTTGTTGTAGCTTAGAAACGCGGGAGTCGGTGTTGGCTGGACCCCTACGAACGCGAGGGTCGGTCACGTTTGGTCTGTGGCTTGGAAACACGAGGGTCAGTGTTGGCTGGACCCCTACGAACGCGAGGGTGACTTGGAAACGCGGGGGTCGCTTGCATTTCCAGAATTGTAACGCGGGGATGACATCCGCATTTCAGAAGGAGCTTTTTGACTTGTAACTTCTTCTGTGAAGCGTCGCGAGGACCGTTGTTCAGTAATCCTAGCTTTAGCTGTTGTGGGATGTGAAAGTCGTCAGATTGTAACTTTCACTGTAGAATGTGAAGACTGCTGAATAGAGTTTTCATCAGTTGTTGTAAGTGTCGTTGAATTGTAACTCTTCTCGATCTATGTGAAAAGTCCTCTATTTGCCATTTTTGATTGTCGACCCGAAAGCTATTTGATTGTAGCTTTCGTTGTGGGAGCTTGACGGGAATCAACATCCATAGTGTTTTGAAGATGAATATTTGCCCACAGCTTTCTACCAAGCAACTCACCAACTACGTCCAACCTTTTATTTCTCAGAAATGAGGCCGTGTTTGTAGCAATTGTAGGATTGCGAATACAGTGATTAGACAGCCATCTGATTGTGACTTCCATCATAGGAGCTTGATAGGGATTAGCTATCCATTGTGATTTTTAGACAGCCTACAGAACCCCCTCCAAAGTTTTCGAAAGTTCGCGGTTGACTGGGACGAATTTTCGGAATACTTTGGATCCTAAAATTTAGTAGATCGATTGTTCACTCCGTCTGATCGAGCCAGATGACTTCAATGTTGTTAATTGTAATCTATCTGTACTTTTCCAATAGACTCCCCAGTGGAGTCGTCTGCTTCTTCCCGGCTTTGATCGCCTTGATGATTGTTGTTAGCTCTTCTTTTACTCATCTGGAGGCTGTGTCCTAGCCTTGGTAGTCAAAAAGCTGCTATCATAGCGGTCCGAACGCGGAGATACTTTCTGCATTTGAGGATTAGAACGCGTGGGTGAGCCCTGCGTTGGAGAATTTAAACACGTGGCTGAACCTCGCATTTGGAAGCTCAACCAACTCGAACGCGAGGGTCGAGTTTAGGCGAGATTCTGACCTCGAATCCCGTCCATTACGATTTGACAACTCACAGCTGTCTATAAATAGACTGCTGAAGGTCAAATCAAGAGTCATTCGACTCTTCTTGAAATTCCAACGAAAATTTTCGTTCTCTCCGGCGAAAACTATTCATCTCCTCCGACCAGATCTCATGGCCCCTAAGAAATCTTCCAAGCCCGACGTCGCTTCCAAGTCTAATGCCACTGCGGCTCGAGGACCGACATCGTCAGTGCCGGCCGGCGGCGCTTCCGTCGTTTAATCTTTTTTGACGAGGGGTTCAATCTCCACGTCTCAGATTCTTGACGCGGGGGTCGACCTGCGCGTCTGAGATTTTTGACGTGGGGTTCGACCTTCACGTTCGAGCTTATCTGACGCGGGGTTCGACCTTCGCGTTCGAGCTTATCTGACGCGGGGTTCGACCTTCGCGTCTGAGCTTATCTGACGCGGGGTTCGACCTTCGCGTCTGATCTTGTTTGACGCGGGAGTCGACCTTCGCGTCTGAGCTTTGATTTGGAGTTGTCTAACTTTTTTCGTCCTTTTGCAGTGCGCCATACCAATGAACCTCTTCCTTTTCGCCACCATTTTGGTCATGAAGGTGGTGCGGACATAAACATGACCTTTAGCTCGCGCCAAGAACTCCTAGTTTTCTGAATTAGGGAGAAAAGTCACATAGAATTAATTACCCAAGCTTCTTCTGACACTCTTAGGACATTGGTTACGGACGCTCAACTTGAAAGCCCCAGCCGCAAGCCAATAGTCAAACATGGATAGCTCTTCGGGGACTTCGTTGACTTCGAAGCAAGCACTGCTTACGATGGGGACTATAAATGGCTGCGGAAAGTTAGGGACCGCAACCTTTTCTTGCCCAATATGGAGAGGATGTTCCCCATATCTTATTTCCAGTGTGCTTCTGTCCCCAGGCGTATGGATTGGCCCCTGGTTAAGGATCAGGATGGGGTTGCCCTCGGAACTCTGACTTTTCACGGGGTCCACACAGTTGGTTATAACCGACAGGTGACTGCCTTACGGCCGGGTCTATTTGCCAAGGAATATCCACTCAGCGAAGTGCCCAGTCTGGCAAATACCTTCGTCAAGAGGTTTGTGGAAAAGAAAGGAGAATTCCCCGCGCAAGGATTCAGAACTCCTAGCTGGGTCCATTCTCTAGTGACGGGATGGTGGACCCAGATGACCAAGTTTGTCTTGAAAGAGTTGGAAGTCCCTCTTGCTCGGGCTGGATTGCAGGTTCTTGTACGGGCTACTCAGTTCGGGATTATCCAGAGCCACTTTCACTTCTTTTCCATACTGGAGAAGTATAGTCCTGAGACTTGCACTTTCTTCACCCCTGTGGGGGAGTTAGGCTTCGCTCTTCACGAGATGCACGAAGTCTCAGGTCTTATTCTCGGGGATTTACCATACGAAGAATTTGTTCCGGGATCTGCGGAACTCAAACTTTTGAAGAAGACCAGCCCCGAAATTTATGCAACTCTTTGGGAAGTCATGTGTCACTTCCATATCTGCATGCAGCTGACGGGGGTCTGAGGAAGCGTTATTAAACAAGTGTCTTGGGCGGAATATTTATTCCAGAACTTGACCACTAAGGGAGGCTCTGTGACCCGATTGCCTGTCAGTACTTTGGAGGAAGTTCAGGCTCGAATTGACGACGCTACCTCCCACTATACCAATGAGGCCAAGGAAGATGTTTTCCCGGCTCATACGGAGTTTAAGAGTTTCCATTATCAAGCTCTGATTCCAATTTCCGACACGGCGTTGCGGGCTGGATTCTTGATGTTGTGGCTCAAGCGTTGCGTCATTCCTGCCAGGCCGGTTGATGCCCTTGCTATTGAGGTGGTCTACCCGGCTGTCCTTTTGGCACATGGGAGACCTGTGAGCCTCCTCAGCTCTATGGTGGGTTGTTTGCAGTATGGACTGTGGGAGTTGGCCTCTGACTTCGTTGGTGTTACAGAGGTGGAGTCTGAGGGTCACAAGACTTTCAAAACTCCCAATCCTAGGGTGCCAATGTCATATACCTATTTGATGGCTTGGCACGTGCTTCACTGTCCTCCTTTGATGAGTGCAGCCTCTCCCCTGGGAGACTCATTCATCCCATTTGTGTAGCGACTAGAGTCTGCGAAGTGGGAAGGGGGGTACATTGTTAAAATTCGCCAAATCTTAGCGCGAGACACCCATTTCCACATCTACCACTGTTTCCCTGATTTTGAGGGCGACATCTATGGAGCAGAATATCAGGATACAACAGGTCCTAATGGATTCACTCAGCTGAGTGGGGGTGTTTTCCATTGGCTTCTTTCCATCAGGCCAGGCTACCTGATCTTTCGACAAGGGTCAACTGTTTCATCGAGCCTTACCAACCTTATAGGTTCGCTCGCCAATTTGGGTATGATCAGTTGTATGTCGGGAACCCTCGTCCTCAACTCTCAGTTATAGCCAACTTATATGAAGGAGCCAGGGCTTGGTATTATTCTATAGCAGGTTGTACCAAGGCCGTCTTCAAGCTTCCCCACAAAACTGCTAACTCCTATACTTCTATAAGCTTCTGTAATTGGTATAACGCCGCTTCTCAGACTCCCAATTACAACTTGAATACATCTTGCCTGAAAGACATTAGGCATATGTATAATTTAAGGAAGGGGTCTAAAACCTCCCGCTTGAGAGGGATCGATGAGTTCCTATCCATTGAGAATCAACCTGCTGGGCAGGAAGAGGAACAAATAGCTGAGCCTGCTCCAGGGGAAGAGCAACGAGTGGTTGATCCTCCCACAACGAGAGCAGCGGGGAAAATAAAACTTTCTGCAGATGAAACCGGCAAGTATGACAAGCAAATCCGTCGGAAACTGCTGGTGGATTCTCCCCCCAAAGGCCAACAAAAATCCAAGTTGATGGCTGAGGCCATCAAAGATGCTGTAGATGAAGAACAACAGGAATCGTCTGTTGCAGGCCTGCCACATAGAGCTGGACTTCATTCTCATGACCCAGCTTTATCGAGCGAAGCTTCTTCTTACCATCCTCCTGAGGGCGAAGAGGATGAATTAATGGCTGCAGATGCAGAGTCTGCTCTGGCGATGGACCTTCCCAAGTCTCCGGCCTTAGAACCAGGGGGTCTTGAAGAGAATCCACCTCCTTCTCCTTCAGCATTAATATCACAAGCTGGTGATTTAATTCCTAGTCCCACAATGGGACTTTTGAATAAACCAGCTGCTAGAACAGATCTTCCGAAACCTTCAGCGGCTCAGGATGATGAGGAGCGAGTTGATTATGAAGGCTCCTCGATTGGTGGTGCGGCTGACGAAGATAGAGACGATGAGGATGCTGACGTTGGCAACATGTCAGGTGGTGGTGAAGATGATGAAGAGCATGATTCCATAGATGACATCACCACTTTTGACGATGCTCCCAAGGTCCCATCCGATAAAGTATCTGGTTATACTCATTTTCACATCTCCGGTAAGCCTAATTTTCTTCGACTTCTTCCGCATGTTCTTTCCGCGTTCCGACCCTTTTTTCGTACAGGTTCACCTTCTCTAGGGACTACTGCTGCTACTACTTCAGAGCCAGAACCTGTGCAGATGTCGGCTCCTTTAGTAGAGCAACATCTACCTGGCTCTCCTACGGCAATTGTTTCACCTGTAGCATTGCCTGAAACTACTACCGCAACTCCTCCACCGGAACAGCAGCTCGTGCAGGCATTAGCTTCTATGCAAGAGCAGCCCCTGCCTGCCTCATCCACCGTAGCTGCTTCATCTTCAGCCTTGATGAAGATCTCGCTTGCGCCCACAGAGGCCGGACCAAGCGAATCTCCGGCGAGGGCAATGATGGCTTTGACTTCAAGCCCTTCGCAATTGAATGTTTCAGTTGCCTCCGCGACTTCTACACCCAAATCACTTGCCAATCCATATTTTGGCATGTCAACTTCTGGGGTCGTAGAGTCATCTTCCATTGCTTTTTCTAGTCCAACGGACGCTCCTGACTTCCTCCATATTTCCTTGAGGTACTTAAACAGTCTCGTGAGGAAGGTGATTGAGGTTGTCACAGCTGGTCGAGGCCGCTTTGACTCCTTTAAGTCTCTCTTAGAAGCAGGCTTAAATGGGGTCAAAAGTGTGGGCAATGCTCATGGCTTTGAACGTTGTTCGGAAGCCATTTCCCATTTATAAGCCCGGCTCAAATATTTGGAAGCCCTCAGCCATGAAGACATTCAGACACAGATCGTGTCTACTTTTTCTGACCTCCAGGTTGAAGAAGTGACTCGCCGTGAGGCAATTGAGCGAGGTCTGGCTGAAAAAGAGCTTCAAGTTACGCATTTGCGAGAACAGAGCGATCTGCGACAAAAAGAACTGGAGCTCTGTACTGCTTCTTTGGACCTCATTCGCACAAAACTTGTCGAGGCTGAGGCGGAGGTGCTGAGATTGAAGGCCCAGCTTTCTCGCGAAGAAGCCGTCGTTAATATACTTGGGGCCAAAAATGCAGACACTCTTTTTAATTACCATAAGGAAGCTCAGGCTCTTGAAAGAGCGAAGAAGGAGGCCACCGCTGAAGTAGCACCCACCGAGGATGAGCTGCAGAGGAAGGCTGAAGCCGTTGTACGGACCAGTCATGAAGAGAAGCTCTCTGATGTCAAAGCTCAACTTGCTTCTTTTGACTTGACCTTGTACTATTCTTTTGCTTAAGAACAGCTTTGTATCACTTTTTTTTGGTTTCTGAATAAAAAGTGATATTGGTTTCTCATTGTTTCTTGCATTTATCATGTTTTAATTTTAGATACAAGTCACGAGAAATGCCTGAGATGTATTCCTGACTTAGAATAAATCTCCACAATGGTTCTGGTACAGAAAACTCTGTTTATTATCGTTTAAGATAACTCTAGAAAGTTTCCAACTGCTGAGGATGAATATTTTATTATTTTCCCATAATGGGGTTGACTAGTAGAATTCCTCTTGTGTTATTTCTGCTTTGAACACTGAAAGAAATCTATAAGTGCCAGCGATATAGTTTCAACTTGGCAGGGGGATTATTGCGATCTGGGCAATTCTGAGAACTTATCGTTCTATTGATGAGAATCGATAAGTTGATTTTGTCAGAGGTGTGATTTTAACGTGACAGGAGAAATATTGCGATCTGGGCAATTTTGAGGACTTATCGTTCTATTGACGAGAATCGATAAATTGATTTTGTCAGAGGTGTGATTTTAACGTGACAGGAGAAATATTGCGATCTGGGCAATTTTAAGGACTTATCGTTCTATTTACAAGAATCGATAAGTTGATTTTGTCAGAGGTGTGATTTTAACGTGACAAGTATGGGGAAAGAATATTATAGCGTCTCACTGGGGAGAACTGCTAGTGCTTTATCATCGGAGCGATGAATTGTGATACTTGTGATTTGAACAAGATCTTAGGGAATTTTGTTATCCCACTGAAAACATGTTATTTATTGCTCTGCTGAGGAGAGCTAATAAATTAACAATGATTTGGAGACTTATCATTCTATTAACGAGAATTGATAAGTGGATTTTGGGGTGTAGTATTAACCCAATGAGAATTTAGATTCTGATTTTGGGGTGTAGTATTAACCCAATGAGAATTTAGATTCTGCTGAAGAGATACAGAGGTTTTGACTAACCCTCTGTTAAGAGGGCTTACAAGTGCGGGTTCTACATTTAGAAGAGTTGCAACGCTGAAGTGACCTTCGCGTTTGATGTTTGAAACGCAAGGTTCGGGCCTTCGTGACGCTGGCTCAAGCTTTGCACTTGGGAAATTGAACGCGATAGTGAGCTTCGCGTTTTGGAGATGGTTGGGATTCACTCCTAGAATCCCGTGCCATCTTAACAGCTTGGTGGCTGTTATAAATAGACCTGAATGGTCACATCAAAAGTCACTTGACTTTCAAAACTTTTGGCTATTTCCAAGAACGAGAACTCTCGTTTGGTTACGGCGAGATCTCCGACGAGCTTCATCTCCCTCATTCAAAGGAGTTTCCTCCGATCGACTGCATCAATGGCGCCTCGGAGGATGGGTTCGAACTCCAAGAAGGTCGCTAAAGCGACTTCCGACATGCCGTCGGCTGAGAACGCCGACAGTGTTCTTGTCCATGCGGGAACCTTGCCGTCGACATCGCCGCCGCAGGGGCCTCCCTGTCGTGGTGAGTGTTGACCGAAATAACTTGCCTTGGCAAGTTCTTTGAAAACCCTAGATGGGTTCTTGATAACGAGGAAGATGTTGCCTTGGCAAGTTCTTTGAAAACCCTAGATGGGTTCTTGATAACGAGGAAGATGACTCGTTTTAGTTTAATGATAACGCGGGGTTGGGATACCCTATGGGTCTCGACCCTCGCGTTCAACTTGTTCAACACGAGGTTCGACCCTCACGTTTGAGACTTCTGACGCGAGGCTCGACCTTCGCGTTGGAGATTTTAACACAAGGCTTTACCCCTTTGTGTTTCAGACTCTGTCTTTATGTCGATAGCTCGCTTCTGGCTGCTAACTTCTACTTTCGATTGTGCAGTGCTTTTTCCAAACGTGTCGCTTTCACAAGAGCACCATTTTGGATATATTGATGGACCTGACCCGAATGAATTATTCAGTCTTCAGAACAGGATTCCATTGTGTACTTTTCCTAATTCGGAAAGAGCGGCAATGATCAAATTCCCTCAATGCTCTACTCTCAGGATTTTGATAACTGACTTAGACTTGGAGACCCCTGTTGGTCATGCCCAGTTTCCTAAACCAGCCTTCATATTTAGAGATCGCATACCAGTGGATGACCATCTCACATATGTAGAAGATTCGAAGCTGCTGCAGAGAACTGATAATCGCTTTTTATTTCTCCCAAACATAAAGAGGATGTACTCACTCTCCTATTTCTTGAATGTGAGCTGCCGTCAGGGTTTGACCTTTGACATAGTAAAGGAGAAGGAGAACGTGTCACTTGGATTTGGTCGGTGATCTCGTACACAAATCGGGGGACAACTCAAGGGGTTAAGACCTGGTTTGTTTGAGAAGAAGGATCTGGTTCCGGAGATGCCACGTCCAGCGAACATTTTTATCCGCCAATTCCTTGCAATTCAGGGTGAATTCTCTACCGAGACGTTCAGATCCCTTGGATGGGTCTGCTCTGGAGAAGGAGGTTGGTGGACCCGCAATTGATGTGCCACTTCCACATATGTGCCCAAGTCTTTGGGATGCGTGGAGGGGGCATTATGCATACCACATGGGCAGACTACCTCTTTCAAAACTTAAACCGGAAAGATGTAGCCGTATCCCGTGTCGCAGTTGTTTCTCTTAAGGACGCCAAGGCTCGGATTAAAGCTCCTGGTGCTACTTACAAGACAGAGCATGCAGAGGGTGACTTTGAAGCTGGTGTCGAATTTGAAAGTTTCCACTACCAAGCCACAGTCCCTATTTATGACACCGCTCTACTTGCAGGCTTCTTCATGATTTGGTTGAAGCGGTGTGTGGTACCGTCAAGACCAATAGAGGCGATATTAACTGAGGTTGTGTACCCCGCTGTTTTATTAGCACACGGGAAACCTGTGCGCCTCCTTATTGCTATGGTTGGCTGTATTCAGAACGGCCTGAGGGTGTTGACTTCGGAACTTCTCAGTGCTTTAGGGGTCAAAGCTACTAAGAAGAAAGCTGGGAAAGCTTCTCAACCACGTGTACCAGTGCCGTATACATATCTAATGGCCTAGTTCGTGTTGCATTGCCCTTCATTGATGACGGGAATACATGAGGACGATGATGCTTATATTCCCTTTGTACAGTGACTGGAGTCGGCCACGTGGACTATTTCTTATATAGTCAGGGCTCGACAACTTCTATCCCGGAAGGACAATTACCGGATTTTCTGTTGCGCTCCAAATTTTGACGGAGCTGACGTGCAGGATGCCCGCTTCATGGACTTGCTTTTCGAAGGCTCGTCTTCTTTGGAAGAGGGTACATTCAGCTGGCTTCTTATGATCAGGTTGGGTTACCTGGTCTACCGCTTACGGGATAAGTGCATAATCGAGCCTTACATGCCTTCTCGATTCGCCAGACAGTTTGGATATGACCAACTCTACGTTGGCAATCCTAACCCGGCGTTAGCTCAGATTGGGAATTTGTATGAAGGAGCTCGTGCATGGTACTTCTTCTCCGCCGGGGGAACCCATGCGCAATTCACTTTACCCAACTCACCGCCCGGCTGTTCTACTGTTATGGATTGCCGCCAGTGGTTTGCTGAAGTTTCTCAGGTCCCAGAATATGACGTTTATACTTCATGTATAAGCGAGATTCGAGAATTATATCGTTCACGGAGCGGTTCTGCGAGTACTCGTCTGCCAGGGATGGAAGAGCACCTATCTTGTGAACAGGAAGCGACCGGAGCCGTTGAAGGTCCTCAGGACTTGTCCACCATAGAACCTTCTGAGTAAGAGGTTCCTACGGGGATTGAAGAGGGAAGGCCAATTGATGATTCTCCCGAAGAAAAGACAACTGAGGCCTACGGGGATTGAAGAGGGAAGGCCAATTGATGATTCTCCCGAAGAAAAGACAACTGAGGAGATTTCTACAGAAGAGCCTGTTCCTAAACCTCGTTCTTTAAGATCGGGTAAGAAGGCTCTTTCTGCTGTTGAGCAAGGTGAATATAATAGGAGAATTCGCAAGCGAATACCTGTTACGGCCAAGAATTCTAAAAGGGCCAAGTTAATGGGGGATGCGATGAAGTCTGCACTCGTTGAGAGTTTCACTGATCGAGAGGAAGAAATGCCCCAATCAACCCCGTCTATTCCTGAGGACGCTAGAGCTGGAGAGACATCGCCCATTGAGGGTTCTGAATCCGCTCCTCTTTCTCTTTCGCGAGACGAAAGTGCACGCAAGGACCCTTCTTCCGAAGTTGCTCCATCACTTGTTCAGGATGAACATACGGGTCCGATCTATCCAACTATTCCTCCTCCACGCTCGAGGGCTCTGAAGAAATCCATTGAGGAACTGGAACGTTGGATGCAGACAATTGTTAATATTGTCAGTGTTGAAGGAGCTTCTTTTGAAGATTGTGAGCCCATCTTGACCCAGTGTTTGGATGATATCAAGGCTAAAGGGGATGCATCATGGACTGAGCACTGTCAGGGAGGAATCGCTCTCTTGAAGGTAGAATTAGCAACTTTCAGGGAGCTGCAGCACACCAATTTAGATTCTGAAGTAGAGCCGGCTCTTTCCTTGGCGATAATCTCCAGAGCACATCACCCAGGGACCCTTCGCAAGGACTTGTCTGACAAAAAGGCCCGCATATCGGCTTTAAGGAAGCGGCACTCTGCAGCATATGCTAAAATCAAAAGTGTTGCTTCTGATATCCGCGGTATCAAAAAGACTATCGTTCGATTAGAGGCCGAGTTGGAGCAGAAGAAAGCCTAATTGACCCACTATGAGGATGTCAGAAAAGAGCTTGAGCATCAAAGTGGCCAAATTTATACAGATTTTTACCGTACGCTCCACGCGGCTGAGCGGATTCGCAAAGACATTGTTGCTGCCCCTCCACTTGAAGCAGAGCTCAGAAAAGAGATCGAGGAACAAGTCCGAGCAGCTCACCGGGAGAAACTTTCTGCCTTCAAGTCTAGGCTAAAAACCCTCAAGTTGATGAGGCATGATGTTTAGATCTTGTTCCGTCCTTGGCTAAGGAATTTTGTATCTTTTTCATTTTGTTTGTCATCATTTTGCGTTTAGACTAACAACATTGAATGAAAATGATATCATTTTGCCTTTTATCGTCTCTTTTGCTGAAATCTGGCTTAAAACAATGGAGAATAATGCTAACACTATTGAAATTCTCTTTATCATTTATTAGAATAATTCCAGCAAATTACAATCGTCAGAGGTGTAGTGTTAACATGACGAAGTATAAGATAGAATTACACTATAAATAGGCAACCCCCAGCCTGATTTAGCTGGGGTTTAGGGGGCTACATGATTTATGAGAAGTATCTCTTGAGGAACTTCCCATTAATTGGCATCATGATGTTTTTCTTCTTCTGTTAGCCCGGTTGTAATAGCAACTCTCAGAGAGGGGATCTGGATTTCCAATGGCAATACAGCCTCGCATCCGTATACTAGAGAGAACGGTGTATCTCTTGTAGAAGTCCTTACTGTCGTGCGGTAAGCCCACAGACATTCGCCAAGTCTTTCATCCCAATCGTGCCAGCTTTTGGAAACAAACTTTTTGAGAAGCTTCACTATGGTTTTGTTAAAAGCTTCTGCAAGACCATTTGCTGGAGGATAATATGCTGTGGATGCAACACTTTGGATTCTGAATTTGTCACAAAATCTCTGGAATCCAAAGCTGAGGAATTCTGTCCCGTTGTCGTGAACTATTTGCCTCGGGACTCCAAAACGGTAGATGACATGATGTTTGATGAACTTGATCACATTCGAAGTCTTGACTTCTTTCAGCGGGATAGCCTCCGCCCATTTGGAGAAATAGTCGGTTACGGCTAGAATGAACCGGTGTCCCTTGGATGTCGGAGGGGAAATCGGTCCGACGATATCCATACCCCACATCTCGAATGGCCAAGTTGCTGATGTGGGGTGTAAGTTCCCAGGCGCTTGGTGGATGAAGTCTCCATGAATTTGGCACGCGTGACAACGTTTAGTGTAGTCAACCGCGTCTGAAAACATCTTCGGCCAATAATAGCCGATTCGTCGGAGGCGATCTCCTAATTTAGCTCCAGGCTGATGAGCTCCGCACATTCCGTCATGAGCTTCCTTAAGGGCCTCTTTCGCTTCCTTCCGAGAGAGGCATCGAAGTAAAACTCCATCATACGATTTGCGATACAGGACTTGAGAAACTGCATCGTAATAGAATCAGAGGGCCTTTCTTTTGATAGAGGCCGCTTCCTTAGGGTCATCGGGCAGGATCCCGTATAGGACATGGTCGATGTACGGGAATCTCCAATCTCTAGACTCAAATTCCATGGAGGTTGTACAGACTTCTCCTGTCGGTGTCTCGTCTGAGTTTCCGTCCCATGACTGGAATCGTTGTTTCAGTCTTCGGTGGCAATGCTAATGAGGTTGCCAAGGAGGCTAAAGCATCCGCATACGCATTCTGAGCTCGTGGTACATATTCGATAAAGAAACCTTCAAACTTTTGAGCTTGCTTTAGCACTGCGAAGTAGTACGAGATTAGATCTTCGTGGCGTACTTCGTATTCCCCTCGGACTTGGTTAACGATGAGCTGAGAGTCACCGTAAGCCTCGAGGTGCTGAATATTAAGCTCTTCAGCTAACTGCATTCCTAATAGCAGAGCATTATACTCGGCTACATTGTTGGTGCAGGGTTCGATTAAGGAAAATCCTCTTGGGATTACATGGCCGTTCGGAGAGATTAGCACTACTCCCACTCCCGCGGTAATTGCTCCATGAGGGTTTGCTCTTGATGCACCGTCGAAGAATAACGTCCACACTTGCGTAGCTTCTTGAGTAGCGCAAGCTTCGACGACTTCGTCGGGTAATTCTTCATACAACTTAAACGTTCCTGATACTGGATGATCGGCTAAGAAGTCTTCCAGTGCTTGACCTTTGACCGCCTTTTGAGGCATGAACTGCAAGTCGTATTGCGACAAGAGAATGGCCCACTTTGCAAGCCGGCAATTCAGAGATGATGGTTTCATCATCAGCACTCTAAAGGGATTCACCTTTGAGATGACGTGAATTGTCTGTCCAACTAGGTAATGTCGCATCTTTTGAATTGCGAACACCAAGGCGAGACATTCTTTTTCGACCGGATTGTACCGGTGTTCGGCTCCCATCATAGTCCTGCTCAGGTAATAGATGGCTTGCTCTTGACCTTGATCGTTGTTATGGGCTAACAAAGGCCCAAGAGAATGGTCCATGGCCCTCACATATAACAGGAATGGTTTTCCTGATATCGGGGCTACGAGAACTGGCGGTTGAGTGAGATATCTCTTAATCTCCTCGAATGCTTTTTGACACTCTCCATCCCAGACGAAGGATATTCCTTTATTCATGAGCTTAGAGAAAGGTTGGCAACGCCCTGAAAGATTCGATATAAATCTTCGGATGTAGGCCAGTCTACCTTGTAAACCTCTGAGTTCTTTGAGATTCTTCAGAGGTGGCATGTCTTGGATGGCACGCACTTTCTCTGGATCAAGGGAGATCCCCTTGGAAGTAACGATAAATCCTAGGAATTTTTCGCTTGAAACTCCGAGAAACGATTTCGTCGGATTCATCTTCAGCTGATGTGCTCGCATGATCTCGAACATTGTCTTCAGATCTGTAAGATGATTATCTTTACATTGGCTCTTTACTACTATATCATCGACGTAGTACTCGATCTTCTTTCGAAGGTGTTCGTGAAAGATCGTTGCACCTGCATTTTTTAGGCCGAAGGGCATCACTGTGTAGCAATATACCCCCAGTGGTGTTCTAAAAGCAGTGCGTTTCTCGTCGTCCGGGTGCATCTTGATCTGATTGTACCCGGAGAATCCGTCCATGAAAGACATCCTTTCATATCCGCAGGTGTTGTCAATCATAACATCCGTGATAGGAAGCGGGAATTCGTCTTTTGGACAAGCGGTATTAAGATCACGGAAGTCGATGCATATCCGGACCTTACCGTTCTTTTTGGGAACAGGAACAATGTTGGCTACCCAGTCTGGGTGTTGTTCTTCCCTAACAAAACCTGAGTCTATAAGCTTTCTAACTTCTGACTCAATTGATTCCATGATCTCTGGACGAAACCTGCGTTGTTGCTGTTTAACGGGTTTTGCATCCGGATCGATGTTGAGACGGTGCATGGCAACGTTCGGGTCAAGACCCGGCATATCTTCATAGTTGCAAGCGAAGACATCTATATATTCTCGGATGAGAGATATAAGGTCTTCTTTTTCGGATGATGATAAGTCTACGGCTATAAAGATGGGCTTAGGATCATGTTCATCTCCCATGTTGACCTGGATCACTTTATCTTCAGTGGGCAGTTCGCGTTGTTCGAAACGCATATCCCACAGGATATTGAGACGCTTGATCCAAGGATCGTCAGTCGATTCCATTAACTCCTCGTCACCCCTCGCGTCTTCATCTGGATGACTGGTTGAAACCATGTTCACAGTCAGGCTTTTAAAGAAAGGTCCAACACTAACATCGGACTTGTATGAAGATGTTCCAGATGAATGATCGTGACACAAGTAATTACTGATTTCATTTTCCGAGGTGGGGGGAGGCGTAACATAACCCACGCCTCTCCCAGTTTTTTGATAATAGTCCGGAGGTTTTCCCTCAGGAGTGAGAGACATCCGGATCGGGGTTCGTCTTCCTTTCCCGAAGTTTAAGCCCTGTTTCTCATTAAAATTATACCCCATTCGTTTCATTAAGTATATAGAATTGGGTTCGTGGTAATGGAATTGGGGAACTCCGTCGTCTTCCTCTGAACTTGCTCGTTTGAGTTGTTCGGGTTTGACTTTACCAAAACAGATCGGCTTCTGCCCCTTCCTTTTGGGTGGGACTTTGAAGAAAGCCTTCCGTGCGTCCTCCACTTCTTCATCTGAAGCGAAGGATGACTGGATTGGCAAGGTGAGCGACGCCTCTGTGCACAGTATGTGCCATGGGTTGGTACCTACACTAGAATCATTCTCTATTTGTTCATTTTTAGGAGAGACATCAGACAAGTACGCTAAAATGAAATCTTCATTAATGCACCACTCGCCCTCACTCGGTACATCATTATTACTCTCACCCTGACCCATTACATCAAAGTTTAACTCCCAAGGACAATCTTCATCAGGATCTGGTTCGATGTCAGCTTCGTTACCGCTGTCCACATCTTCTTTCTCTTGGGATTCCAAATAGAAGACGGAGTCGGTGTGGAAGTTTTCTACTCCTCGGAAGGGGTATTTCTCTGCGATCAAGGTTCTGACTTCGCCCTTGTCATTGGCGTACTTCATAACCTGATGCAAAGTAGATGGGACAATGCGGTTTGCATGTATCCATGGTCGTCCTAGCAAAAGGTTGTAGGACGTGTCCGCATCTATGATGTAGCATGCTACCTCAGACTTGAGATCTCCGATCTGGCATCTGAGTTTAATCTTTCCCAGGGGTCGGGTACTGTTTGCATTGAACCCGAAAATAGTAGTCTGGGTGGTGTGCAGCCGGTGCATAAATGGGAAGTGATATTCAATAAATTCTTTCTTTGACATGTTTATCTACATGTTTACAAACTTTCCTCAAAAGTTTACTATTTTTGGAGTTGATTTACTGTGCCTAATTGATTTTACAAAATCGTGTATCACAGCAGATTTTCAGAAACTATATTTCTATGTTCAAACATTTATTTCTCTCAACTGGGAAATGTTTGTTTAGAAATTCTTTCTCTAACATATGTTTATACATGTCTAGAACCTTCCCTCAAAATTTTATATTTTTTGGAACTGTTTTACTATTTGTAACCGATTTTATAAAATCGGATATACCTGCTACAGTACCGCCGGTCGACCGAAATTTTCCGCCGGTCGACCGAAATTTTCCGCCGGTCGACCGACGAACTCTCTGGATGTCTCCTGAGTTTCTGACCTTGTTCGTGGTCGACCGAAATTTTCATCGGTCGACCGCTGGAGTCCCAACAGCTCTTTTTAGAGCCGTTGCAGATGGTTTTTTGGTCTTTTTGTAAGGGGTTTTGGTCTGAGGTTTTGGAGGCTATAAAAACCCTCTTTGATCTCAGTTTTCAGTTAGCTAAGAAGTTTTTAACAAGGGTTTTAAAAAGGGTTTAAGCTTGTTTTAAGCTTGTTTAAGAGTTTGGTTTAAAGCAGTTTTAGCTTTCACAAGTGGAGGAGATTATCTTCTTGTTTGAGCCTCAAATCTCCATCTCTCCATCTTGTTATTTAGAGAAGAATCTCTAAACTCATTTCTAGCTATTTATTATTTTGTTTATAATTTCTATATGCTAGATTTTAATTGAGTTTAGTTTTGATTTTGATTTCACTCATTGTTTACACACACCCACATTGAGCTTATGGTATCTTTCATACATAGTATAGTTGGGTGGTGAGAGATTGTAACTTTGAGTGGTGCTTAATTGAGTTCTCACCTTGTATTAGAGAACAAATCATTTGTTATTATTTGAGAGTGTTGTAGAGTTTTCGGTTAGCTAGAAAACCGTATTGTGAGGGTGGAGTGTAGCCACATTGTGAGAGTGTGAGTGGAGATCTCCTCGAGGTGAGGAGCGGAGACGTAGGTCGTGGGGACTGAACTCCATGAGAGAAATTGTGAGGTGTAAACGTTATTCGGGTGAACGTAGAAAACCCGGTTGTGATAGTGGAATTCTCCCCGGGAGTGGGGAGCGGAGACGTAGGACGGAAGGTCCGAACTCCGTGATCATATAGTGTGTTTGAGTGTGCTTTGGCGTTCATTTATATTTATATTCATATCTTATATCACCATTGTCATTAGCTCATTAT
>NC_033797.1:52083304-52088604 GCF_001876935.1 Asparagus officinalis
TATGATGCACACAAACATAAAAATGTCAATGCTCCTTGTGCATCTCATGTAGCTTCTTCATCTTGTACACTTACACATTCACATGCTCATTCTCACAAAGTTCATCATAAGCATGCTAGTGTGTTCAAGTGTGATTATTGTGGTCGTTTTGGTCATTTGGCCAAATATTGCTTTGATTTGAAAAGAAAATCTCATTTGACAAATGCTTCCAATAGACCACATGTTTTTAAATGTGATGTTTGTGGTAGGTTTGGACATCTTGCTAAATTTTGTTTTGATATACAAAAAGCTTCTAAATTGCAATATGTTCCAAATAGACCATTGTTTAAGAATGTTTCTCATTTGCAAAATAATTTTAAAAGAAAATTTTTATTTGCAAATGATTCCCGTGCACGAGCTAATGGTCCACAAAAACAAATGGATCTCTTTCATTGCACATATTGCAATCGGAAGGGTCATTTGAGCGATTATTGCTTTGACCGTGTTAGTGCACTACATGCGCCCAAGAGGGTTCATAACCCTAGGGCTTTGAGCTTAAATGATAGGGGTCATGTCCCTAAATCTTTTGGTACCAAGAGTTCTTGGGTACCAAATCAAATTTGATTTTCAAACTAAGAATTTTAATGTTTTTATCTTTCTTTGTCTTGGTTTTGAAAATTATGCTTTGAAACTTTTTATGAAAACACTTTTTAAATTGATCAAATCTTTTGTTTTCATGATTATTTGTTTCGATCTTGATGAGAGGACTATGTTTATATAACCCTCCGGAGTTATTGGGTGTTTATTCCCAAATATTGTTTACCGGGTGCTAAAAATGTTTATATGGGTTGTTACTAGTTCAAAAGCTAGATATGGTTACCTCTCTTGATTTTTTTAAAAATCAATGATGATTTGGTTTCATATTTTACTTGTGATTTATGATTTCATTGGTTGATTTGTTTTCATTTGAAAACCTTTACACGATTTTCATGTTCCTTTTCTTTTGATTTCATAAATCTATTTTTGATCTTTATGTTTTTGTTAATGAGACACTATTCTCATATTGACATATTTATATGTGTTCTCATTATCTTTTTGTATGTGAGTGGTGTTTAGCATATTTTTTATCTATGTTTGCTCACATATGTTTTGCCATGATCTTCACTTCATATCTTCATATGGTATTTTGATAGGGGGAGCTTTCGCTCTCTTAATTCTTTTGTCCCCTTTTTAATGTTGTCAAAGGGGGAGAAATATTGTGAGTATATTTTTTTTTGTTTATATGCATGTGAATTATAATTTACATATCCATTTCCTTTCATGCATATATCCTTTTTGTATTGTTGGCCTTCTTGTTTTGATGATGATTTACAAACAATTTACTACTAATGTTGTTTGTCTAGTATTTGTGTTTTCTTATTTATTATAGACAAACAACGTAGTTGGAGGATGGATGGAATAGAGCTTCAATGATGATATCCAATGGAGGTTGGCGGATTTGTGGAGTGAAGCTACATACAATTCAAGTTAAAGATCAAGTTCAAGCTTCATCCGCAACGTGTACCAAGTTGAGCTACAATGAAGATCAAGATCAAGCTTGGGTAATTTAGTATAGGTTTATATTATGTGTGTTTAATACATTAAGCTCAATATCATATACACATACGTATTTGGTTTCTATGTATATATATAGTTATATATATACGTGCATGGTTTTGAGTTTTCATGCTTTGGACACACTTGCGAAATACATGAGTTTTCACAAATAGAAATTCAATTTGAGAAATTCTTTTTCTAACATATTTGTTTTCATGTTTACAAATATTTCGCAAAGTTTCATCAAGTTTGGAATTGATTTGTTATGTTTAATGGAATTTACAAATTCACGTTTTCGTTCGTGCATGTTCGTACATGTTTTTACAAAACCGATGAGTTTTCATAAATGGTAAGTGATATTCAAGAAATTCTTTCTTTTACATGTGTATCTACATGTTTAGAAACTTTCTTCAAAATTTTACTATTTTTGGAGTTGATTTACTGTGCCTAATTGATTTTACAAAATCGTGTATCACAGCAGATTTTCAGAAACTGTATTTCTATGTTCAAACATTTATTTATCTCAACTGCGAAATGGTTTTTCAGAAATTCTTTCTCTAACATGTTTTTATACATGTCTATAACGTTTCCTCAAAATTTCATAATATTTGGAGCTGTTTTACTATTTTTAACTGATTTTATAAAATCGGATATACCTGCTACAGTACCGCCGGTCGACCGAAATTTTCCGCCGGTCGACCGACGAACTCTCTGGATGTCTCCTGAGTTTCTAACCTTGTTCGCGGTCGATCGCGATTTTCATCGGTCGACCGCTGGAGTCCCAACGGCTCTTT
The DNA here is from genome assembly GCF_001876935.1 of Asparagus officinalis. Lineage (NCBI taxonomy): Eukaryota > Viridiplantae > Streptophyta > Magnoliopsida > Asparagales > Asparagaceae > Asparagus > Asparagus officinalis. The sequence goes on from NC_033797.1 coordinate 52,085,674, forward strand.
TTAGAGCCGTTGCAGATGGTTTTTTGGTCTTTTTGTAAGGGGTTTTGGTCTGAGGTTTTGGAGGCTATAGAAGCTTTTAAGCAATTGAGGGTTTGAGTTTGTGAATTCAATTTCACAAGAGCAAGTGGAGATCATCCTTTGGTGTTTGAGCATTCACTCTTCTCCTACTCTCTTGTCATCTTTAGAGAAGTGTTTCTAAACTCATCTAGCAATTTATTATTTTGATTATAATTTCTATAAGCTAGATTTATATTGAGTTTAGTTTAAATGCTTTTATTTATCTCTTTGTACACACACAACCATTGAGCTTATTGTATTTACATTCATAGTATAATTTGGGGTTGTGGGTTTGTGACTAAGAGTTGTGCTTAATTGAGTTCTCACCTTGTTTTGAGAACAATCATTTGTTATATTTGTGCTTATTGTGAGAATCACTTTGTAATACACTTGTACACCGAGTGAGGAGTGTGTGGTGAGAGTCGGGGATCGTCCCAAGAGGAGTGGCGTCGGTTGACGTGCCTAGAGAGAGGTTGTAACCGAGCACTTGAGGGAGACACGGCTAGGTCCAACACTTAGTGGGTGTAGAGTGTGATTGCAAGAGTGTGAGTTGTAGAGTTTTCGGTTAGCTAGAAAACCGAGTGTGTAGAAGAAGTTCCGGCTTCCAAACCGGATTGTGTTAGTGGATTTCTCCCCGGGAGTGGGGAGCGGAGACGTAGGACGGAAGGTCCGAACTCCGTGATCATATTGCTTGTTTGAGTGTGCTTTGGTATATTTCTTGTCGCCATTGTCATTAGCTCATTATTTATATGATCCACTATCTAGTTCATATTGTTTACCCCTTGTGTTAGTTTATATATCCTTGCATATATATATTCATCATATAGGATATATCTTATTGTGTATATTGCACATTCTTGCACATAACTCTTTATATATTTATCTTGCAAGAATATACTTATTAATTAATTTTAATTGGCATATAATCAGATTAGATTAGCATAAGACCCTAATCACCCCCCCTCTAGGGTCTAACAATTTTAACTCCCAAGGACAATATTCATCAGGATCTGGTTCGATGTCAGCTTCGTTACCGCTGTCCACATCTTCTTTCTCTTGGGATTCCAAATAGAAGACGGAGTCGGTGTAGAAGTTTTCCACCCCTCGAAAGGGGTATTTTTCTGCAATCAAGGTTCGGACTTCACCCTCGTCATTGGCATACTTCATGACCTGATGCAACGTAGATGGGACAATGCGGTTTGCATGTATCCATGGTCGTCCCAGCAAAAGATTGTAGGACGTGTCCGCATCTATGATGTAGCATGCTACTTCAGACTTAAGATCTCCGATCTGGCATATGAGCTTGATCTTTCCCAGGGGTCGAGTGCTGTTTGCATTAAACCCGAAGATAGTGGTCTGGGTGGTGTGCAATCGGTGCATAGGAATCCCTAAGACATGCATGACCCTGTAAGGCATGATGCTGAGCGCTGAGCCCGGGTCAACTTGAACACGACTGATTTCGGAGGATCCAATATACCCTGTGTAGTACAATGGTCGGTCATGCTCGTGCTTGACTTGCATATCTTCCTGAGTGAATGATATGCAGGGTAGACTTCTCGTTGCTTGTAGGCATTGCAGACAAAGTTGATCTTCAGAAGCTTCAGGAATCGGAGTGACTTGAGTAATGAAGCTCTCCATATTCTTTAAGGCTTCGATCAGAGCTTCCTTGGTAGATTTGGACAACCTTAGGAGCTCATATAAAGTAATCCTGGCCGGTATGTTGGCCAACTGCGCCATGACATTGAATTGGAAGGGAGCGCTCGACTCTCCAAGCTCCTGGTGGAGATTTTTGTTGAACCGGAGCTCTTTTTGCTTCCCCTTATCGACCGGCTTCTTCGGGACAGAACCCTCAGCGTCTTGGGGATGCTCTTCAAGTTCTGGAGCATTCTGGCCGTAATCCCTCAAGTAAGCTTTTCCTGACCGAGTACCAGGGTTGTCTCCTGGGTATGCTGCCAAGGCGATCCTCTCCTCTTCTGAATCAGTAAGAGGTTTGAGGTGGTCATCATTCTCAGTAATGGAGGGGCTAATCATGTTGGAAGACTTAGCCTTGCCTCCTTTCTTTTTGGACGAGGTGCTTGTCCATTGATGATCTCTTAGCAAATCAGGGTGGACCCACATGATTTCCCCTTTTGGGGTAGTGAGGGGTACTAACCCCCTATCTTTTTGACTATGCAAGTCAACATTCTTCAGGTGCATTTCTCCCTTGCGAATGGGCACAACACCATTTGCAGTTACCACTGGGGGAAGTCACCGAATTGGACCGCTATCATATTAGTGGATACAGTCTTCTGTTCTGGCTTCAAGGTGAGCACATTAGCATTCACCAAATTCTGCGAGATGTCTTTGAAGACATAGCACTTTTTGGTAGGATGTCCAAGGAATCTGTGATAACGACAATAATTAGGGTCATCCACTTTCCCTGCTTCATCCGGCTTCCTGATCTCAGGCAATTGCAGCTTGTTGTTCTTTCGAAGCAATTGGAATAAGGTATCTACATGCTCCTCCTTGAACGAATACTGCTTGGGCGCTCTTTGCTGATTTGGCGCCTTACCCTGGTTATTCGGCGGTGGTACTCGCGTATAGTCGGCTGCTAAAGTCTCTTTTCCCTTAGACCGCTGGGCATTTTGCTGATTGCGTTACTGCTGCGGCTTGGGTTGTGGCACTTCTTTAGCTTTGACTCGCGTCACTATCTCTTCAGCTTGTTCTCCTTGTGAAACTAGTTATCTCCAGGAGCGACATTCTGCTACTCCCATCTGAGCAAGGAGCTGGGTTTGCATGTTGTGCCTGCAAGTTTCAACCAGAGTTGATTGGTGTAGGCATATAAAATTGCTTATAGGTCCCCTAGCATAGCTCGGCACAAACCGACGAACCAAC
>NC_033797.1:52089604-52111369 GCF_001876935.1 Asparagus officinalis
AAATACTAGACAAACAACATTAGTAATAAATTGTTTGTTAAACATCATCAAAACAAGAAGGCCAACACTAACCATGAAAACAAAAGTGCACCTAATCACAAAATTGAGCATATATGCACATGTTTGGTTTGCATAAACAGTCTCACCAAAGAAATGTTTGTGTTCAGGTATATAACATGAGTTTTCATAAACAGTCTTACCAAGAAATGCTTGCGTTCAGGTAAATGTATAAAGTAAATGTATAATTCAAGTGCAAGTAAATACAAACTATGGCTTAGGGCTCAGAATTTGGTCAATATCATCATTGTTAGCCATCCGGTGTAATTTTGAAAGATATTGCAGGTTGCTAATCTTAGAAATTTAGACAATCATCATAGCCTAGAAGTAAAAAAAGTCACAAGAGCAATAGTCATCCAGTACAATGAGTGCACATTGTAGGTTGCTTGCATCTTAGCAAATGTATGGTGGCTTATAAATATCCTATAGTCACAAGTTTAATTTAAAAGTTAGTACATCACAATATTCACATCATGAGAAGTAGTATTACAAAAATGGAAGCAAATAACTACTTACTACAATAATATAATAATATGTGCCATCGCTATAATGTTCCACTACCACTAAAACTAAGTAGAATTATAATAAAACCTGAATGAATTGCAATTTACAAAAATTAATGACAAACCAACAAGATTACAAACTACAATATTTTTAAAGATTACAAACTGATATATTTTTAAAGATATGACATGTAACCTTGTTTATCTAGCGATTGTGTTTGTTTATGTGTATTGTGGCAATTTTTTACGTAACTTAAAAATCGAACAAATTGCATATTGAAGATGTGTGAACATTCATGTGATGTGTGAACAAATTACAAATTACTATCTGATATTTCATGAAAAATTTCTGGCAACAATAGAATTTCAGTAAGAACATTAAAATGACAGGAATTTCATGAATAATTTCAGGCAATAGTAGAATTTCAGATCTCAACTTTCAGGCAAATCGAAAATGATCACAAACAGTAGGATTTCAGATCTCCTCAGTCAAGCCAATTCGGTTCATCATCATCACAAATGATTACAATAACCCCTTCCTCCTCCTCTAATCCCACAATAGTTCATCATCACCCTAACAACAGTGATGATGTAATTAACACTCTAAAATTTTGAACTTTACCTCAATTTCAGCGTCAACGAAGACGACAAGAAAAATCCAAGCGAAAGACGAAGACGGCGAACAAGAAGACAGTGACAAAGAAGGTCGCGGGAGATGTCTGGCGGGAGGAGAGCAATGAGGTAACCTTAGCGTCGCCAAAGAAATCAACGAGAGAAACGAGAGAGTGATTTTCAGAAGCGGTCAGGGTTTTCCTCGATTTCTCTCGGTTGGGGAAGGAAATCGGGGAGAGAAAAAAGTCTGAGGTGGCAGCGTTTTCACTCCTGTTTCTCCCCTTCAACCCTAACGAACCAAACCCACAAAAGAAAATGGGCGGAAGAAAAAAAATCCCATGTAGAAGTGGTGTCAGGCTCAGAAACCTGTTTCCTTGGACTTTTAAAGCAAACCAAACAGCCCCTTATAACACAGTAGAGCTATATTAAACCATAAAATTCTCGGCAAACACATTATTGTCACAGGGGCGTCTTTATAAATAACAAAAGGAAAACTTCATTTGCTCATCAGTAAGTCAAAGGATATGTTTGGACAAAGAGTAATTAAAAATCAAATATTGTCTTAGTTACGTCCAAATTTCGGTATAAATGTGTGATTGGACACTGTAGGCATATGAAAATATGGATTAATCGTATTGTATCTAAGTTGAAATAATAGCAAAAGTAAAAAAGTATGCACTGTTGTGTGTTTATATATATATATATATATAAAAAAACTTATGTAAACTTAAGTGAACCATCCACCAAAGTTTCTATCCATTAATATTTTGTGCTTGGTAGTGATGTGTCACATCCTCATCCACTCACTACCCATGTGAATTTGTTCCCACATTTGAATGAGTGGAGGAGAGGGCGATTTGACACCTCACTACGAAGCACAACTTTTTATGCTTGGTACCAAGCAAACCCATATTTCTATATATGAAACTCTTTATAAATAAGTAATAGCGAGTATATATTGTATTTTGTTTTTTACTTATGTATTCCAAAGTTTTCCCCTTTTCTCTCTTTGATACCGTATATATATTTTTAACACTTTGATATCCAAGTGTTTCAAACCCATTTAATTTTGATACCTTTGCTTAAAAATGGTTTAAATTTTCTATTCAAATTCATTACACTTAGATCCAACATTCTACCAAATGTTAGGGATACAAACGACCAAATGCTATTAGTAGCATTGAGCAAGCGTATCACGTGCTAAACAGATTATACAAATTTCACAGGAAATCTAACGAAATCCAGACATTGAGGGTCAAAGCTAAATTAAGTTCTAAACTTTGAGCCCTAAAGTGTTAAAGTAACAATTTAAGAGTACCAAGCTGAGAAATCGATAAACGTTGAGATACCAAAATGAAAATAAGCTTTTTATATTAGCAAAGTGTATCAGCAATTGACCCTTGGCAAAAAAAATAAAAAATAAAAATAAAATAAAAATAAAAAATAAAAAATACTAATAGAACCCACCTCCCTCAGGAACTAGATGAACCCAATTCCTCCCCCTCTCTTAGTTACCTCCCTTCCCCCATTCCTCCTCCACTACTCGTTCCCAAAACATTTTCAATTCCCACCACCCTCTCCAACTCCCCCAACATATAGAAACCTACCACTTTTCTCTCTCAAGCATTTCAAACTACCAACTAATATGGATACAGCGGAACGAACAGCTGCGGCCCAGCATCCAACGGCCGGGAATCAGCCACCAGCGGGCTAACCCCTTCAGAATACTCCGCCCCTCCTCCGACCATCGAGTCCTACCAACGTACAGACATGCCCGCGCCAATGCTCCCTCCGTCCCTCTCCACGGTGCGGGCCCCCGCCGCCGCCGTCTGGGCCCATTCGTCCGCCGCTTCGACGCCCCCAAACCATACAAGCACTGGTCATCGCAGCTGCAGCGTCAAGGAGCGGCACGCTCGTACCGGCCTGCCTCCGCGAGGTCAGCGTCATCCTCCGCCTCCCCGCCAACCACCAGCACGAGCGGCTCGTCGATATTTGCATGACGAGAAGGAGGTCGCCCGGCGTTTCTCTGTCAAGCGAGTGAGCACCGGCTGGGAATTTATCGTTCGGTGACCACGAGTGGTAATGAGATTTGGCGAGGGTTCGGAAACTGTGGACGGGGGGTTGCATGGAGTCGTAGTGTGTGGACGTGCCGGAGGGAACACGGAGGATGACCGAGGCTGTTTGCTGATACTGTCCATTAGGTTGAACCTGCAAGAGGCCTCGCAGACGTGGCCGAGCGGCCGGCCGGCGGCGGCGGAGATTGATGAGGCCAAAGTGAGATGAGAATTTCAGGTAAGCAACGAAATTTACTTCCGAGAGAGATCAACGCGTAGAAGGAGAATTGATTTTTTTTTTTTTTGCCTTCCTTTTTTCTTTTTTTCCTCTACCTCTCCCCTTTAATCTATCGTTGCCTGACCCGTCGGGAAATTATTGAGTATGCACATCGCAGTGATGGCAGAAAAATGCAGCGTAGGCTATTTGACAATATGAGGAATGGAAAAAAAAATGCACCCACGATACGAACGGGATGTACAGAGTAGGGTTTGATTTCTCATTGTTTACTTATATTCGTCAGACCTTGACAATGCAAGATTACACATTACGATAAAAAAAAAAACACACAAAGTGTACCCTATCAGTAGAAAATAATAAAGATTACTCAAAATACAGTAGCGATGAGTTTTTATGCTGTACTTTTTGTTATTGTCGTTGGGGACCGCGCGTATGCTTTGTAATGAAAGAGAGAGAGAGAGAGAGAGATATCTATAGCTAAGCCATGGAATGAGAGTTAGGTTTGGCCCCCACCAATCAGTAATAAACCAGAGACGATTATATTGGGAAGGCCGCCGTTTCTATTTTAGGCCTAGCCATCGCCTTTTGCTGTATTTGCAAAACCTCCCCCGCCCCCTCCCATTTCTTTTTCTTGCTGTCTCTAGCCCGCCGGTTAACAGCACGCGAGGTGACCGGGGACAGGAGCGCAACTTGCTCTCTGCTTGACTGACAACAGAAGAGATAATGGGACGCTGGCAGAGGGGCAGAAACTTTGATGCCTGTTTGTATTTTGACTTATTTGAGGGGGGTAAAGTGAAAAGAGGCTAGCAGGCCGTATGAACACCCAAGAAGACAAGAAGGAAGATGTCACCCCCATGCAGACTGTAACGCGGTCCCCATGTGTGGGCCAGCCTTTTTGTTTCTTTAATACTTACTTCTCAGTCGGTGAGTTGTTTTTGTTCTTGTTTTTAATTCGTGCGAATGCTTCTACAAGTCGCTTCTTCATATGATTTTTCTAAAAAATCTCAAGTGGGATCCCCTGCACTGTAGCAGGTGAGGGGTGTGGTTGGGAGTGTGTCCCAAGGTGTGCCCCTAGTGCTCCTCTTTTTCTGGTGCAGGTTTCACAAAAGATTATTTGTGTTTTTTTAATAAGTATATCGATCTTTTTAAGTCTATATTATTATGAATTTATTCTTCAAAGCTGACTATTTGCTTATTTTCCATACTTTGCACTTACGTACCCTCGTTTATTTTTGGCAACTTTATATACCCTAAAGTTTTTACAACTAGCACTTATATACCCTCACTTGTTTTGTCAGCATTTATATATCCTAAAGTTTTTATAACTTGCACACGTATACCCTAAATTTTATAAAAATATACACTTAAATAATCTAAGGTTTTTAATATTTGCACTTAATTAAATACCCTAAGTTATGAAAACTTGAGGGTATTAAAGTACAAGATTTAAAAATTTTAGGGCATTTAAATGCAAGTTCTAAAAACTTTAGGCCCGGTTTGGCAAAGGGTTAATGAAGAGGGATTAAAGAGAAGGATTAATGTACTTAGCCCATTTAATAATCCGAAGGACTAAATTATTAACCCGTTAAATAAGTTTTATTTTAGCCCTTATGATCAGTTTTAGTGTTTGGGAATAACAATGATTTTGACTATTTTCTTTATAATTAGAATGGTTAACTCTTATTCCATTTAAATAGGAGTATTAGTAAACCCCTCATTTTAAGGGGTTAACTCATTTTAACCCCTCTAGAGGGGTTAACTTAACCCTTCTATATTTTTTATATTTGACAAATTATGGAGGGTTAACTCACTTTAACCCTTATATAGATTTGTTGTGTTTGGCAGGTTAAGAAGGGGTTAAGTCTCCTTAACCCCTCACTTAACCCTTTGCCAAACGGTACCTTAGGGTATATAGGGGATGCCAAAAACAAATGAGGTTATATAAGTGAAAGCTTTAAAAACTTTAGGGTATATAAGTACTGTAAAAAACAAATGAGAGTATATAAGTGCAACATAGTTGAAACTATAGGTATTTCAGTGCAATTAAGATAAAATAAGATTCTTGTTAATAACATAACCCTAGTTAAGAGTCAAGAAAATTCGACAATTAAAAAAATAAGATCTTCTTAATGACATAACGCAAGAGTAAAGGTATTTGAGTGCAATTAAGACAAAATAAGATTCTTCTTAATGACATAACGCGCGCTAGTTAAGAGTAAAGAAAAATTCGATAATTAAAAAAACTAAAAATTTTGTGAAGGAAGAACTAAAATAAGATTGAAAGAATGAGAGGGAAACTTTGAGTTTAGAGGGATTATCTTCGGCGTCACTCAGCGACGCAGAAAAACAAAAAAAAAAACAAAAAAAACAAATAAATTAATCACTCAATATGCAGGACCTATAAAACATGGAGGTACAATGGTACTTTTACCCCCACTGAATTTGTTGTCAGAGAGATTGCATATCTTTAACTGTAGAGAATTTCTATAATTGGCTATGTGAATTATTAGCATCAACTTATTCAATGGGCCCCTTGACTAAAGTCATTTCTTTAATATAATTTATATAATGAATGTAATTCATGGGGTGTACTAAGTAGGCGTGATTGTTGAGCTGTAGAGCTTCTATGCAACCAAGAATATAGAGGATTTTTAGCCGCACAAAGGTAGCAAGGACACGTGGGCCAATTGCGTTTCGAGTTCTCTTCTCTCTTATTGATGGCTTGAGATTCTCGATCCTCCATGAACTCGGAACTTTTCCAACAAATTTCCTATATTTTCGCAACGTTTTCCCGTTCTATCATATTGCGTTGATTCAGAAATTCCCGTTCTATCATGTTGCGTTAATTCAGAAATATGATAACCATTTGAAGTTACCATCAGCTTATAAAGTCACATTGCGACAACAAAAGAAGCGCTAATATCAAATTTCTGGATCGGCTATAAACTATTTACCATTCATTTTTAAGGTTCTCTGCTTTATTCAGTCAACTACATACACAGTATAATATTTAGTTGTTTAGTTGCTTCCGACGAAATACTTTTATAGGCTTATCTTTAGTTCTTTTTACTCCGTTAGTCGTACTTACTATCTTAATATTGTATGTCAATATACAGGGTTAACTTTAGAAAACCCGCTCAACTATAGGGGTTGTCTTAAAAAACTGCCCTCAACTATTTAACTCTAGGAAACCTCCTCTAATTTGGTGTTGTAGATAACCCCTATCAATTTTTATAATACAATTTAAACCCCTTCTATTATGAGGTGTACTCTCACGTAACGTAGGGGTGTCCATCCAGGCCGGCCCGGCCCAGGAAACCGGACCCGGGCCGGGCAAAACCGAAACCCGGACCCGGGCCCGAGCCTGAGCGGGCCGGGCTCCGGACCGGCCCGGTTTTTTTTATTTTTTTAAAAATTTTAAAAAAATAATAAATCATAAAATATACATAAAAATTACAGAAAATGACATAAATTTTTGGACAAATTTTTTAAAACGACTGTTTTTTAAAATTAATTAGTGAAACCGACCCCTCAGAAAAAAATTGAGCAAAATCGACCATATGAAGTGCACGGGACTGCTAGTCCCGTGCAGTTCTCCCAAATTACGCGATTTTGCTCAACATCGCGAATCCTCTTCCTCCGTTCGCAACCAGTCCCCCGCTTCCACTTCCACTCCGTTCGAAACCAGGTGGCTGGATTCAAAGTCCAAAGTCCCAAATTACGCTCAACATCACGAATCCTCTCTCTCCTCTGTTGTCATCCTCTCCCCCTCTCCCGTGACCTTCCGTTCTCCCCCTCTCTCCTCCGTTCTCATCCCCCGAACTGTACGGTTGGACTACCGAGTTTCTTCCGGTTTTTAATGAGTTGCCCTGATGAAGGTGACGAGTGAGCCCAAAGGCAGCTCACGCTAGTCCGTGTGAAGTAGTTCCGCACGCGATCCCGCTCCTCCCTCAACTTCTCAGCCCACGTGCCTCCAAAGCGCGATGACAACCCGAATCCACGAAACCAAACCCGAACCCATGCGTGAATCCCTCGTGCATCTGGTGATGGCACCCCGCAAAGATCTCGATGATTTCGAGTTACCTCCACGATCCAGTGCAAATGCTCACCGCTGACGGTGTACAGGCCGATATCAGGTCCCCGAATCAACTCACTCGTCTGTGGCGGCGACGGCCCGGGTGTGGATCTGAGCTGAGGTGGAGGCCGAAGGCGCGGTGAAGGAGGGGGCTGATGCGTGCGAAAGAGGTGGTGCTGTTGGCACTGAGAGGAGACGAGGGAGAGGGCTAAAGGAGGTGGCGTGCGAGGCTCATGCGGAGGCCGGGCGATTGAGAAGTGACGCCGTCGGAGAGGCGTGGCGACGGCAAGCGATGGGAGAGCTCAGGGCGGCAAGCGTGGGGAGAGGGCGAGACTGAGAGCGATTGGGTGAGGAGAAGAGGCGCAGATCTGAGGGGAGAGCCGCTGGGTGAGCGTTCTTGTGGCCGCAGCCGATAGAAAGCTGGCGAGAGGCGGTCTGTTGAGCTACGGCGTTGAGAGAGGAAAGGGAAAAAAAGAAGAGAGATGAGGAGAAGGAGCTGAGGGAGAGGGGAGGGGAGGGGGACGTTTGAGTTATTTGGAAAATCGACCTTTTTTTGCACGGGACTACTGGTCCCGTGCAAAAAAAGGTCGATTTTCCCAAATATTTTGTTAGAAGGTCGGTTTTGCCTATTAAATTTGAGAAAAGGTCGTTTTTCAAAATTTGTCCTAAATTTTTTAATAACTTGAAATGACATAAATTACAAGTACCAAAAATTATAAAAATAAAAGATGATAAAAATAATTTCTTTATTAATAATCAGTAAATCCTTTATAAGTATAAATTTATTTCGAAATTCGTCGCATCACAATAGATGAGTAAATCCTAACTAGGTTGGTACCTACTAACCCATATCACTATCATTTGTAACTTTTTCCGAAATAATTCATTACAAATTTAAAGTCAAAAATAAAAATTACAATTTGATGAATATTATCTAATCTTTATATCTATCTGCTAGTCTCAACTCTTCAAATTTATCTTCAATTATAGCAATAAGATCGATACATTGTGTTCGCTTCTCGTACCTCCACCAAACTTGTAAGCACATCACCGCTTGTACAGTATACGGATCTAAGCATGTCCTGTGATCGTCGATCAAACGTCCTGCTGTGCTGAAGGCGGATTCTGAAGCTACCGTCGAAACCTGCACTGATAGTAAGTCACGAACCATGGTGGAAAGTATAGGATATGAAACTGATCCATATACTCTCCACCATTACAAATATCTAAAGAACTTCCTTGACATTTAACTAAGGAAGCAGAAAAATATTCATCTAATTCAGAAACCTCTAATCCTGAACCAATTCCAGATCCACAGGTTAGTTCAGCTACCATTGCATACCTATCAAAAGTTACAATTTTACCCCGACATGTGCTCGAAGCCGAAAGCGCTAAAGCTGTAGACTGTTGTGCAGCTACACCATGTCTAGCTGCATACTCATCATATAATGTTTAAAAATAATTTCTAATAGATAAATGATGAGAAGTAGCAGTAAGGGTGAAGCCATCATATAAGTCTATAATCTTTCCACTATACATTGACTGTAACAAACTTCGAAGACCAATATCCTTCAAACATGGATCAATAAAAACCCCCAAACCAAAAATATGAGGAATAAGCCTAAAATACTTATTAAATTTGTTCTCCATTTGAAAAATTATATTTCCAAAAATATCATCCATACTATATTTGGCAAATTTTTTTTGAATATTTAAAATTTGTAAAGCAGCTAAAGTAATAGTTGGATAATAACAACCAGATAATAACATAGTAGCATCATAAAAAACTTGTAACATCTTATTTAATTTACATATAATTGTCCATTCATCTTCACTTATTCCATAAGTGCTACCAGAGCTAGAAGTAGAAGCATAAAAATTTATAAAATTATTTATAATTTCTTTATATTCTATTGTTACACTTAACATTGCATGTGTAAAATTCCACCTATGGTCAACATCTTTTAAAATTAGTCTAGGCTTATAAGTTTTTCTTTTACAACATTGTTTCCATCTTTTAATTCTTATTTCAAAAGCATTATGCATATTAGCAACTGTTCTAACCTTTTCTATCATGGGTTTAATTTCAGAAAATATACTTTGAACAATTAAATTTAAAATATGGTAAATACATCTAACATGAAAAGGTCACCATGACATGGTAATGACAGAGTTGTTTTAATAAAATCAACAGCTACATTGTTATTACTTGCATTATCTAGTGAAAGAGAAAATATTCGCTCATGAAAATAAATTTTTTAGGGGGCGATCTGTAGGGTGTACGTTAGCAGGCGATTTTCGTCGCTAACGTGCACCTCCGCCAGGTTTTGAATGAGGAAGAAGAAGAAGAGTGGAGAGAAGAGATCTACTAGCAATGAGATTCGCGATTCAATCTTTGCTTATCCTCCTATTTCTAATGTAATAGTAGGATTGAATGATGAGGAAGCTTCATCGAGCTTTGTTATAGAGATGGAGAGCACAGGTCCTAAAGGTGCTAAAAAGAAGATGCTGATGAAGGAGGTTATTGCTAAATCTAAGCCACTATCAGATCCGCAGCCGCCTTCGTTGAGATCTGGTCTCCTGATCTCTCGACAACTAGGTAAATCTCCTACCCCTCCTCTTTAGGCTGATGAGGTTGAAGAAGATGATTTAACAGGGAATATTACTTTGGAAGATGATGAAATTCTAGATCTAGATAGTAATGATAGATCTATGAATGAGGAAGCTGAGCTGGATAAAGTAGATGCTATCGATTATTCCGATCTCTCATCCAAGGGAGTTGATGAAAATCTAGAGAAATCTCCTCAAAAATCTTATGCTAGTCTGTTTACTGATAACAAAAAATGTGGAAATGGTTTGAATCTAAATTTTTTACCACCAGCTCTAGATAATGCTGTAACTTTTTCTATGGAGGAATGGTGTGAAGGAGAAGACTACTGGAAGTTTGCTCTAATTGGTCACGTAATTGGGCTCAATGTTAGATTCAAATCTATGGAATCATATGTCAATAAAGTTTGGGGGAAAATCTCTATTCCTAAAGTTCATTTAATCAAACAGGAGGTTTTCCTATTTGAATTTCAATCTGAAAAATATATGAGAGACATATTGGAAGCTGGTCCTTGGTTTTTTAGGGCTAGGCCTTTGGTTCTTAAGCCGTGGACTATAGATGCTGATATTGAAAAAATGCAGGACTATTGTTACCCTATGTGGATTCAACTCCCAAATCTAAGACTGAACCTATGGAGTCCTACTGGGATTAGCAAAGTAGCAAGTATCATAGGGAAGCCAATCACTACTGATAAACTCACAGGAACAAGGCAAAGATTGTCATATGCTAGAGTTCTTCTAGAGGTTAAACTGCCTTTGAAATCCCCCCTTCCTGATCATCTTACTATTAAGGGACCTGATGGTGTGAGTTTTACTCAAAAAGTAATATATGAGCTGAAGCCAAGGTGGTGTGATACATGTAATGTGATTGGCCATATGACAGATCAGTGTCGAAGGAAAGCTGGTAAGAAAATATGGGTTCCTGTTGTTAAGCCACAAGTTCCTGTTGGTGCACGTGCACAGCAAATCCATGCTGAAGTTTTAAATGGAAAGGATTCTGATATAGGAGGAAGTAACACATTTATTGATAATAGAAAGCAAACATCTGCTAGCTATACATCAAGGGAAACTGCTGGGAAATCTCCTGAAGTTGTAAGAGGGAGCAATACAACTCACATTATACAAGCAGTAAGGAATGCAATCTCTCATGATGTGAATGGTACTAGTTTCTCTAGTATTAATAGAGAAAATTATGAAAGAAGAGCAACTTCAAAAGCAATTGAGACAGGGGTGTCCTACATTCAAGCTTCACACTTCTCCCCTCTGATATTCCAGGATCATATTTTAGACCCCTCTAACATGGATAGGGGTGGACCTGGATTATAATGCATTTAGCTATATGAAATGTTAGAGGATTTAATAAATCCTCTAAACATCAGATTATAAAGCAATTTATTCATCAATACAAGCTTCCTTTCTTGGCTCTTTTAGAAACAAAAGTGGATATTAATAAGATGCAGTGCATTGCAAAAAAAGTGACAAAAAACTGGAGCTGGATCTCAAATGCTCATAATGCAAATAAAGCAAGGATTTTGATACTTTGGGATAGTGATCTACTCTTTGTACAACTAATCTCTTCCTCAAATCAATTCATAACTTGTAAAATTGAATCAAAAGATGGCAGGTTATCATGTCTTATTTCAGTTGTGTATGCATTCAATGACATGACTGGAAGGAAGGAGCTCTGGCAGGATCTAATAGCCTTCAAACAGCAAGTTAATGGACCATGGATTATTGGAGGTGATTTCAACACAGTTGTTAAAAATGATGAGAAAATTGGAGGTACAATTCTATCTGATTCTGATTTTGAGGATTTTCAGAATTTCATATCTGCTTGCCAGCTTGTGCATATAAAAACTACATGATGTTTTTTCACCTGGTGTAACAAACAATAACCTGACACAAGGATATGGAGTAGGCTTGATAGAGTCCTGATAAATGAAGATTGGCTTAATCAGTATACATCAAGTCAAGTTGAATATTTAGTGCCTAACTGTTCCGATCATTCTCCTGCTTTAATCACAATAGGACAGGAAGATTTTAGGGGGAAAAGGCCTTTCAAATACTTTAAAATGTGGAGTACTCATCCTGATTTTCTTCAAGCAGTTAAGAACATATGGGAGCAAGATATTAATGGCTATCAGATGTATAAGCTCCATACAAAACTAAAGAAGCTCAAGCATGTTCTGAAGGATCTGAACAAAAGGAATTTTATGAATATAAGTGAACAAGTGCTTAGGGCTAAAGAGGATCTTAATGTGATTCAGCATCAACTGAACTCTGATCTCTTCAATCCTGAATTGATTTCAAGAGAAAAGGATTGTCTTGTAAAATATGTTAGATTGGTTAATTGTGAAACCTCCTTTTATAGACAAAAGGCTAATATCAAATGGGGAATCCATGGGGATAAGTGCACACAATACTTTCATTCAATCATGAAGGCAAAGAGACATCAAAATAGAGTTCTGTCCTTATACACTGAAGATGGAATCGGATTGACTGATATGAATGAAATTATTGCTGAATTCATTGGCTACTATGAAAAGTTATTGGGCACTGCTGTACCTGTTGCAAAGCCTGATTATCAAGTTATTTCTAATGGTCCTATTCTTTCTACAAATCAAAGTGTTAGCTTGAGCTTACCTGTTACAAGAGATGAGATTAAGCAAGCCATTTTCTCCATGTCTGATGATAAAGCCCCTGGTCCTGATGGGTATAGTGCCTCCTTTTTCAAAGCAGCCTGGGATATAATTAATGAGGACTTTTTTCTTGCTGTTGAAGAGTTTTTCTATTCTGGAAAGATGCTTGGTACCTTGAACACTACATCAATCACTCTTGTGCCTAAGATACCCAATCCAAAGTCACCTTCTGATTTTAGGCCAATCTCTTGTTGCAATTGTGTCTACAAGGTGATCACTAAGATAATTGCCAACAGGATTCAAAAGGTGATGGGGGTTCTTATCAGTGATGCACAGAGTGCATTTGTCAAAGGCAGAGCTATTTCTAACAATATCCTTTTGGCTCATGAACTCATTAAACATTATGGTAGGAGACAGTCTTCACCAATAGCTATTTTAAATATTGATCTTAGGAAAGCTTTTGACACCATTAACTGGGAATTCATTAAAGATATGTTGAAGGGTTTGGGATTTCCGGATATCATGATTGGTTGGATAATGGAGTGCATTTCAACTCCAAAGTTCTCCTTATCAATAAATGGCTCTCTTCATGGATTCTTCAATGGTGCTAGAGGACTGAGACAAGGAGATCCCCTCTCCCCCTATCTATTTGTCTTAGGTATGGAGTATCTTTCAAGAAAACCCAACTCTCTAAAAGATGATTGATTGTTTAAACATCACCCTAAATGCTCCAGGCTCAACATCACCCATCTGTTTTTTGCTGATGACCTCCTTTTATTTGGAAAGGCTGATATGGGTTCTATTGCAAGGCTATACTCATGTCTTCAAGAGTTCAGCAGTGTATCTGGGTTAGAAACAAATCCAAATAAGTGCTCTGTGTATATAAGTGGTGTTGATGAAGATCTTAAAGCTCAGATTTGCTCCTACTTGAATTTTTCTGAAGGTATGCTGCCTGTTAGATATCTGGGTATGCCTCTTGTTACAAAAGGCTATCATGGCTGGACTGTTCCCCTCTTATTAGCAAGATGTCTGAACAAATTCACAGCTGGCAAAAACAGAGAACTCTTTCTTATGCAGGGAGATTACAACTGATTAAGTCAGTGATTTTGGGTATTCATGTTTTCTGGACAAGCATCTACATTTTGCCGACAAGAGTCCTACAGAAAATTGACAAACTCTGCTAAAATTTTCTATGGAATAATAAAATCCCTCTGGTTTCTTGGACTAAAATCTGTCAGGATAAAGCTCATGGTGGTCTAGGAGTTTATTCGGCAAGTACATGGAGCTATGCTGCAGCCGCAAAACTCTTGTGGATGATCCACCTCAAGAAAGATCTACTATGGATAAAATGGGTGCATGAATACTATATGCGTCATACAAATATCTGGCAGGTGAGAGCAAGAGTACATGATTCATGGGCTTGGAAACAGCTTACAAAAGCTAGGGATATGATGCTTAACAAATTTGGATCTATTAGCAGACTGCAAAATGTCATTAGTAGTTGCAGTTTGAATGACAGAGTAAAAATCTCCTCTATTTACAGGGTTTTACAACATTCAAATCCCATTGCTGAATGGTGCAACACTATATGGGATGGTCTTCAAATTCCCAAGCACTCTTTTATCTTATGGTTAGTTGCTCAATCAAGGCTTCTAACCCAAGATAGATTGTGTCGTATGGGGATTATCTCTTCAAATCAGTGTGCATTATGTTCAAACAACTTGGAAACCTGCAGTCACTTGTTTTTTGAATGCCAGTACTCAGCTACAGTTTGGAACCTAGTGATGGACTGGTTGAAGTTTAACTGGAAATCTTGTAACTGGGATTCCATAATTAACTGGTTCAGTCACAGTTTGAAAAGGAAGAGGAATTTTACAGAGAAATTGAAGCGTATGGCTCTAGCTGTATCGGTCTACATGCTATGGAGTGAGAGGAATCTTCGAATTTTCCAGGAGAAAGCCAGGCAACCTGACATTCTTTTTCGAGCCATTAAGATTACTATCTACTCAAAAATCCTAAATGAAAATTTTCCTTTGCATATAAGAGATAGGATTAGAGAGATATAACTGTGTTCTTTCTAAAGTTGTGTTTCCAGGATAATTCCTGGATTTGAAATTGTACAAATTCTCACTTGGTAAATGAATAAAAGCTATTTTCATTGACCAAAAAAAGAAAGAGAAAATATTCTTTAATCAATTTCTAGTTTCATAAGTTCTTCAATTATTAAATTTACAATATTAATATCAGTGTGTGACTCTTCAATTGCAATAAAAGAAACAACTCTTTTAAACATTTGCTAATTTTTATCAATCCAGTGTGCTGTGATACATAAATAACCAGTTTGCATTCTAGATGTCTAAATATCAGAAGTTAAAGAAAATTTACAGTTTAAAATTTTAAAATAAGAAATTATTTTTCCTTGTTCCTCCTGATAATATTTTAAAATATCACGTTGACAGGTTTGATGAGAAAATTTTGTAAATGCGGGATAAAAACCATCTCTAAACAAATCTTTAAATTTATCATTTTCTACTGATTACGTATTTTCTAGCTCGGGCAGCGTCATAGTTCCAACTATCGAGGGTACAAGAAGAGGAGGATTGGGAAATCATAGATTGTCGGATATCACCTTGAAAATTCTGGTATTTCTTGAGTTTTTCTATATGGCGTTTGAGATGGTTGGTGCCGCTCTTATGATGAGCTTGGAAAACCTGGCCGCACAACGCATATTTTGCCTTCTGGAAGATGATCCTACCGTGTTCATCCTTGGTGACATCTATCTTCTCAAAAAAATTCAACACATCGGATCTCAGTCTTTTAGGAGCTCTTGGTGCAGTAGATTTATCGCCATCAGATTCAGGATTAACACCGGTAGAAGGAGGAGTTGTTGTAGGAGGACTCATCTCTGGATCGGTAGGAGATAGGTTTTGCTCTTTATAATCAGATCCAGAAGCCATTTGATGGAGGTATTAGAAAATATAAGAGATTATAAGATAGTATAAGAGAGTATAAGATTGTATAAGAGAGTATTAGAGAGAAGTAGATGAGTTTTGTTGTGAGAAAATGAAGTGAAACCCCCTCTATTTATAGAGGCAGTCCCTAGGCAAATGACCAAAAAACCCTCATATTCTAGCCGTTTTTTGACCGTTTTAAGGGGCAAATCGGTCAAATGGCCAAATATGAACGTTTGACCGGTCCAGACCTGGACGGCCGGGCCAGCCCTGCATAAACAGTCAGAAATGACCGGGTCGGGCCAGACTGGGTTTTTTCGACAACAGTCACCCCAGGGTGACCGTTATTGCCCAGGCTGGG
This sequence comes from Asparagus officinalis, assembly GCF_001876935.1. Taxonomy (NCBI): domain Eukaryota; kingdom Viridiplantae; phylum Streptophyta; class Magnoliopsida; order Asparagales; family Asparagaceae; genus Asparagus; species Asparagus officinalis. The sequence goes on from NC_033797.1 coordinate 52,105,702, forward strand.
CCCGGACCACCCGGCCCAACGCCGGACCGGAGTCGGTACTATTCCGGGCTAGGCCCAGGATCCGGACCGGACGAGTTTGCACGGACCCAGTCCCGGGCCCAGACCCAGATTTGGCCCCGGTTTCCGGGCCGACCCCGGGCCCGGGCCGGGTTCTGGCCCGGTCGGGCCCGGGCCGCAGACTTTTTGACACCTCTCACGAAACTATCCTCATCTCTACAGTGTTCTCAAATGACACTCGACATTATTAATTTAAAAAGTATAATGACCTTGTTGGAAAAACACGTATGTAAATCGAAAAACCAACCTTTAGGGCTTGTTTGGATTGAGGGGAATGAGGGTGAAGGGAAGTTAGGGGAACCATTCACCTCAGGCCCGGCCCAAGAGGGGGGGTAAGGGGGGGCGACCGCACAGGGCCCCAAATTTTTAAAAATGCCCATAGTATATTTCTTAATTCTTTCCAATAAGTCTTTTGTTTGTTTAAAAAAGGGCCTAATAATCTAATACTAGCCCACTAAATTAAATAATAATTTATGTCCATTGCCTAAGCCTAACTGCCTAACACCCATGACCCATCTGATTTACATTTTACCGAAAATATACACCAATTAGTACTACAATTATGATTAGTTGCTCATTTGTCTCCTAAAGTTTAGAAAATTCAATTTGAACTCATTAATTCCCAATTAACTATTCCCTATTAACTAGGAAACACACCAATAATGCTAATGTTGGAAAAGATAGATATAGATTCTATTATTGATGATTTTGCATCAAAAAATGCACGAAAACATCGTTTTTTGTAATTTTTGTATTTTTATGTATTATTTTTTTTTTGTAAAATAAATATAATTCAATAAATTTATAGTTCAACATTTATATAGAAGATGGCCTCATTTTATCATTTCGCACAGGGCCTCAAAAAAGCTTGGGCCGGTCCTGATTCACCTCCATTCACCTTGTTTGGGAACACTTAGGAGGTGAAGTTAATTCACCTCCATTCACCTTGGTTCACCCCCTAATAGTATAAAAATTGTTACCCCCCAAATTGGGGTGTAACCAAGGGGAAGAGAATTCCCTTCCCTTCCATTCCTTTCACTTCCCTTCCCTTCACTCAGTTTCCCTTAACTTCCCTTCACCCCCTACGAATCCAAACAGACCCTTATGGAAGACCACAATAATTAGTTTTGAATTCAATGGGTTTGACGAGGGAACATCATCTTCAGAAATCCCTCAAATTTCAATTTTTATAAAATATTAGAAGCATGAATGAGTATAACATAAACGAAGTTTGAAGTTTAAATAATAATAATAATAATAATAATAATAATAATAATAATAAAATAAATAAGTTTCAAAAAAGAAAAAAAAATAATTTAGGTTCAGATTTGAACATGGCAATAGCGCTGGATGAAGAAGAGGGCGTAAATACATGGAGAGGTACTTTAACAAAAAAAAGTTAAAAAGTGAGAATAGAGTAAATTTTTAATCTCTGAGATGTAATTTAGTCATTTTAAACCATGTACTTTGTACGCTGCTCTGTTAGATTTAATATTGTTATTTATTATTATTATTGTTATTAGTTTTTTTTTATGTTTAGCCGTGACTTTAAAAGTTAAGGAGGTTATCTACACCACTCCTAAAATTGAGAGGAATTTTCTAGAGTAAAAATAATTGAGAGAGATTTTCTGAGATACTCCCTACAGTTAAAGGAGGCTTACTAAAATGAGTGGCACTAGGGGCACACCCCCAACCACACCTCCAATCACATCATCTCTCTCATTTGCTACAGTGTACCGGGTTCCACATGAGATTTTAAAAATTTTAAAATCCCATGTGGGGCCCGGTATACTGTAGCAAATGAGAGAGAGGATGTGGTTAGAGGTGTAGTTGGGGGTGTGCCTCTATCATTTTCCTACTAAAATTAACCTTTTTAATATTGAAATATATAGTACACCAAGATTCTTAAATACGTCAAAGCAAGCTAGCGCGTGCAATCCGTTCTAGTGATAAAGGAGTACGATCGACCATCAATGCGTCTCAAAAGTCAAAAGTCGCCTTTTAATTGGTTAAGTGCCTTCACATTACATAGTTCACAGAGTTTAGGTTTTTATAATGATGAACTGCACTTTGCTTTAAGCCATCAGTGCCCTTTGCTGAGGACAATATGCTTTCCTATTGTGGAAATTTTAATCCCCTACCGACCTAGAGATTCTAATGGCGTGTTAGGGTGTGTTTGGATTTCAATGGGGTTAAGGGAAGTTAAGGGAAACTAGGTGAGAGAATAGAAGAGAATGGAAGGGAGATCCCTTCCTCTTGGTTACACTCTAATTTAGGGGTAACAAAATTTATACTATTAGGGGGTGAACCAAGGGGAACTAGGGTGAATAACTTCACCTCCTAAATGTTCCCAAACAAGATGAATGATTCCTCTAACTTCCATTCATCCTTATTCCCCTCAATCCAAACAAGCCCTTAGGGAAGGGAAGGAAGGGGAAAAATTCTCCTTCCTTTCTTTCCACTCCATTACACCCCAATTTAGGGTGTAAGAATTTAAGCTAAATTTCCCCTCCATTCCTCTCTTCTAACCTCCAAAATGAAATTCCCAAACAATGTTAAAATGAAATATTCCTTCCCTTTCCTCTCTCTACCCTCCATCCAAACAGGCCATAAGTCTTTAAACAAGGCCCCGAGCTATGACTTTAAAGTTTAAAGATTCCCTATTTGCTGTGGAGTTAAAAAAAACAGAGAATTAATTATAGTTAAAAGAGTATTTTCCGCACACTATAAATTTAGTGGACAGAGATGTGTATCATTTATTTGAACATTTATGACGATATTGAGCCCTATCCTAATTAAGTGCTATCAAGGAGATCCAACCATAATTATGGAATTAGTCATAGAACATGGCACTACGCCTGGGCCCAATCATTTACAAATTCTTAACAAGTAACCTGATTCAACTTTGAGTTTCTTTCAGGGCCGTCAATTACTTTGTTATTGTTGTTGCTGTTTATGAAAATTACGGACTCGAGAAAAAAATTCACAACGTTCCTCACAAATTTTATTTATAATATTGTGGCATCTCAAATTTTAATACTTTCTCATGTATATATGCTAAGAATTCATAAGAAGACCAAATCAATGAATGACACGAATGATAATATCGTTTTGACAAGGGAACTTTCTCGTGGCCTTTCTAATCGTGGGTATCAAACCCCTAGGTGTGGCTAAGAGGCACCTCCAACACGTGGCTTCAGGTATTCCAATAAATTAAATTATTATGTGTGCTCTTTAGGAGAGTCGAACCTAAGACCTTGGAGTACTACACATAAGTAGCTTGCAAACTTGGCTAGATCTCTTGGGTATAATCTAGTGTTGTTGGAGCTTATAATAAGTTACTTATAAAAACAACTTATAGAAGCAACTTATATAATTTGTTAAAAATAGTTGTTTAATAATCAACTATCAAAAATTGCTTTAAAAAATTATGATGTTTGGTAGAAATGTGCTTAATAATCACTGTTAAAAGAACACACACACACACACTAGAAAGAGCAGAAGCTGCTTCTAAAAGTATCTTCAGGTTCCTTGTAAAAATGCCCTCTTAAAAGCAGGTATCTTCAGGTTCCTTGTAAAAATGCCCTCTTAAAAGCAGAAATAGTTTCAAAACGCATATACCAAAAAAGTTTTCGCCAAGCACCATTGTTGACTACTTAAGAAAATAAACAAAAGCACCCTAAAAAAACAATACCAAGCTGGCCCTTAAACTCTGGGTTTTCCTTATCCGACCCAACTTTTTATATAAATTCTTATGATCATTTTCTTTGTAATCTAACTAAATAGAAGTAGTAGTGGACCTCTTAATTTGAAGGTTAACTTAGTTTGGCCCCTCTACAAAAAGCCATCTAAACCGTTTTGCATTTCTTGTGTTTGGCAAATTATGAACGGTTAACCTAGGTACTTTATTCATTGTGTAGATTTTTGGGAATTTCATAGAACACCCAAATCATTGGGTGTTTCCCACGTAACGCATGTGAACTTTGTTTTTCCATCTTCAACATCTAAAAACTTTCTCACAAAACCCCTTAAACTCCAAAAAGTTCGAAATAACCCTCCAAAATTTTACCTTAAAAGCCCCAATAGTACATGTCTCTTTCGACTGGAGGAGCTTATTATTCTTCTAATTTTCTCCTCTTCTTGTTTTTTCAGAGGCTTATACTATATCAGCCACTAATCACATGTGAATCATGTTGATCATCACAAGTATTACATGTTGCACTCACCAAGTTAACATTCAGCGAGATAGGAAAGAATTATCATCCATGAAATATGCTTCCTACAAATTCATTTCCTGTTCTTTAGTTCCTATTCTTTTGTTCCCTCTTTTTCATTTCCTTATTTCTTTAAGCCTTTGTATATCTGTATATAAACCAGAAGACATGAAATGAAATATGTGGCGTTGTGAAAATTTACATGGTATCAGGGCGAAAATCAAACTCAAAATCCTCACACAAAATAGCCTACCATCCTCCTCTCTGAAGTGGGAAGCATGACCTGCGATTCGACCAATGATTTGACCAGTTCTCAAACAAATCCATCAGCAGAGAGTAATTTATCAGGGGAACTAATTCGACTAATTAGTGTCAGTTCTCTTTTCTACCTCCATCCTTGCGACGATCCAAGGCAGATCTTTGTTTCGAACACCTTGAATGGGGAAAACTCTCCAAAATGGTGCAGAGCAAAGAAAAACGCATTGAATGCCAAAAATAAAATTGGTTTTGTTGATGGATCCGTCTTAAAACCAACATTTGAGTCAGTCGAATATGGAGCATGGTCGAAATGCAGTTCGATGGTGATATCCTGGCTATTCAATACCATCGCAACCGATCTTCATGATAGTGTAAACTTACGCAGAAATGGATATTTGGCTAGACCTTGAAGAATGTTTTTCGTAAGGGAATGCTCCATGAGTCCAGCAACTAAAACGTAACATCCCATCTGCAATCAAGGTAAAGCCTCTATTACTTCATACTCTTGGGCGTAGAGAGGCGTCCTCATGCCGCGGAAGCGATATAACCCGAGAGAAAGCACTGACTTTTGTTGTCACAAAAGCTCAAGTCAACCTCTATATTCCCGTTTCACTAAGGAAACAAGAACAAAAAGTAAAATATCTCAACAAAGTAAAATATACATTCTTCCTCTCATCAGTTCTAGGACTGACTTGTCGAGAGAACCTATAAGCAATAGCCAACATCCAGAAAAACAGTAAAGACACGAGATTTACGTGGTTCGACAAACTTGCCTACGTCCACGGGAAGGGGGAAGGGAGATTCCACTATGAAGGAGAACACCGACGACTTGTACAACCCACAAGCTCGTCCCAAAGAAGAAGCTTTGATTTTTACCCAAAAGAAATTGACATCTCTCTTGTAAAATCCCTCCAAGCTCTCTCTTTTTCTCTCCTCAAGATCTCAGATCTAGATCTCTTTAGCCACCGCTTAAACCCTCTATTTCTTCTCTTAACAACCGACTAACCATCTGTTTTTTTTCCCACACAAAACCCTAGAAGAGATCGTCATGTATTTATACCCGAACACCAATCCAAAATGGATCGGGAAACAACCTGCGCCCGCTTGGGGAACCCGCTCGCGTGCGCCCGAGAAACCCT
>NC_033797.1:52111379-52119484 GCF_001876935.1 Asparagus officinalis
GAGACACTAAGTTGTGTCTCGCTCACACCCACGTGGGTGTGCCCCCCACAAGACCCCCACGCGTTCATAATTCTCCACCTCGTACATCATTTGATAATCCTCAAATTATGGATGAACACCAGAAGAACACTTCGAACATCACCAAAAAAGATCTGAAAAACATCAAACTAGGCTAAACCAACTGTGCCACTTTACCGTGGCTGCCAACGTACCCTCCACCGGGAGCAAGCTAACCGTAGTTCAGATTTTGTTCTCCATATAGTCTCCACCTCACCCCATCACCGTCCCGAAGAGCCATGCCCTCTTGGGCAGATCAACACGGACTGATATAAAGCAAGTCTAAGCAATGCTTGCTACCTGTGACCACATTGGTTAACATGTCCGCGGAATTCTCATTCATATGCACCTTCATAAGAGAAATATCGCCTTCCTCTATGATATCCCGCACGAAATAATAATTGACATCGATATGCTTGGTACGAGCATGATGAACTTGATTCTTCGCTAAGTGAATCGTACTCTGACTGTCGCACCACAAGTTCATGTCCTCCTGCTCAATCCCAAAATTGTCTAGAAGACCACAACCACAATGATTTCTTCACTCCCTCCGACATGGCCATGTACTCGGTCTCTGTAGTAGAAAGTACCACTGTAGTATGTAACATTGATCGCCAACTAATTGGAACCCCATGTATCCTGAATACATAACCAGTAGTAGATCTATCTAGATCGTCTGCATAATCAGAGTCAACAAACCCATCAATCTGACATGTATCTTAGAAAACAGAGAAAAATCGTGAAAGTTTGATATATAAACCAGGGAAAACGAATATGGGCTTTAGAAAACTGAAACCAACTCAAAACAGGAATCTGACTTCTGCAGGTTATGCGGTCGACCGTGGCGGTCGACCGAACTGGAATTTTCCAGTTATACATATTTGGCTATTGTGCATGTTTCGACTCTTTTCTTTCTCATGAATGAACTTGTTTATACTCAAAACACATGGATCATACTCATACCCCATTTAACTATATTTATCAAAATAAATATCCATAAATCATAATTAATCTCATATTAATTATATTAACATAAATTTTTGGGGTTTTACATTCACTCCCCCTTAAAAGAATTTCGTCCTCGAAATTCCGCAGTCGCATCGTAGAAATTAATAATATGAGAAAAGCACAAAAAGGGGATAATTCAAACAAGGAAACCCTCACGTACACATCTCGTATCATTAATCTCCCGATTTAAAATATAAGCAATATTTAAACTTAACAATCTAAAATGCGCACATTCTCACTTAACCCCTAATTAGATGGAACTAGTACGTCAGACGAAAAATTCAAATAAGGAACCCCCCATATATATACCATATGTTCCGAATAATTAAGAGCTAAGTATTCAATGACCAATTCTAGCGTTAAATATAAATGTGACTAAACAACACATATAATCTAATCTTTCAACGTATATAAGCACATTTAAATATCGACCTTACCTGTTCAAACATGTGCGGGTAGTCACGACGAACATCCTTCTCGTGCTCCCAAGAAATCTCTTCGGCTCCTTACCGGTTCCACTGAACTTTCACTAATGGAATGACTTTGTTTCTAAGCTTTTTATTCTCTCTAACAAGAATACATACCAGAATCTCTACGGTAGTCAAATCATCATGTATCTTAACCTCTGATGAATCAATCACCCTCTGCTGCTCTTCGTCACGCAAATGATTCTTAAGCATCTATATGAAACAGTTCCAATACGCTTAATAATCCTGAAAGGACCAACATATCTCGGGGCGAGCTTCCATGTCTACCGAATCGCTAAACGCCCTTCATCGATGATACTTTCAACATAACTAAGTCTCCAACCTGAAATTCTAAGGGTCTTCTCCGCTGATCTGTATAACTCTTTTGTCTACTCTGTGCAGCAAGAATGCGCTCTCGAATCAATGCCACATTTTCTGTTGTCTGCCTAACTAGCTCCGGGCCAAGTAATAGACTATCCTCTGGCTGTGCCCAACATATAGGTGATCTACAAGGCGTCCCGTACAAGGCTTCATACGGTGTCATCCCGATGGTAGCTTGATAACTATTATTATATGTAAATTTAATCAATAGGATGTGATCCTCCCAGCTATCCTGAAAATCTATAACACATGCTCTCAGCATATCTTCCAATACCTGATTCACCCTCTTGGTCTGACCATCTGTTTGGGGGTGAAATACACTGCTAAATAATAACTGACTGCCAAAAGCATCCTGAAAACTCCTCTAGAAATAGGATGTAAAGACTGAGCCTCGATTTGATACAATCGTCTTCGGAACTCTATACAATCTGACAATCTCTCGAATAAAAATCCTCGCATATGTGTCCGCCGTATAAGTCGTCCTCACAGGTAAAAAATATGCCGATTTTGTAAATCTATCTACTATCACCCAAATAGAATTATTTTCTTTCTTTGATTTAGGCAACCCTACTATAAAATCTATGGAAATATCTGCCTAGTTCTACTCGGGAATGGGTAAAGGCTGTAGGATTCCTGCAGTTCTTTGATGTTCTGCCTTAACTTGCTGGAAGGTATAATACTTAACCACATAATCTGTAATCTCTCTGCACATACCACTCCACCAAAAATACCTCTTTAGATCCTTGTATATCTTCGTTATGCCTGGGTGCACCGTATATCTGCTGCGATGTGCCTCATCAAAAAGTTCCCTCTTTAGCTGTAGATTGTTCGACATGACGATCCTGTCCTTCATCCGAAGGCTTTCATCTACTCCAATAGTCTAATCATCCTTGGGTTCTTTGGAGATCTCCCCCTTGCGGGTTTGAATCCACAAATTCTCTAACTGAGCTCCGACTACTCTATTCCCCAAGACGGTTGTACTGATAAAGCTCCTAAGAAAACACTGCTCCCTTCAATCTCTGGAATGAAATCATAATGACTGAGGGTATAAAGATCCCGATATAGTGAATACCTCAAAGCTGCTAGCCCGCGATGACGCTTCCTGCTCAACGCGTCTGCTACCACGTTTGCCTTTCCCGGATGATACTGTATAGCGAACTCATAATCCTTAATAAACTCTATCCATCGCCGTTGCTTCTGGTTGAGTTCTTTCTATGAGAAGAGGTACTTTAAACTCTGGTGATCTGTGAATAACTCAAACTGCATTTTAAATAAATAATGCCTCCACACCTTCAGTGCAAAGACCACTGCTGCTAGCTCCAAATCGTGCGTGGGATAATTTTGCTCATGAGTCCTTAACTGTCTCGAAATATAGGCTACGACTCTCTGGGTCTGCATCAATACTCCTCCAAGACCCGATAAAGATGCATAAGTGTAGACAACAACAGTCTTATCACCGATGTAAATAATCAATACTAGTGCTGAAGTCAACTTAGTCTTTAATGTCTCAAATGCCTTCTGCCACTCTGTGCTCCAAATAAACTATACACCCTTTTTAGTAAGACGTGTAAGTAGCATCACGATCTTCGAGAAGTCCTAAATAAATTTCCTGTAATAGCCAGTCAGACCCAAGAAGCTACGAATCTCTGTAACTGTCTTCGGTGGTTCCCAATCAAGTACGGTCTCCACTTTAGCCGGGTCTACTGCAATGCCCTCCTGACTGATGACATGACCTAAAAATCTAACTTTCGATAACCAGAATTCACATTTGCTAAATTTTACATACAGTTGGTGTTCCTGCAAAGTCTGCAATGCCAACCTCAAATGCTGCTTGTGCTCTGCCTCCGATCTCGAATAGATAAGAATATTGTCGATAAAAACTATCCCGAACTAGTCCAAGTATGGATGAAAATCCCGATTCATCAAATCCATGAATACTGCGGATGCATTGGTCAGCCTAAATGACATGACAAGAAACTCGAATGACCCATATCAAGTCAAGAAGGTGGGCTTGGGAATATCCATCTCCCGAACCCGCAACTGATGATAACCGGAATGAAGATCTATCTTCAAAAAACACTAAGCTCCCTACAACTGGTCGAACAAGTCATCGATCCTCGGTAATGGGTACCTGTTTCGGATAGTGACCTTGTTCAACTCACGATAATCAATGCATAATCGCATACTCATGTCCTTCTTCTTCACAATGAGGACCGGTGCTCCCCATGAAGAATGACTCCGTCGAATGAATCCCTGAGATAACAACTCATCTAGCTGGATCTGTAGCTCCCTCATCTCAACAGGCGCCATACAGTAAGGAGCTAGGGAAATCGGCGCGGTGCCTGGCTACAATTCTATGCAGAACTCGACCTCTCTCACTGAAGGTAATCCTAGTATGTCCTGAAAGACATCCTAAAATTCTGAAACTACTCGCATCTCACTCAAATCTACGCCCCGATTCCGTAACATCACCTCCTTGACGTATGCCAGAAATGACTCCGCAAACTGGTTATCTCTGGAGGTCGCTATCACTAACTCATATCCATCAAAAGCTCACAAACTGATTGTCTTCGCAAAACAGTCGATACTCACATGGTAGGAAGATAGCCAAACTATACCGAGGATAACATAAAACTCAGATATACGCAATACGATCAGGTCTATCACAAACTCGGAATCGTCCAAGCTGACGACACATCTCCTACAAACACTCTCTAAAAGACACGTCTTCCCTAAAGGAGTAGATACAGATAAAGAAAAATCTAATGACTGCGCCACAAGCTGGAGACTAACCGAGAAATCGTAGGAGATAAAAGAATGCGAAGCGCCAGAGTTAAAAAGAATACGTGTTGGAAATGAATTCACAAGGAAAGTACTTTCCACCACCGTCCCGCTCGCGCCATGATCGCGAGGAATCACTGCATACACCCTACCAGTCGGCTTTGCTACATCACCTGGAACATATGGGGCTATCTATCCCTGCTGGATCTCCTGAATCGCTCGCACATGTCCCTTAATCCTCGGGACTGCTGGAGATGCCTTAATCCTCAACTGCTGACCCTGATCGCGACCTGAGTGCGGTTCCGCTGTTGCTACGGATTCTTGCCTTGCTAGCCTGCTGCGGGTGTGCTGCGACACTCTGCTGCTCTGTGACCTGGCTTGTTGCAATTGAAACAAGCTCCATGAAACTGGTGTTGTTGCTGCGCCCTTTGATCCTGATGATTGCCCTTCTTATGGGGATCCTGCTGTTGTGGAAACTTATTCTGATGCTGGGGTCCTCTTGAGCCTATAAAAGGTCTCTTACCCTTACCCTTATCTCCTGACTGTCATGACTTAGCATTTCAATCTTTACCCTTGATAAACATAGTTGTGTCTGTCTCCTGGGCTATGGCAGTATCTGCCACCTCTCATACTAAACGGAATCTCCGAGATACTAGATATCGGCGTGAACCTGGACGAAGTCCCATCATGAACATCTGAGCCTGTCTCTCCTCGGTGTGCTACATGCCAGTGAATTTAAGTAGTGATATGAACTTACTCTTAAAATCCGTCACCGACATGTCCCCTTGCTCCAATCGAGCCAACTCTCTTTCCCGCTTTCGCTGCAGCTGAAACATACTGCTCCTCGAAGAAATACACAAAAGTCTCTCATGAGGCTGTTAACCTCTGCTCTAGAGTAAAATGAAGCCGATACCATCCTCCTGCATCGCCCTTGAGGCGGAAAGCTGCTAGCCTTTGCTTCTGCAAAGTATTCACATTAAGCATGTCCAGAATGTTACTTACATCTTCCTTCCATTTGTGTGCCGCAATGGAGTCTGTCAAACCATGAAACTCTGGAGCCTTTAACTTCTGGTACCTCTCTATCAAACGAAGCCAAGCCTCCTGCTCAGCCACTCCATCATCAACTGAAGGTGACAGCGTGACTACCGGTGTCTCCTCTGGTATCTCCTCCTGAATGGGTGTTCTCTGCCGATCCTGATCTGCTAACTGCTCCTCGATAGCTGCCAGACGAGCTGCTAACGGTACTATAAGATCCACTAAGTATTATGGAGCCTGCTGTGGCTCGGGCTCTCTATCAACTTTCTCAGATCCTTGAGCACGAGTACCTCGGCGTCCACATCCTCTTCCTGACATCTATAATATAGAAATAAAGCTTATTACGTGGTAAATAGAATCTCAAGCAGAAAAAGATATAACGTATACCAATAAGTAAATCATATCACATATTACTCATAGCATGCCTTATTATTCAAAGCAAATAGTTCATCATAAAAAAAATATTTGTAATTTTCCGCATATATATATAATACATCTTCACTCACACTAGGAATTCCTAGCGGACTGTATACACGATTCCTAGGAAACTCTATCCTAGCTCCACAATATGACACATGGATAATCCTAACGATATTAGAACTAGAGCTCTGATACCAACTGTGACGCCCCAGGGTTCTTAGAAAACTGAGAAAAATCGTGAAAGTTTAATATATAAACCAGGGAAAACGAATATAGGCTTTAGAAAACCAAAACCAACTCAAAACAGGAATCTGACTTTTGTAGGTTTCACGGTCGACCGTGGCGGTTGACCGGACTGCGGTCAACCACGGTGATCGACCGGACTGGAATTTTCTAGTTACACATATTTGGTCATTGTACATGTTTCGATTCTTTTCTTTCTCATGAATGAACTTGTTTATACTCAAAACACATTGTAGGCATATAAAATTGCTTATAGGTCCCTTAGCTCAGCTCGGCACAAACCGACAAACCAACGAGGCGACGAGATTGACTAATCGCACGCAAGCAACGGAATACGTCCATTCGCGTGCGGGATCAAGCCAAGTGTTCGAAGAGTCAACGAGTCATCCAACCAAGAGCATACTCGGACGAACCACGATCGAATCAAGATCGGTTTCGGACTCGAACTCAGAAGTGGATTTACTGCCAAATCAGGAATCCGACTTACTGCCAAATCAGGAATCAAATCAGAGTCTGGATCAACCGAATCACGGACAGAACCCAAAGGTGGAAAACAGCAGAAAACCAAACACCCGGAGGGGCTCTAAAACCAAGTCACCGAGGCGGCTCACCGAGCCACCAAGGTGGCTCGGCCGAGCCACCTAAGTGGCTCGGTGGGGCCGAGCCACCTAGGTGGCTCGGTGGCCGAGCCACCTTGGGGTGGCTCGGCCACCTCCGAGCCACCAAATGGTGGCTCGGAGGCCGAGCCACCTCCTTGGTGGCTCGGCGGCCACCAAGGTGGCTCGGCCACCACCGAGCCACCAAGAGGTGGCTCGGTGGCCGAGCCACCAAGGTGGCCGGCCGAGCCACCTCTTGGTGGCTCGGCATGAGCCGAGCCACCTTGAGGTGGCCGGCCACCTTGAGCTGGCCACACGTGCACACGGGCACGGGCACAGTAACGAGAGCCTATAAATAGGCCAAAGGGTTCTTCATTTCAAAGGTTTGGAAATTTTGGAGAGAGGCGAAGCCCTGCTGGATTGGAGACTCGGAACTTAAAAAAGATTGAAACTTTGGGACTTCGGGGACTCACTCCTTCAGATCTGGTGCTCGGCGATCATCAACGTCAAATAAGGCAGGTGTTCGAGAGGATCAGATCTCAGATCTACGCAGGCATACTCCGGATCTAAGCTTGGTCTTAGATCCCGAGACTTGGACGATTGTTTCCTTGGTGAAACAATCCTCCCCGGCTATTATTTCCTTGGTGAAATAATACCCGTCGTACTGCGTAGATCCGACCGGATCTAGATCTCGCGGTGGTCCACGGCAAACAACCCCGGCGCAGGCAAAGAACCCACAAAGCGAGCGACCGCAAAACAGGAGCTCGTGATTCGTTCGACAAACAAGGAAACAAAGTTGTAATTTTCATTTCTTTTCAATTTGATTTTCGTTGTAACCGGATCTTATAAAAAGACCGGATCTTTTGTAACTCAAAAAGTTGTAACTCAAGATGACAATGGAATCAATAACAAAGAAAGACACGAATTTTCCAGCGAACAAAATCAAATGCTGAGTAGGTGAACCCATCCTATTAAACGGCGTGAAGTTAATTAGATTGAACTTCGCCGGATATGGGATCGATTCCCACTCTCTTGGGTATGGACAGGGAATGCTCGTTTTCTTCATCTCTTGAGCGGAAATCAATGTATTGATTTTGCTCTCGAGATTTTTAATTTT
>NC_033797.1:52120484-52160031 GCF_001876935.1 Asparagus officinalis
ATGACACAACCACAGGCATTCAAAGGCTGCAGGAAGAAAATTTGGTTTGTAAGCCTGAAGAGAGTCTCTTTATGTTTGAGAGCAGTCACCAAGACAGTGGTATAAGAGATTCGACGGCTCTTATGACTTGCCAAGGGTACACGAGGAGCCCATATGACCCATGTGTTTATATGCAACAAGCTACAGGATGTGAGTCATATATTTGCCTTTTATATGTTGTTGATGATATGCTTAGTTTGCTTCCAGGAATTCTCGGCCTATATCGAAAGTCTAAAGAGAGTCTATCATCCGATTTGAGATGAAGCGATCTTGGAGAGGCAAGAAGATATTGGCTATGGAGATCGAGCGAGACATGGTGGAAGGGGAATTCGAGCTTGACAAGAGGAGTTACTTTGCATGAGATGTTGAAGATAATTCAGCTTTTGATGCAATGCAAGAAAGTAGCGTTAACACACATTGGCGCTCCCACTTCAATCTTTCAGCGTGTATCACCTGTTTCAGTTGAGACAGAGATAATATTCGAGCGTCCTATGCTAGTGCAGTAGGTAGCTTGATGTATGCGATGTGTGTACCGAGGCCAATTTGTCCAGGCGTGGAGCATGATATCGAGATACATGCACGACCCCGAAGGGTCACTGGGAGGCCGTGAAGTGCATTCTACGGTTGTTCGAGCACGTGGATGTTTCGTTTAGTGTTTCAGAGATGAGAAGGATGGAAACAGCTTGTATGGATATGTGATTCAGATTATGCTGGTAATCTTGACAAACGTCGTCTACGTCAGGTTATGCTTTCAACATGGCCAGGTGCACCTGTATGTTGGCGTTGCACGCTTCAGTCCACAGTGGCCTCTCTACTACAGAGGCCAGAGTATATGGCAGTTACTGAACTATTAAGGAGGCTTTATGGTGCGTGATTATGTAGAACTTGGGATTGTTCAGACTATCATATATTGTGATACGTAGATCGGCTATCTATTTGGCGACAGAACCAGGTTTAGCATGCCGCACGAAGCACATCGACGTCAGATCCACTTTGTATGGGACGTCTTGAGTGGAGAGTCGATTTGCGAGAAGGTCCACACATGAAACAACCCTGCGAATATGTGCCAAATGTTTCAGCGAGTGAAATTTGTTCATTGTTTGAAAGATTTTGGACATCTCCAGTTCTGAGGCCTTTGAGGCCATTAATTGAACGTACGTTCGGCTGATTCCTTAGGGCAAGAGGATACGTAGAGCAGTCGTGTAGATGCCAGCCGGTTGAGATGATTGGGGAGATCGCGTTTCAGCTCGAGTATTGTTCCTGGCTGTGAGGACTATTGGATGTTTTGGTTTGTCGGCGCTCAGTTTGGAGAAAACATCGCCGAGGTGTGAGAATTGAATGAAATTACATGAAACTCAGAAGAATCAGCAAAACTAAGGCGGCGGTCGACCGGTTCCGTCCGACCGCATTCGTTGCACAAAGCTTACTGCGACAGAAAGGAAGGTCGGTCGACCGGCAGCGACCGCCAGGTTTTCGGTCGGACCGCGTCGGGTCGACCGAGGGCTTCTCTGGAGTCTGCTTTCTACTGGGAGTGGCGTCGACGGGTCCGGTTCACCGAATTGATCGCCGGTCGGACCGGTTCGGATCGACCAGACGCTGTTTTTGGGCGCGCTTTCAGGTTTTCGACCCGATTCTTTTGTAGCTTCTATATATACCTTAAACTGTTTGTTTTAGGGTAAGGCTTGCACGAAATTTGAGAGCCAAAGAGAGCAAATCATTGATCCAATTGTGGCGAGAGCTTTGACGAGATAAGTCTTTGTTGAGGTTTTGTCTGAGAATTGTAACCCGATTTGTTCTTTTTTTATTCCTTGATTCTAGAGCTAAAAATCTCCCCCACCCCCTCCTTGCCAGTGGACGTAGGCAACTTGCCGAACCACCGTAAATTCTTTATTCTTGCTGTGAGTTGGTTTGCATATTGTTTGTGGTTTAGTTCAAGTTATTGTTCGTGTTGCCCTAGAAAGCTTCCGCCGCGCACAACAAATACCAACTGTAAAACCACCGCATTTGAATTGTGTGACCTGCAAGGATAACGATAGAACCTGAGCATTAATGATATCATGAAGTTGATTCTTTTTCAGACAATATCTTTTCTTAAGCCCAATTTAAAACTCATAGTTGATGCACGAGATTTGAAAATGAGTTTTTCTAGTGCCGCTTAAAGGAAGTGAGCCCGGATTCTCTACAATTTTGGTCGCAGAGAATGCCTACAATTGATTATGTGAGTTAATACTATTGGTTCATCTTGGTGGGCCCCACCATTAAAAGTATTTTTATATAATTTAGATAACTGATATCATTCATGGGGTCCACTGAGTGAGAAGATTTAGTTGGTTAGCTGTGGACATCCTCTGCAACCAAGGATGTAGAGGATCTCTATCCTACTTTTAGGTGCGCATCAACATTCTAGGGCTGTGGTCAAAGTTGAAGATTATAATTTTACACTCACAAAAGACTTTATTTGGGCATATCAATCAATTTGGTATCTTTTCAAGGGAAAAAAAAGGAGGGGAAATACCTGCAAAGATAAAACTGGTTTCCGCAACTCTTGGTCAATTGGTGTACTCGGAACAAGCTGCTCCATAGGAATCAGGAGAGGAGGTTGGTCAACAAAGTAGTTAACATCCTCAAGTGTGCAGTCGGCCGACCCCTCAACAAAACAAACGCCGCCATTGCCAGTACTGCAATCAATTTCAAGCTCTCCGCGCTCTGATCTCCTCACATTTCCAGCCACAGGATAATAAGGAACCAGCGTTTTAGAAATGGCTTCCTTGATGACCTTTGCAGGGTCATGGCCATGGCGATATACCTTCAGCATCTCGAAGTATCTGTTAAGGTGCGGCGTGTTGTCGATGGCGGAGAGAGGGAGACAAACGGAAGGCGTGGGCTCTGATGGGCTCACCAGCTCCGATGTGTTCCTCGTCACGCTAAACCTCTTCATGATCCAAAGTTTACGTGGGTTGTGATGCTTTTTTTTATTTTTCTTTTGGGTGTAATACTAGCCTATACCGCTCGTGTTTTGTGTGTAGGTGTGAACACGTGGGCCATAACTTTGAGCAGCAAATGTGTTTTCAATTGGGAAAGTGATCACGTGAATATGGGGGACCACACATGATTGGATTGGCTGGCAAAAGATGAGTGTGTGAGTTGATATGGCAAGTAGGGACCACATGCATGATGTTAACGCGTGAAGAGATGAAGATCCATCGGACAAAAGAAGGCTCACCCGAATACCCGGTAGAAGCTTATAAATACCTATTGGTTCTTCCTAGGGTTTGTGTGCAAAAGTGGGGGAGGACGGCAGAATTAGTGCAGGAGGTTTTCGGCTGGTGTTTCTCTTTTGACTGCGCGGTGCAGGCAATTGAGGGTGCGGCTGCAGAGGGCAGTTGCGAAGGTAGAGAGCTTGGCTTGGAGGCGTGTGCAAGCAGCAAAGGTGCAGAAACAGAGGGTTCTCAAGCGGCTTTTGAGAGAGGAATTGAGAGAATATTTGAGGGTTTAAATTGTGAGAGTTGTAAACCTATTTGTATTCTTTTTCCTCTAATAGTAGATCTCCCCCTCCTTGCCCCGTGGACGTAGGCAGTTTGCCGAACTACGTAAAATCGGTTTGTTTGAGTTTGTGGCCATTGTAATAGTTATTAGGATCCCTCGACAGGTCAGTCCTAGAACTGATGAGAGGAAGAGCCGATATCTCACTTGGTTGAGATATCCGCTTCAGATTCTTGTCTCCTTGGTGAGACGGGAATTCTTATATCGATCTTTCTCTCTTATTGTGCACCAGAAACTCTGCCGAATTTTCCGCTGCGCACAACAGTAGGAACAGATCATGTTAGCTTGCATTATTTATAGGAAAAGGATCATGTTTATGGGCCATGGCTCCTCTAACTTCTTTATTGTAAATAAAGAATGTGGGGGATCTTCTCTCTTGCTGATAGAGGATATGTTAAAAAAAAGTGGGTAAATTTCACAATCTCTACTTAAGGATGACCAAATCGTTGTTCCTTTAGTGTGCTTGATTAAACCTAGGTTATTTCCCTTCACTTTTACAAATGAGGAAAGTATAAGAAATATTCTGGAAGTTGGACCTTGGTTCTTCAGCTCAAGGCCCTTATTCTCGAACCATGGAAATTTGATGAAGAGATTGATAAATCTAAAGATTGTGTATACCCTATGTAAGTTAAGTTCCCATGCTTAAAGCTTAACCTGTGGAATGCTAAGGGTATAAACAAGATTGCAAGTACCATTGGTCGACCTATAACCACAGATAAGCTTACAGCTAGTCACTAGTGTCTTGTGTAGAATCAGCGAGAAATTTTGGATCAGAACATGTTTGGAGGCGTAGGAGTCGTTTTGGGTGTTGCGCGGTCGACTGCGGCGCAAGGTCGGTCGACCGCGAACATGCACAGATTCAGGGTTTGTTCCTGGACTTGGCGCGGTCGACCGTCGCGGTCGACCGCGAGACCCTATAATGTATTTTTGGGCTCTGTCGTTTGTCACGGTCGACCGTGACAGTCGGCCGCGTATCGGATCAGGCCCATGTTTGGTTTCCTATTCACTTTGGGTTTGGTGTTTGCTATAAATACCAACATACGAATTAGGGTTTCTTTGGTTTTGATTGGAGATTGGTTTGGGGATATTTATAGCACAGAAAAGAGAGATCTTTCTGAGCTATTGTTTAGGGTTTTATTTGGAGAGATTAAGAAATTTGTTGGTGAGATTAGTTGATTGTTTTGAGTGATTTGTAATCTCAGTTTGTACTCTTCTTCTCTATTAGTGAAAACCTCATCATCTTTTTTTTTGGTAAATGAAAAATTTTATTCATCACCAAAATGTAAAGTTTATGTACATCAAGAATCTCAAGAAAATGTAATTGAGATAACTAAGACAAGACTATAGTTGAAGCACAAGATCCAGCTTAAAAAAAAAAAAAAAACTAAGAGACAGTTTCAAAACCTGCACACTAGTAATGTGCACATATCTCCAATCAGAAAACCTGCATACCAGGGAGGGGTTTCAAACTTCAGCACCTGATCAAATTTGAACTACTGCATGAATTGTAAGCTGATCAAATTTCTTGCTGCAGCATACAGAATATCCAACTCTTCATTAGCTGTTATAGTGAGGAAAGCCAAACTTTTTCTTCAGCTGGGATTTGGGAATTAAGAAGGATAGTTAAGATATCCACTTTAATGCTTTTAATCAACAGATCACTGCTCTTGGATTGTCCTTTGAAAAATCTGTCATTCCTTTCCCTCCAAATAGTGTATACAGCAGTGGAGAGAGCCATTCTTTTGATTCTTTGAGTGATACCCTTTCCCTTCAGCCTGGAATTATACCAATCCAGTAAGACACTCCATTCCGATGCTCTCCATTTAAAATTCAACCATTCCATGATGGCATTCCAAATCCTATTAGAGAACCTGCAATCAAAAAACAGGTGACTGTGGCTCTCCATATTTGCACCTTCACACAAATAACATTTATTTACTTGAATGATCCCCCTATTGATTAATCTGTCCTGCGTTAAGAGCTTTCCTTGAACTGCTAGCCATGTAATAAAAGAGTGCTTTGGATGGCTAAATTTCTCCCAGACTGTCATAAACCAACTAACTTCTTCCAGGCCGGAAAAACAGGTCCAGGCCGGGCAAAACCGAGGCCCGGGCCCGGCATCGGGTTGACCCGGTCATTTTTATTTTTTTCATTTTTTTGATAAAAAATGTTAAAAATTAGTTTAAATTTATTATATTTATATAATTATGTATTAGTATATAACTATATATTATATATACATATATTATATGTATATATATTGTATATACTTATAAGTTATAACTTGTACTTATAAGTTATAACTTGAGAGAGAGAGAGAGAACCGCTTAAGTATATATTGCTTATTTATAAATATGTATTATATAGTTATATATGTATTTGTTACATACTTACATTATGCTTATTTAAGTATAATTATATAATTTACTTATATGATATACTTTTATATATACTAGATGCAATATACTTATTATAGTCTTTATACCTTACATTATATATACCTTATTATCTGTAATTCTATAATGAACACACCAAAATATATAGCATATTATAATAATAATGTATATATATACAATAATATAATATCATATATTATATATATATATATATTATGATATATATATTATATATATATATATATATATTAGTATATAAATATATAGTATATATATTATATACTAATTATGATATATATAAGAGAGAGGAGAGGAGAGAGAGAGAGAGAAGAGAGATAGAGAAATATGGAGAACCTTGGTACAAGTTTCTCCATTGACTGGTAAGTGAGGTGGCAATCAAGATCCTAACATCTACCTCGGAGAGAGAGCCTCAATTACTATTCACCTACTTTTAAAAAAAAGGGCTCCATCTCCGGAGGCATGATGTAGGGGCTAGATTTGACCACCTCACTATCAAGTTCAATGAAGAGACTTGGTATCCAAGGTTTTCTATATTTCCTCATATGAGAGAATGGAGACTTGGTACGCAATTGCAGGAACAACTTGGTAGTGATGTGGCTTAATTTGCCCTACATCACACCCCAACAGATAGAGGTCTCATCACCTCATCAACTCCATGTAGATGTAGGGATAAGATTTGTCACATCACTACCAGTGTCTTTGAACAACTTGGTACCGAAGTTTCTTCATTTCTCTCTCTCTTCTCTCTCTCCTGCTCTATATTATATATATAGTATATATATATATATTAATATATATATATATATATATATAATATAGTATATATAATATATATAACTAATATAATTATATGTAACATATATACAAAAATATACTATATATGCCTGGGCCGGCCGGCCAAATGGACACCCTAGCTAAGATACATTATCTAAACGAGCAAAAAACTAGCTTATTCTAAAAAAATTGAGTGCATTAGACATGAATAAGTTTAGGTAACAAAAGTTCTGTACATATACATTTTGTCAAGTGAATTAAGGAGAACTCGATATTCAATTTAACTTGACAATTAAAAGAGCTTTAAGCAAATCAATTTAAAACTAAATCGACCATAGTTAATACACTAAGTCAATACATCACTACGACAAAACTATGCACCCCACTCACATTCACACAATCCAAGAACTCCCATGAAAACAATGTGAGGGCTTTCCCGAAAACATGGGTTAATACAAGAAAATAGCAAAACTAATTGCTACTTCATTAATTTTAGGAAAATGATTTAATGACCCAAAATATGGGACCAATGGAGGGGACAGGTGAGATGTCCCCTCCCTATTGCATAATGAGTTGGCCATGCCAACTCATTATGTAATAGGGAAGGGACACCTCACCTGTCCCCTCAATTGGTCCCATATTTTGGGTCCCCGTAGCAGCACTCTAAATTTTAATGCGGGTGGACCTTATGCAACCGTTTCTCTTTCTTTCGCACGCGAGAGGAGCCAGAAAAGGAAGCTGTGAAGCTGCTCCCCATCCAATAATTTGTCGGGTTAATGTAATTATTTGCCTCAGAGTACGGTGTGGATTTACTCAATATCTTTAAAAGCAAATTAAAATCTAACCGAAAATAGGTATGCATGTCAGGTTCATAAAGATTGATTGCTCAATCGTAGTTGTCAGAATATCTTATAATTAGTTTTTCTATGGATCAATTTTTTTTTGGTTGCATATTTTACAATACGAAAAAATTTATTATTATGGCACCAATATCAGGAGAAGTAGTTATTGTAGGATTACTTTGCAACTAAGCTTATAGAGTAGGAAGGAGCGTTAAATCAGTTTGAACCCATTACTGACATATCGGTTCAGCTTTAGAATATATTCCAGTTAGTAGCAACAAACTGCTCTCTCTATTCTCTAGATCCTACATTCTTTTTTTTTCCCCTTCCGTTCTTACGCAAGCTTTTCTTTTTTCCTTAAACTTTTATCATTTCTTTCATTTGCGCTGTCATTTCCCCAAACACACATCTATTCTTTCACTCATCTCTTGATCAGCGCCTTTCCAAGGCCAGAATGGACTTACTATTAACTAAGTACGTACAAGTCCAAATCAAACAAAACCAAACTGAATAAATACCAAGCCCAACTAATTTTGGTTGGTTGGTTCGCGATTAAACCCATCCACCGCTGCCCGTACCGACACTATACACGAAGATTACTCACATGCAGAACAATGCATCATTTTTCATTAGGTTTTGCTACAAGGACCCAAAATATGAGACCAACGGGTGTGGAGGGGGGACAGACGAGGTGTCCCGCTCCTATTGCATAATGAGCTGACCATCATTGATGATGGTCAGCTCGTTATGCAATAGGAGGGGGGCACAGAGGCCTGTTCCCCATGTTGGTCTCATATTTTGAGTCATTGGGGAATTTTTCTTTTTCATTTTGTGTAGTTTACAAGCCTAAATATTTTAGGTCATTTTATACATGCATTTATTAATGACCACATCAGGAGAGGCTGGCATAGGCGGAGTTGAGAGTTTTTAGATTTTAGAGATTTTATATATTTATTTATTGAATAATTCTTTTTGGACCCGAGATATACGGGCAACTATGTGTCACCGGTAGGGCTGAGCATGGTTCGGTCCAAACCAAAAATACCGACCGAACCGACCCGAACCGACCCGAACCGACCCGAAAAAATCGGTTTTATGAGTAGGACGGTTCGGGTCGGTTTGAAAACTTTTCAACCCTAACCGACCCGAACCGACCGAATATAGTGTAATACTACCCATTCTGATCTCAAACCCTACCCGACTCGTCCCCAAAGAGTCAAAGACTCAAACCCTAAACTCATTTTCTGAATCATTATAGGTTGAAAACAATATCATTATATCAATGTTTAATGCTTCATAATCTCCTACTTTGTTGATATCTTTTTTCCTTTAACACAGTTTGTTGTTTGATAAGAAGTTTGATGAAGTTAGAACCGAACAAACCGAACCGAACCGCACCGAACCGACTTGCAACAGTTCGGTTCGGTTTTGTATTATAGGCGGTTCGGTTCGGTTGTTCAAATTTTAGTAAAAACCGAATCGAACCGACCGTTGCACACCCCTAGTCACCGGTATGATGTATGAAATGAAATTAATAATATTCTTGTATTTATTTTAGTAGACTTTTGGATAAAAGATAGGATAAAACTAATTTTGTTTTGTCTTGTTTTTATTTTTGGAAATAGAGAATAAAATAAATGATTTATAGAAAATTAAAAAAAATGAAGAATAGGGATTCCTAGAATGCAAAGGATAGTGGACAAAGATGACATGGTGAAAAAGAATTGTTAGTTATTATGTTAAAGCTTGGAGCACTTAGAATTTGCAAAACTGACAAAGACATGCAATTAGTTTTTTACTTTATTAGTATAGTATTGATTTGCTGTGCAGCATAAGTGAAAATAAAATTTCCAAATCGGTTGTTCTCATTTAGGAGCTGTTTGGTTGTATGTTTTTACCATGTAAAAGGATGAAAAGTGTAAAAAAGTGGGTCCCAATGTCAGTTTTCATCACTTTCAATTGTTTGTTTGTAGTTGTGAAAATAGTGTAAAGTGATTTCATATGCTGATGTGACTTGTAAAGTGATTTCATAAAAAAAAAGACATGATTTTAGGAGAAAGCTGACATTGAAGTCAGGAAAAAATAATAAAAAATAATTCCAACCTATATGATCATTTGAGTAGGGACCACTTTTTACACTTTTCAAACAAACAATTAAAGTTACATTTACAAACCAAACAAACAATTTATGATTCCAATAGAATAAAAAACAAACAAAGAAAAGTATAAAAGTAAAATTGATGAGGTGGACAACAACTTTCCAAGTTGTCAAAGAAAAGTATAAAAGTAAAATTGATGAGGTGGACAACAACTTTCCAAGTTGTGTCATAAATACATAACTTTACCAACAACAACCAATGGACAACAACTTTCCAAGTTGTGTCATAAATACATAACTTTACCAACAACAACCAAACAGCCCCTTATATTCCAAGTTGGACACATTTACCAAAAAAAAAATAGGGGTAGTTCCAGGATTTTCAAGCTCTAAGCACTTTTCTTCTTCTCCTGCAGTTGCCTGCCCTTCTCTTTATCTCCAGTGGCTTTGCCCATGGAAAAAAAGGGAAAAAGTTATTTGACATTTTATTTTCTATGTGATCTGAGCACGAACAATCTGAAACTAAAAAGAAAGAAATTCATTCTTATTCTATTATTTGGAGGAATCTTTCTCATTATTAGGCTTTTTAATGGAGATGAAACTGGAGGGAGCTCTACCTAGGAGATAATGCTTGCTTCATCAATTTGTCCACTTCATCATATAATCATCGACTAGAAATATAGATCGTTCCTATACTAATATCTGCAATAACAAAAGGAGAAATTTGAGACGACTAATTAATCCACCAAAGAAATTGACCTTATTATTCTTTGTATAAATACATATTTAAAAACTTTTCATCAAAGTTTGTTTGAAATCAAAGAATCCTTATCATTCCTTCACAAGATACTTAAAGTACAAATGTGGCATCAAATTTGGGGATTTGTCTAAAATCAATAAATCCCAAAAACCTCAGATTGCCACGATGGCTGACGCAGCTCCATAGAAGTTGGTTAATTCGAACCCCACATGGACGACGGGCAGCAACCCTAGCTGATATTGTCGGTGAAAGGACTACCTTGCTCTGGGGATAGGGATGGTAAAATTGATCCAAAATCATTTGACTACCCATACTCACCTACTAAATGAACCATCAAAACCCACCAATTTAGTCAAATGAGTTATAAATGGGTGGATATTGTTTATATTAAAGATAAATTGGTCATAAATAGGCGGGTGTTACAAAACTAATGAAGTAGAGTAGAGAAAATGTAGACGAGAAGTAGAGAGAAATTTTATTTTATTCGTTCTTCATTGCTATTACAAAGTAAGGTCGACATACCTCTATTTATATACAAACTAAGATGATGATACATATTAATTACTCATTCATGAACTTAGTCTTTCAAGAACATGCATTGTGTTGTTTTAGAAAGAAGATTAATGTACTAGGGGAATATCAACTTCTTGGAACTAAATGGACATCCACATTTTTTCATAACACTCCCCCTTGGATGTCAAACATTACACAAAGAATATGCCTCGTTAAAACCTTACTAGGAAAAAACCCAGTGAGAAAAAAATCCTAGTGAAGAAAAAAAAGTACACTATTCTTGTGTATTAGTTTCTCCCCCTGATTCAAATATCATTTGAGATCTTTCAACCGACGAATTCTAATATTTTTTACCAATTTCTCAAAAGTTATAGTCGACAATGACTTAGTGAATAAATCTGCCAGATTATCACTCGATCGAATTTGTTGTACAACGATTTCACTATTCTTTTGCAAATCATGTGTAAAGAAGAATTTTGGTGAAATGTGTTTCGTTCTATCTTCTTTAATATATCCTCCTTTTAATTGAGCTATACAAGCTGCATTGTCTTCAAACAAAATAGTCGGAGGATTTTTATTTTCAGGAGACAATCCACTATTCTTCCGGATATAGTGGATCATTGATCTTAGCCAAATGCATTCTCGACTGACCTCATGAATTGTAATTATTTCAGCATGATTCGAAGAAGTGACAGCAATTAATTGTTTCGTAGATCGCTATGAAATAGCAGTGTCACCATATGTAAATAAATAACCAGTTTGAGACATTACTTTATGCGTGTCAGATAAATACCCAGCATCAATATATCCAAGCAATTCAGGTTGAGAGTTATAAGAATAAAATAAGCCAAGATCAATTGTTCCTTGGAGATAGCAAAAAATATGCTTTATACCGTTCCAATGTCGTTTTGTAGGAGATGAACTAAATCTTGCTAATAAATTCACAGAAAATGATATATCTGGTTTTGTACAATTACCAAGATACATTAGTGCACCTATTGCACTAAGATATGGTACTTCAGGACCAATAATCTCTTTATCTTCTTCTTTTGGTCTAAAATAATCCTTAGCAGGATCAAGTGACCTGACAACCATTGGGATACTTAATGGATGTGCTTTATCCATGTAGAACTGTTTTAATACCTTCTGGGTATAAGCAGTTTGGTGAACAAAAATCCCATTTTCTAAATGCTCAATTTGTATACCTTCTGGGTATAAGCAGTTTGGTGAACAAAAATCCCATTTTCTAAATGCTCAATTTGTAAACCAAGGCAAAATTTAGTTTTACCAAAATCTTTGATCTCAAATTCTTTCTTCAAATATTCAATCGCCTTTTGGAGGTCTTCAGGAGTTCCAATCAAATTAAGATCATCAACATATACAACAATGATCACAAAATTTGACCCATTCCTCTTTATGAAAACACATGGACATATAGGATCATTTGTATAACCTTCTTTGACTAAATATTCACTAAGACGGTTATACCACATTCGTCCAGATTGCTTGAGTCCATACAAAGATCTTTGCAACTTAATGGAGTACATTTCTCTAGGATTTGATTTACATACTTCAGGCATGCTAAATCCTTCAGGGATTTTCATATAGATATCATTATCTAATGTTCCATATAAATAAGCAGTGACTACGTCCATCAGACGCATATCAAGTTTTCATGTACTGCTAAACTCACAAGATATCTAAATGTAATTCCATCCATTACTGGAGAATATGTCCCATCATAATCAAATCCCGGGCTTTGTGAGAATCCTTGGGCTATAAGTCTTGCTTTATATCTCACAATTTCATTTTTCTCATTTCTTTTCCTCATAAATACCCATTTATATCCTACTGGCTTTACACCTTCAGGTGTTTGGACTACAGATCCAAAAACTTTTCGTTTAGCCAGTGAATCTAATTCAGATTGGATGGCATCTTTCCATTTTTACCAATCATTTCTTCGCCGACATTCATCAACCGATCTGGGTTCATGATCCTCATCATCTTCCATAATATCAAGTGCTACATTATATGCAAATGCATTATCGACAATTACATCTCTTCGGTTCCAACACTTTCCCGTAATAACAAAATTTATTGAAGTTTCATTTTCTTCAGGAGTTGGCTCTTCAGGAGCGACCTCTTCAGGAGGTTGAATTTTGTCATTAGCAATATTTTGATCATTCGATCATCTTTTCTTTCAGGGATTCTTATATTTGGAACCAAGAGGTCTACCACGCTTCAGACATGCTTTAGATTTGTTAGCACTTTTAATTTGTCCTTCTGGGATATCAATTCTAATCGGAGCATTTTCTACTGGAATATGCGATTTAGTAATTCTTCTAGAATCACTAAAAGCATCTGGTAATTGGTTTATAATTTTTTGTAAATGTATAATCCTTTGAACTTCCAGTTTGCATTCTTTTGTACGAGGATCAAGAAAGTCTAATGATATTTTTTAAGTAATTTCCTTTTTTGGTTGATCTTTACCTCCCCCTAATGTTGGGAAATAAGATTCATCAAAATGACAATCTGCAAATCTTGCAGTAAATAAATCACCTGTTAATAGTTCAACATATTTAATTATAGAAGGTGATTCATACCCGACATATATCCCCAATCTTCTTTGAGGGCCCATTTTAATACGTTGAGGCGGTGCAATAGGAACATATACCGCACAACCAAAAATTTTTAAATAAGAAATATTGGGCTCGTGACCAAGAACTAATTGTAAGGGAGAATAAATATGATAACTTGTCAGCCTAATTCTCACAAGTGTTGCTGCATGTAATATAGCATGTCCCCAAGCAGATAAAGGAAGTTTAGACCTCATTAACAATGATCTTGCAATTAATTGAAGCCGTTTAATAAATGATTCGGCTAGACCATTTTATGTATGAACATGAGCTACATGATGTTCAACACTTATCCCAATAGCCATGCAATAATCATCAAAGGCATGTGATGAATATTCACCAGCATTATCTAGATGAATTTTCTTAATGGGATAATCAGGAAATTATGCTCGCAATTTAATTATCTGAGCAAGCAATCTCGCAAACGTTAGGTTGCGACTAGATAATAAACTTACATGTGACGCGCCATCTTGTTGATGCATTAATTAGTAGCATAAAATATCTAAATGGTCCACATGGTGGATCTACAGGCTCACATATATCACCATGAATTCGTTCTACAAATGCAGGGGATTCAGTTCCCACTTTCGTTGGTGATGGTCTAACAATTAACTTCCTTTAGGAGCAAGCAACACATGAGAATTCATTAGAATTTAGTATTTTTTGATTTTTTAATGAATGGCCATGTGAATTTATAATTATTCGCCTCATCATTATAGAACCAGGATGTCCAAGGTAATCATGCCAAATCATAAAATCACTGGGATTAGTAGACTTCTGGACTTCAAGATGATACATTTCAGCTGCACTTATTTTTGTATAATATAAACCAGAAGATAGAGAATGTAGCTTTTCTAATACGCATTTCTTCTTAGAAATAATATTTATAATCAATAAGTATTCACCATTTGTCTCATTCATCATCTCGATATGATATCCATTCGGCGGATATCTTTAAAACTTAGCAAATTCTTCGAGACTTTATCGAAAGTAGTGCATTATTTATGACAATTTTAGTTCCTTCGGGGAGAAATACAGTGGCTCTTCTAGAGCCATTAATCAATTTAGCACTATCACTTAATGTGTTAATAATTATTTCTTTCATTTTAAAATGAGAAAAATACTTCATATTTTTAAGTATAGTGTGTGTAGTAGCACTATCAATGAGACAAGTATTATCATCACGTATAGTGTGTGTAGTAGCACTATCAATGAGACAAGTATTATCATCACCATTGTTTGATCCCAAATATTTAGCATCCATTTCTTGTAGCACTATCAATGAGACAAGTATTATCATCACCATTGTTTGATCCCAAATATTTAGCATCCATTTCTTATTCAGGAAGAAACGACAAAGAAAACTACAAACAAAAGTAAATAACAATAAAGTACATAAATTACAAAATTCATAAAAGATGCGAAAATAACAAAATTCAAAATGTCGGGTATTTATCATGGGATCATTTTGCAACTTCAGGTTGCTCAAGGAAATCAGCTACATCGAGGTGTGTGATATTATCAAGATCATCATAAACATTATTTTGATCAATAAAATTTGTCTCGGTATTTTTGCCTTTCCCTTTTAATGATGCCTGATAGAGGTCAACAAGATATTTTGTCGTATGACAGGTACGGGACCAATGGTCTTCTATTCCACACCGGTAGCATATATCCTCATAATGTTTATTTTCTTCACTTTTCTTATCATAATTGTCCTATTTTTAGGAGTTGTTTTGTCTTCTGCCACGGCTATGATCAATATGATTATAAGGTACATATCTGCTACGACCTTGTCTACGATAACGACTACGTCCTCAGCCTCCTCCACGGCCATGTCCACGCCCACGATCATGATTTTGAGATTTAGTTGCATTCGCTTTAGGGAATGAGCTAGAACCAGTAGGTCGGGATTCATAAATTTTTAATAATAATTCATTATTTTGTTTAGCCAAAAGGAGGCATGAAATCAATTCAGAGTATTTCTTAAATCCTCTCTCTCGATATTGCTGCTGCAGGAGCATATTCGAGGTATGAAAGGTGGAGAATGTTTTTTCTAACATATCGTCATCAGTGACATTTTCTCCACACAATTACAATTGGAGGTAATTTTATACATTGCAAAATTATACTCACTGATTGATTTAAAATCTTGTAGCCTTAAGTGAAGCTAGTCATACCAGACTTTTGGGACTACGACCAACTTCAAGTGGTCAAATCTCTCCTTCAAATTATTCCACATAGTAAGTAGAACTTTTACAGTTAGATATTTAGTTTTTAATCCTTCATCCAAATGATGGCGAAGGAAAATTATAGCTTTGGCACGGTCTTGATTTGATGTCTCATTTTCTTCCACAATAGTATTTTTAAGACCTTTTGCAGCAAGATGTATTTCAACATCTAACATCCAAGATAAGTAGTTATTTTCAGAAATATCAAGAGGAATAAATTCTTGTTTTGTAAGGTTAGTCATAGTGAAAAATAAATTAAATTGGAAAGAGAAATTATACCTCAAAAGTTTATCCAAAATATTAACATGTGCCCAATGATGAATCTAATAGACTCGAAGAAGATTGTTTCAATGGTAGAGTCTCGTGCTGATAACTTGTTATGAAACTAATGAAGTAGAGTAGAGAAAAGGTAGATGAGAAGTAGAGAGAAATTTTATTTCATTCGTTCTTCATTGCTATTACCAAGTGAGGTAGGAATATCTCTATTTATATACAAACTAAGATGATGATACATGAATCATATTAATACTCATTCATGAACTTAGTCTTTCAAGAACATGCATTGTGTTGTTCTAGGAAGAAGATTAATGTACTAGGGAAATATCAACTTCTTGGGAAACTAAATGGACATCCACATTATTTCATAACAGCGGGCTATTACCTGACCATTTGCCCATTTAGTTGAGTATTCTTTCAAAAACACCCCAACATTTTAACAATTATAAAAAATATTTTTAAAATTTTAAAATGATAGAAAACACATCAAAGGTAAACTAATGAACAACACACATAAAATTAGAAAATTATCAGCAACCCTTAAATTTTTGAGATTTGTAAAAAGCACCATCACAGTTTAAATATTATAATTAAAGAACACCCTAAAGAGTTAAAATTACAAAAATTTCTCAAAACTTTCTAGCCTCAAAAATGACACATGAAATCATGAAAATTCCAGTAAGCCCATATAAATTTAAAATTTTCAAATAACACCCTCAAAGTTTTAGAAAATGAGAAAAATCTCTGAGGTGTTTAGAATTATAAAAAGAACTCTGAAATTTCAAAACCTAGCTAATGTACATGGAAATCCAAAAATTACCAGTAGTCCATTAAAAATTACAATTTGTTAAAAAGACCCTCAAAGTTTAAAAACTTGTAAATAACACCCTCAAGAGTTTAAAATTACAAAATAATCTCAAAAATTTTCTAAACTTGCAAATGACACATAAAATCTAAAAAATTTCAGCAATTCTCTATAAATTTAAAATTTGCAAATAACAACCTCATAGTTTTAAAAATAATGAAAAAACATCCTCAAGGATTTAGAATTATAAAAAACCACCCTAAATTTTTAAAACCTACAAATGAGACATGAAATCTAAAAATTACCAGCAGCCACCTAAAAATTTATAATTTACAAAAAACACCCTCAAAGTTTAAAAATTATAAAAAACACTCTCAAAAGTTTAAAATTATAAGGGTATGTTGTAGATTTCCAAATTTCATGTGTCATTTGTAAGTTTGAAAAATTATGAGAGTTTTATATAATTTCAAAATTTTGAGGGTGTTTTTTTTACAAATTCTATATCTATAGAGGACTAGTGGAAATTTTTAGATTTCATGTGTCATTTGTAAATTTAGAAAAATCTGAGATTGTTTTGTAATTTTAAATTCTTGAGGATTTTTTTACAATTTTTAAACTTTGAGGGTGTTTTTTAAAAATTATAAGTTTTTATGGACTGCTGGTATCTTTTGGATTTTAAGTGTCATTTTTAGGTTTTGAAATTTTAGGGTGGTTTTTGTAAGTCTAACCCTTGAGGATGTTTTTTGCAATTTTTTAAAATAATAAGGGTGTTATTTACAAATTTTAAATTTATAGGGGACTGCTAAAAATTTTTAGATTTCATAATTTTTAGATTTCATGTCATTTACAAATTTAGAATTTTTTTTGAGATTATTTTGTAAATTTGAACTCTTTGAGGGTGTTTTTTACAAATTCTTAATCTTTGTGGGTGTTTTTGCAAATTATAAATTTACAGGGTGCTGCTAGTAGTTTTTGGATTTCCATGTATATTAGCTAGGTTTTGAAATTTCAGAGTTGTTTTTTGTGAGATGGGAGGGGGTGAATAATGTTTATATAAAATTTTTGTAAAGTAGATTATAAATTGCTAGAAAGATAATAACAATTACAAAAAATAATAATCATAAACACAAGCTTTTATACTGGTTCCACCACTTCGGGTGTACATCAAGTCTCCAAGCAAAGCCCCCTTGAGATTTTCACTATGATTTTGAAAAACTATTACAAAATTAAAAGCAAACATGACCAATTTGCAAGACAATGCAAATTGCAAACAATATCTACACCAAGAGATCACCTCTCACACCCGAGAGAAACTTTTCTTGAAGAAAGAACACAATTCCTATAAGCCTTGAAGTGTAGGTGATGTGCAGCAGGGGCTTAGGAACTCTTTTAATCTCTGAATATTGCCTATATAACTTGTATGTATGATGAAGATCAATGCTATTTCAAAAATCTCTTATTCTTAACACTTAGACTGAAAATCTGAATTTTGAACACTTGAATTTGCACAAAAGTTTAATCTTATATATGAATCTTGGTGGCAAATTCTGAACTTTAATACCTATATATAGCATCTGAAAAGACAAATTTTTAAACCCAAATAACGTCCATAAACGGCTATAAAACAATCATAAATTTAAACTTTAAAAATTTGAAAAAACTGTATCTGTAGTCAACTAATTGTCTTAGTAGTCGACTACACTGAGTCTAAACAGACTATGAAGCCAGAAAAATTCTTTAGTAGTCGACTACTATAGTCATTAGTCGACTACACTATAAAGACAGACTTTTTGGAATTCTGAACTGACTCTTAGTAGTCGACTATAAATCGTAGTAGTAGACTACACTGTAGTTTCACAGAAACTGAAATTCTGTTCGAGGCTTTAATAGTCGACTACAATATGTATTAGTCGACTACACTGTAATTTCACAGAAACTGGAATTCTGTCTGAGTTTTTAATAGTCGACTATAATATGTATTAGTCGACTACACTGTAAAATGACAGAAACTAATATTTTGACCAATGCTTTAGTAGTCGACTACTATTCTTATTGGTCGACTACTAAGGCGTAAATATGAGATATATGAAGTATTTTTAGACTCATTCTTTATCTATAAATTCTAATCATTAAAATAGGGGATTTATATTGTTAACCACACACTAAGCATGCGTTAGTGTGTTCTAAAACACCATGTGTGTGTATGTGTTGTGAGTGATCAAGGCTTGTATAATAAATCTAAGTAAAGAAAATGTAAAAAATTACATTATGACATTTATGCACTTCTTCTTCTTTACTTCTTGTTGCCTTGAACTCATCCTTGAACTCATCTTGCACTTTGTTCACATATCTTTATCATATTTGATGTTGATATCTGCATTGATATGTTAGTGCATAATAATACACATAGTATATAAATTGTTCATATTTGATGTTGATATCTGCATTGATATGTTAGTGCATAATAATACACATAGTATATAAATTGTTATCATCAAAACTATATATAGTGCATAATAATACACATAGTATATAAATTGTTATCATCAAAACTATATATTGGGGACAATATATCCATATCCGTATATTAACGGATACGGTTATAGATTTTTCCTCGGATACAAATACGGTTTAGCACCCCTAGTGAGAAATGACTCATTTAGTAAATGCTAAATGAGTTATAAATGGGTAAATAGGCACAAATGTGCCCACCCATTTATGACCCACCCAAAATCCATCCAAAGTTACCTATTTGACAACCCTACCTGGGGATTAAAGGATCATGTATTCATGTGAAAAGTTAAACAGGTGAGGGATCTTGCGATTCTATTAATTTCTATTATTAAAAACCAGATGTATGAACAACTAACTATTCCACCTTAGCAGTCCCATTTTTGGCAACACACTTTTCAAATAGTTATGGGCACACAATTGAATTGATGAAATGCAGTGGAGCAATTTTTTTCTAAAAAAGGTAAACGTGTGAAGTAGGAAAATCCTGATTGAGGTTTAGATTGGTACGTTAATTTTATTTTTTAAAAAGAATTTTGGGCTCTCAAAATATTTTATTGTAAATATCAAAATTCTAAGCGGATCTGGATTCCACTTGGTAAATGACACACTCATCAAGTTGCATATACACTCTACATCGAATCTTGTAAACTAATATCTAATACTTACAAGTATTATGCTCATGCTTAACGGGTGGTTATAATAGTTTTGGCTTGCGTATATGATCTTTTTGTATTTATTTCACTTTTCTTATGAATATGATCAGAGAAATGGCTTGTACCAACAGTTAATATCCATTGAGGAACTAAAAGCATTTGTAAATATAACATGAAATTACTATATTTTTAGCTTATGATATCAAAATTAGCACAACATCATTTGATATGCTCAAGTCACCGAAATGTGGAAACATTATATTTTTTTTAGTTCACAAGGAACGTGGATACTCGGTACAAATTAAATAAGTGAGGGATGAACTGAGACTATTAACTCACAAAAATGAGAGCTTCGTGTTACGTAAATTATTTTTTAGAGTACTAATGGCAGACAATATAAATACCAAAATCGCTCTACGTTTTACTAACTACATCTTACCTCATAACTGCTTTTCTGTGGCAGTTGATCAGTGGTTGTTGCAATTAGCACTATTCCAATTTACGATTATTCTGATGTTAATCTCGCAAATCTTTGATATTCTGAAAATAGTCTCCCTAATAGCACTTACTAGTACAAAATAGATCTGTCGCAGCGGTTGGAACCGTTGGGGCAAATCATGACCCCAACGGTTAGGACCGTTGGGACTAAAAAAAGGATCGTTACGACAAATCGCGTTGGGGCTAAGTCAACCCTAACGGTTCCAACCGTTGAGGCTAAGTCTATCCAACTCTGAAACATAGAAGCAGACTAATTTTTTAAGTATTTCCACGGCATGGCACAGTATAACACTAGTTGAAGAATTACATGAAACAGGAAGGAACCAGTCAGACAGACTGGCGGTCGACCGCCACGGTCGACGTAGGCTTTCGACCCGATTCGTTTCTGAGTTGTATATAACTCAAAACCTGATTGTTTAGGGTATCTCAAGGATGATTTTGAGCAGCCTTGAAGAGAGAATTGTTGCATCCAATTGTGGGAGAGTTGTGAGAGATCAAGAGCTTTGTTTTAGGGTTTGATCTGAGAGATTTGTAACTCTACTTGTATTCTCTGATTTCTAATAGTAAGAACTCCCTCCCCCTTGCCCCGTGGACGTAGGCAACTTGCCGAACCATGTAAATCTCTTGTGTTATTTGGTGATTGTGCTTGTTTATTTGGTTGTGATCTCTCTTGTTTGGATTGTGTGATTCGCCCGCTTCCGCGTTGCGCACAACAATTGGTATCAGAGCTTCGGGTTCGACTTGAGGCTTGTTTGAAGGATTCGCTGAAGGATTCCTATTTGAAGTGTTAGATCGACAACATGGGTGAAGCAAGCACATCGGGATCGTCTCTTACGAAGACGATACATAGTTTGAACATCAATAACATGAAGATCGATGTTCCGAAGTTTGATGGTAAGATCAATTTCGGTTTGTGGAGGTGCCAGGTGATGGATGCGTTGGACGCTCAAAACTTGGAAGAGACTCTTGAGTTACAAGAGAAACCTGCCGAGATGGAAGCTAAGGTTTGGAAGAAGATGAATAGTAGGGCGTGTGGAGTTATTCGGTCATGCTTGACGCCGGATCTTATTTATGATGTGATGAACGAGACGTCGGCGAAGAAGATGTAGGAAACACTCAATGAAAAGTATCTTACTAAGAACATTGAGAATCGGCTTCATTTGAAGAAGAGGTTTTACCAGTTCAAGATGAAGAGGGGAGTTTCCATCAGGGAGCATGTTAACAATTTCACGAAGCTACTTTCAGACATGGCCAATGCGGATATTATGGTTGAGGATGAAGACAAGGCGATGCTACTTTTGTGTTCATTGTCCGATGATGATTATGGTACTTTTGTCCTAACTATGATTAATGGAAGAACTACTATTAGTTACAAGGAGGTGACCTCAACGTTAGTGAATTATGAGTTGAGGAAGAGTGTTGATGAGTCCTCCTAGAAGGCATCGGGAGATGCATTAGTAGTTCATGGCCATGGTTCAAACTGAAGCAGGAGGTCGCAGTCTAAAGGTGCACATCGTGGGATTCGTAAGAATCAGTGTGCCTTTTGTAAAGAGGATGGGCATTGGAAAGCCGAATGCCCAAAGTTAGATCGAGCCGAGAAGAATAAGGGGAAAGCTGTACAAGCTTCAGAGGTGAATGTTGTCAAGACTAGTGGCAACAATTCAGATTCAGATTCTTCGGGCTATTCATTGTCTGCACTACCGTCAATTTGTGTTGCCAACTCTACAGAGTGGATGTTGGATTCGGGTGCTTCATACCACGTATGCCCTAGGAGGGATTGGTTCTCCAGCTTCCAGAAGTTGGAAAGAGACGATGTTGTGCTCATGGGTAATGGACATGCATGCTCTATTGGTGGTATTGGTACCATTCGTATTCGGATGTATGACAGAGTGATTCAGGAGTTGGAAGGAGTGAGGTTCGTTCCGCAGTTATCGAAGAACATCATTTCACTAGGAGCTTTGGTGGCATCTGGCTATAAAGTGACCTTGGTGGATACACATTTGAAGGTCACATTGTGGTCCATGATTATTATGAAGGGCGTCAGAAGAAGCAATTTGTATTATTTGCTTGGAAGCACGACGATTGATAGGGAGATGACGACTTCATCAGATTTGGCTAGACTGTGGCATTGTTTGATGCTGGCTTATTTGATTGGTAATGTCGTGCATAGGTTATTGAGGAGTGCTTTGACCTGCAGTTTGAAGTCCTGTGAATGTCGTGCATAGGTTATTGAGGAGTGCTTTGACCTGCAGTTTGAAGTCCTGTGAACCCATTGGTATGAACGAGAAGATCGAGGTGGAGTTTGGCACTTCTATCCATCATTCGAGGGGTTTTCTGAGGGGTGTTCATTCAGGCATTCGGGAGCTTTCCAAGGGAGCATTATTGGGAGGTAATAGGTATGTGGTTTCCATAGTTGGGGATTGCTCTAGGCATTGGTGGGTTGCAACCAAGTCCCGTTGGTGTGAAGTTCTAGAAGCACGCAACAGATGGAGGAAGTGTGTTGGTAGAAAGGTAACCCGACGTTCTGATTATGGTAGGGGTTCTTTCTTGCATTTGTGCCGAGCTCACGGATCTGACTTGCTGGCCCCTCAATCCTAGGAACGGTAGGTGGTGCCTCTATCCTCTGCTACTACTGGTCGTAACCATGGTCCTGCTGCTGCTGGCCATGACCATGGTTTTGTTGTTGTTCGTGTCCTCGTCCCTGCTGCTGGTCCTGGCCTCAGCCCAGTTAGCCACTTACTGGTGCACTACGACAATCTCTGCCTTTATGCCTAATCTTGTTACAATTGTAACATGCACACTGTATTTTACGCTGTTGTGGTGCTCTCTGATCATGTGGTGGTCCCCTCTCACCCTGCTGCTGGTGTTGAGAATCCTTGCCCCGCTGTTGGGGTCCTCCAGGTCCTGTGAATGGTCTCTTACCTTTACTCTTATCATTCTGATGCCCTAATTTTGAATCATCCTCTCTAGTCTTCTGGAACATTGGAGTCTCTGTCTCCTATGAAATGGCTGCATCAGCTACCTCCCGAACTGAGTGAAGCTTCCTAGATACGAGCTAACGATGAAGGCTTGGGCGTAGCCCTATAAGAAACATTTGTGCATGTCGCTCCCCAGTCTGCCACATGCTCGTGAAACAAAGTAGGCTCATGAATCGGTTCTCATAATCTGCTACAGACATGTCTCCCTACTCCAATCTGGTCAACTCAAGCTCTTTCCCGGTCTGTGCCGCGGAAGAGATGTACTGCTCATCAAAAATTAAACAAAATCCTCCCATGAAAGTGTCATCCACTGCTCTGGGGTGAACTGAAGCCTATACCATCCCCCAACATCACCCTTTAGGCTGAAAGTAGCCAACCTCTGCTTCTGGACTGAATCCACATCAAGTAAGTCAAGGATATTCCCTACATCTTCCTTCCACTTGTGGGCTACCAGCGAATCTGATGATCCCAGAAATTCCGGTGCTCTCATCTTTTGGTACCTCTCGACAAGACGAAGCTAAGCCTCCTGCTCCGTGGCTCTACCTGTAACTGGTGGCGTGATTCCTAGTGTAACCTCTGGAGACTCCTTCGCGATTGGGATTGTTGGAAGCACTGGTGGTGAAAGTATAGGTAGTGGTGCGACTGGCGGAATCTGGTTCACCATCTGCTCCTCGAGTGCTGCTAGCCTAGCTGCTATCGGTGCCATAAGGTCTATAAGATACTGCGAAGCCTGTTGTGGCTCAGGTGGAACCTGATGCTGCTCTAGAGGAGCCTGTTGCTACTCAAGCTCTAGCTCAACCTGTCTCTCTCTTTGAGTATGGGATCCCCTCCGTTCACGTCCTCGTCCGGTCATATATGTATTTATAAGACACAGTAATGAGACCTCTGGCAACAACATATATATCACATAATAATAATCAAATCGTATCATAGTTTATTCATACAATTACTTTATAATCAAAGTAATGTAGTCATAAATTTTTTTTGAAATTTTCGAGATATATACATATATCGCCCTCACTCATTCTAGGAATTTCTAGCGGACTCTATACATGAATCCTAAAAAACTCTATTCTAGCTCCACGACTCGATACAGGATGATCCTAAGGATACTAGAACTAGTGCTCTGATACCAACTGTGATGCCCCTATTTTCACACATGGATGCAGTCCAAGGTGAACCCAGAGATGTCAAACCTGCCATGCATCCAAACTGTGCAACAACAAGTTGCACCAATCATAACAATATCCTCTAGTGGAATCAAAAATAAAGTGCAGGTACAATACAAGCAAAAAGAAGATATTAAACACAGTAGACATGATATAGAAAGATAAATCTCATAAATGAACTCATATCTCAACCAGCAAGTTTGAAATACATCTGATGACTGAAAGAAAAATGTCCCATCACAAACTAAATAGAAATCATACTAAGGCTCACAACCTTTACAAAAAGAAAATAAACTCTAATGTATGAATGTGAAAGTCAATACAGTGGAGTCTCACTACTAAAACTGAACGATAGTGACTATGTTGGAAGACCGTCAACCGGCGGCTCTCCGAAGCTCTGAACTGCCTAAAAAGAAAATTAAAACAAAAAGAACAATAACAAAAGCGTCAGAGCACTACAGCAAGATCAGCTCCATCCGCCCTCAGGGAAAAGGGCTGCTAGATATAGTGGAGGCTCTATCTATTAAGCATAGTCTACCTACATTATTTTCCCCATATCTAATAGTATTAATATTTAGAAATCTACAACACGAGACGTAGTACGTCGATCGAAATAATCCAAACAAGGAAACCCTCATGTACATACCATATGTCTCAGAGTGTAGATACCTAAGTATCAATACCGAACTATGGAAAGAAACATCACTAGAAAATAAAACACTATAATAGACATAAACACTTTTTGCATCCACCAAAACTCAGGCTATCAAATAATCGTCTTATTTCAATTCTTTGTAAGATTCTGATCTCATCGCACTATCATGCAACCCGGACTACCCTGTATGCATCCTAAATCAATGTACACGGCTCATTAGTCTCATCGTGATCTCAGTGTATAACATGAGTGCGGGATGACCTACCTTATAGGTATCCTAAAAGACGGCTCACAAGCCTCATCGCACCCTCGTGCGGACGGACTGCTAGACAAAGCATCCAAACCCGACTCAATGGCCTGTACAAATGGAATATCGACGCACTACCCCGTGTAGTACTGAACTGAGCTCATCAATGATATCCATCCCATGCATAAACTGTATAAATCTTGTATATCGACGCACTATCTCATATAGTACTGAGCTGAGCTCATTAACGATATCCAACATGTGTATAAACTACTCCTACTCAAGTGTAATCACTCAACACTTATCAAATCCCCTTTGAGATAACCATGTGTGTACTACGACACTATTCATATATATTCATGTCTACGCGTGTACTATCGTGCGACTCGAACTCCACGATCGCATCTCAAAACAATACAATAAATATGCTCAGGAAAAGTCTTAGTAGTCGATTACTAACCTTAGTAGTCGACTACACTGAGTCCATCCAGACTCTAAAATTTTAGTGTCAAACTTAGTAGTCGACTAGTAAGCACATTAGTCGACTACACTGTAATAATTTAGTTTCTGTGTCAAACTTATATAGTCGACTAGTAAGAACATTAGTCGACTACACTGTACTAACTCAGTTTCTGTAAAACCAAACTGGACTTTAGTAGTCGACTACCACTCTTAGTAGTCGACTACTAAGCAGAAACATGCACACATCCGTGCACATAAAACACTTAGCAACCATCACGTGTAAATCATGCTTTAATACATTGCAAATCTAGTAACTACAAAACAAAGAATCATCTCCATGATCATTTAAATCCTTAATTCAACAATTTAGGTTTAATCTTCTCATTTATTAAGAAATTTGTTTGCGGTGAAAGTTGATTTCTTCATTGCTGAATCTATTACATGTTTATCGATTACAGATTCAAAGTAAAATTAGTCTTTTTATAAGACTTTCTTACACAATGAAAAAAAATTAAAAAATACAACTCTCTTCAAACAAACGCAACGGGTGTTTATCGCCCGCTGCTTGCGTGAAAAAAAATTAAAAAATACAACTCTCTTCAAACAAACGCAACGGGTGTTTATCGCCCGCTGCTTGCGTGTGATCTTGGCCTGTGACGGGGATGTTGATATCCGTGGACCACCGTCGATCAGATCCGATTACTGAAAAATCGGGCAGAGCTTCGTTGATTCGCGAAGGAATCAAGAAATCATAGCGCTTATCTCGGCAACGGCGAGATAATTGCTCTTCTTAAGATTATCGCAACGGGATAATCTTAAGGAACAGACCCGGGGAACTGCAGATCTGACGAGCTCCTCTTCTTTATGCCGACGAACTCGATCCGATCTCTCCTCCTCCTCTCTAAAATTCGTGCACCTTCAGTCTTCAATCCGGCAGGGCTTCGCCAATTCTCCAAAATTCCAGATCTGAAAAAGGCTCCAGGGGCTGGATTTATAGGCTTCAAGGAGATCCGGGCGGTTAAAACCGCGTAACAACCCATTTTTGGGCTTGGAGACACCTCTGGGTGTCTCGGCGAGGCCGAGACACCTCTGGGTGTCTCGGCCTGACCGAGATACCAATGAGTGTATCGAGTATTTTGGCTCTAACTTTCTCATGGCCGAGACACCTTGGGGTGTCTTGTTTGTGCCGAGACACCTCGGGGTGTCTCAACTCAGGCTGAGACGTTCCGTTTTGTATATTTGTCCGTTTTCGTCATAACTTCTTCGTCCGAACTCGGATTTGAGCTATTCAAAGTGCGTTGGAAAGCCGACGAGGAGTTCTATAAGTTCAAATGATTAGATCATCTGTGGAATAAATGTGACACGAGGGGTATTTCGCCGTTTGTGAATGACACGAGGTTCCCGATCAGTTCGTGTCTTTGTTATTCTGAAATTCCGTTACTTCATGTAGTTTGTCGATTCACTTCAAGCGTTCACCGACATCAATCAACCTTCTGTGAATTGGATAGTGACGTTCATCATCTTTTCTTAGCGCTGAGCTGTTCGTGGAGACCTACAGGTAATTTTCGATGCCTACAGATACCCCCTCCAAAGCGTTCCAGACTCGTTTCTTTTATAGAAGAGGCTGGAATACTTTGGATGTGATTGGTCTAGCCTTCGATCGGTATAAAGGACCTGTAGTTAGCTTCAATTCATGACTCCTTCGATTTTCAATCTATTCGATGCTTTGACGAATAGCTGAAGTTCTTTCGGCATTGCGTTTATCGCCTGGCCGTCGTCGAAGTCTCAAATCTAAAACTGATGAGTTGATTTTGGCTCGTGTCGTCGAGTTGACTTTGAACTGACTATCTCCATCATGATATATTGACTCGCGTTGACTTTTTTATCACAACGCGTTGACCTAGGGTTACGCGCTGACTTTTTGACCGCAACGTGTTGACCGGCATTGACCTAGGGTTACGCGTTGACTGGCGTTGACCCTAGGGTTTCGAATAACCATACGTTGACTTTTGGTCGCAACGCGTTGACTGGAGTATACACAGTTTAAGCTCTTAAGGTATTGGAGCACAGTGATCCCAAATGTCGGAGCTGCAGGACCAACCATTAAAGCTGATTCATCTGTGTGTATGGATCTTATCCTGAAGTTATTGGATGCTGAAGTCACGAGACCAACTAATAAAGCTGATGCATCAATGACTCGCATTTATAGAATTTTTGGCAAATTCTCAGCCATCAACGGGTTTGATGAGCCTTTACCGACTACCGTTTGAGTCAGGCTAGCATGCAGATTGTTTAGATCCGTTTTGTACATAACGTTGTGCTAAAAGAGTTAACTCTTTTAGTGCTACGACATTGAATACGTAGACTTCGTCTTTCTCACGGGAATAGACTACCCGACAACGTGTGTTAGACGTAGGCTTAGGATTTTTGGCAAATCCTCAGCCCTTAACGGATTTGATGTGCCTTTATCGACTACCGTTCGAGTCGGGCTAGCAAGCGGATTGTTTACATCCGTTCCGAATGTGACGTTGTGCTAAAGGAATGAACTCCCTTAGACTTGATGCTACGACTTCGAATACGTAGACTTCGCCATTGTTACAGGAACAGGCTACCCGGCAATGCGTGTTAGGCGCTGACTTATCCTTGCTTAGGATTCAGGATAAAAGTCCCCAGACTCAGATTCTGGTATCTTCTTCAATCGGTAAAAGACTAAACCGGCAACGCGTGTTAGGCGTTGGCTTATCCCTGCTTAGGCTTCGGGATAAGATTCCCCATGCGTGTGAGGCACGGATTATGGTGTTATTAATAACAACCTGCCATAATATTGAATATGTGGTCTTTCGTCCTTTTTACTGTCAAAGACTAACCGGCAACGCGTGTTAGGCGTTGACCTATCCCTACTTAGGATTCCGGATAAAATTCCCCATGCATAAAAGGTATGGATTTTTGTTGCTACGATGCTGAATACGTAGACTCGGTCGTTTTTACGGGAACGAACCACCCAGCAACGCGGGTTAAGCGCTGACTTATCCCTACTTAGGCTTCGGGATAAAATACCCCAGACTGGATTCTGGTGTCTTTTTTAATCGGTGAAAGACTAAACCGGCAACGTGTATTAGACGTAGGCTTATCTCTATTTAGGAGTCGAGATAAAGTTCCCCGTGCATAGGATGTACGGATTTGAAGTTGAGAATTGTGTCTTTTCTCAGGGTAAAGACGAACCCAAAATGGAAGAGGAAGAATTTTATATTCTATCTCCCGGCACCGAAGAGGAAGAAATTTATATTCTATCTTCAGTTGGAAAGGAAACTTGAAGTGGGATCTCCACCCCCAGAATCTGGAAAGATGAAACTAGGAGTGGGATCTCCACTCCGAGAATCGGAAAGATTCAAGTAACCCTAACTTTTATAGGATTGGTTGCTTGATCCAAGAAAAGAGTGTTGGCCTTCTTGTTTTGATGATGTTTAACAAACAATTTACTACTAATGTTGTTTGTCTAGTATTTGTGTTTTCCTATGTATTGTAGACAAACAACGTGTTGGAGGTTGGATGGATTAAGCCTACACGATCATATCAAGAGGAGGTTGGCGGAATTGTGGAGTGAAGCAACGTACAATTCAAAGTTAAAGATCAAGTTCAAGCTTCATCCGCATGTGTACTAAGTCGAGCTTATTGAAGATCAAGATCTAGCTTGGGTAACTTTAGTTTAGGTGTTATATTATGTGTGATAGATACTCTAAGCTCAATATCATATACACACACTTTTATTGGTTTCTTCGTATATATATATATATAGTTATATATATATATATATACATAAGTTTTGGTTTCTATGCATATATGTAGTTATATATATACATACATGTGTTTTGAGTTTTTATGACTATATATCTGAAATTATATATTTCATATCTTCTATTGTGTTTTTGAAAACATTGCATAGAATATGCAATTTTGTAAAAATACTGTCTTATTAGTTTGTAGACTTCAATATCAGTTTATACATGTTTTACTAAGTCTATAAAAACATTTCACAAAGTTTCAAAAGTTGGTTTATGTCAAAACATCAAAATTCAAGTATCTCATATTTTCATGTTTTGGACTATTTTGTAAAATGATGATATTTTTCATTTGGAAGGTCCTTTCTAAAAACCAGTCGCTGTAGCATGTTTATTATCATGTCTACAATCATTCCTCAAAGTTTTACATTTTTTGGAATTTATTTGATATTTTTAAACAGGGTTTTAAAATCAGTAAATCAGTTTTTATATATATCAGTTTTCGGTCGACCGATCCGGTCGACCGCTCATTTGTTTTTCTCGTCAGCATGCAGCAGAGAGTTGGTCGGTTGACCGGTCCGGTCGACCGAGAGCTCCATCGGTCGACCGCTGGGATTTCCGGTCGACCGACAATATATCCGTTGCTTTCCCAACGGCTATTTTCTGAGCTGATTTTTTTGGGCTTTTTGGACTTTTGCTTGGGGGTTTTGGCTGAGTTTTTAAGTGGGTATAAATACCCTATTGCTGCTCTCTTTCAAGTTAATGAAAAGAAGTTTTTAAACAAGGGTTTTAAAAGGAGTTTAAGCTTGTTTTAAGCTTGTTTAAGGGTTTGGTTTAAAGCAGTTTTAGCTTTCACAAGTGGAGGAGATTATCTTATTGTTTGGGCCTCAAATCTCCATCTCTCCATCT
This sequence comes from Asparagus officinalis, assembly GCF_001876935.1. Classification (NCBI taxonomy): domain Eukaryota; kingdom Viridiplantae; phylum Streptophyta; class Magnoliopsida; order Asparagales; family Asparagaceae; genus Asparagus; species Asparagus officinalis. Next base: position 52,151,283 of record NC_033797.1, read on the forward strand.
TGATCTAGAGAAGTTTTCCTAAACTCAACTCTAGCTTTCACTTATAATTATTTGTTAATTATCATTTCTATTAAAGCTAGTTTTATATTGAGTTTAGATTTGATTTTATATTACTCATTGTTACACACACCCACATTGAGCTTTTAGTATTTACATACATAGTATAGTTGGGTGGTGAGAGATTGTAACATTGAGTTGTGCTAAATTGTGTTCTCATCTATTGTAGAGAACAAATTTATATTTGTTACATTGTGAGTGGTGTAAGGTTTTCGGTGAGCTAGAAAACTGAGTGTGTTATGAAGTTTTCAGTGAACTAGAAAACCGAGTGTGAGGAGTTAACGTTGTTCGGTGAGCGTTGAAAACCGACACTGTGAGGTGTAAACGTTATTCGGGTGAATGTAGAAAACCCGGTTGTGATAGTGGATTTCTCCCCGGGAGTGGGGAGCGGAGACGTAGGACGGAAGGTCTGAACTCCGTGATTATATTGCTTGTTTGAGTTTGTCTTTGGCGTATTTGTTTTTGCATTCATCTTATATCGCCAATTGTGCATTGCTCATTTATATGATCCACTATCTAGTTCATATTGTTTACCCTTGTATTGTTTATATATCCTTGCATATATTTCTATCATATAGGATATATCTCATTGTTCATATTGCTTATCCTAGCTTATATTCTTGTTGTATTTCATACTTGCTAGGATAACTTGTTAATTAATTTTAATTAGCATAAATCGGATTAGATTAGCATAAGACCCTAATCACCCCCTTCTAGGGTCTAACAAAGAGTTCCTCATTTATTGAGGGGAAATTTCGATTTTGACCCTAACTTTTATAGGTTTGGCTGAAAAAGGAAAAGACGGAAGTCTTTCGTTTATCGAAAGGGATCACTCAATCTTAGTCTTAACTATCTGCAGGTTTGACTAAGTGAAGTTGGAGACAATCCTAACTTTATAGGTTTGATTGCTCAATTGAAAGTGGACCTCTCGTTCATGAAAGGAATCAAGAGGAGAATCTGGTTGTGGGTTTGACCTGAAAGCAAAGGGAGTGGAATACAAGTAGCAGTAGAAATATTGGTTTGTACTAGCCACTCGATGGAGAATTTTGATGTTAAGTGATCAGGACTTAACACGTCAAGCTTTAAAAATTGCCATGAATTGATGGATAGAAATTTTAGTGGACCCACCGCCAATTGATTTGATCAGTGGGGGATTTTGTGAGGAAAGGTTGATCTGTCATCAAACACCAATAGGAGTTTTGTGAGGGAAGATTGATCCAACGAAGCGATCGAATCTCGTCTCAGCAAAAGAGTGTTCAAAAATCATAGTGGGGGTTTAGTGTTTATCACTGTCCGGGTTATCCTTAAGAATATTAGTGTAAAATTCTCCAGGAACTTCCCGTCAACGGTAGGAAATAGTTTAGACTCATATACCTATTGGAGTATCAGGGAGCAGTTTAACCTCTTATACCGGTCGGAGGATTGAGAAGCAGTTTATACTCGTATACTCTTCGGAGTGTAGCCGTTCTCGTTTGGCTTATCCTAGCGTTATGACACCGGCTTCGACCAAGGTCTGGATACTATTCTTTAAAGTAAAGCAAGCATTGGTGGGATGAAGGATTCTCCTGTGGTACGCGCAGTACCTCGGGTCCGCAGTATTGTTAGCTTCCTCCTGATTCGTGATGGGTGGCAGCTTGATCTTGTTGTTTTCAAGAAGGGTCTCGAAGATGGTTGGAACGTCTTCGTCCTTGAATGAGTACTCTTTTTGGAGCCTCGAATCCAAAGTCTTCTGCTGTCTTCGGGGCTGCTGTTGCGACGTCTGATTAACATCAACAACTGTTGTAGGTACCATCCCTTCATCATGGGACACGAGACTCGAATTCAGAGGGTTAACCATCGGTTGGTTTCTCTCGACCTTCCTCCTTCTGAGAAATATTGAGCGGCTCTACTCCCATAACGTCCAAGATGTTAATGGACAAATTGTTATGACAAGTCTGCAAGACGAATTCCTCCGTGACAGGATCCTTGCAGTTCATTGCCTGATTGCAGAAGCGTTTGATGAAGGTATCCACCGACTCTCCGTCTTTTTGTTTCTCATCGAAGAGTGTCCTGATCGACACTTCGGCGTCATCATCGAAGAAATGAGCGAGGAACATGCTCTCCAGGTCCTCCCAGCTATTGTTGCTTCCGGGCTTAAGATGGCGGTACCAATCGAAAGCAGGCCAGCGAAGGGTGCCAACGAATGACCGAACCATCAAGGCTTCATTGCTGGAGATCATACCCAAATGGGACTTGAAGTAGATCAGGTGCTGAGAGGGCGAGCCCTTCCCATCGAACGGCGTGAAGTTGACCAGGTTGAACTTCGCCGGGTATGGAATTGATTCCCATTCTCTTGGGTAAGGACACGGAATCCCGGTCTTCTTCACCTCTCGAGCAGACATATCAGGGCATCAATTTTGCTCTCGAGATCCTTCATCTTTTCGTCCTCATCTATATCCTGTTTTGGACAATTTTCAAGAGGAATAATGCAGCCACCCCCAGTGTTATTATCTTTGGTGGAACCACCCTCAGCGTTGTTATCTGTAGGGGGTGCATTTGAACCACACCTATTATTTTTGGGAGGTGCGTCGGCCATGATGATTTCGTCCACTTCTGGATCGCTGTCAATTGCGGCGTTCTGGGTGCGACGGCTGGATTCAACTCTGACTTGATTGGACAGAACCCGAATTTGTTGATCATGCTCTTCCCTCATTCGCATCATGGCCATTTCCATTTCGAACTTGAAGTTCTCTTTTTGTTTGGCCAAGGCATCCTCAACCATTTTAGTGACCTCTTCTGTGCTAATCATCAACACTTCGCGGGATTGACCTAGGCTGGATACCGTTTTGTCAGAAGCGACTGTAGAGTTAGCATCTGACACTTCATCATCCGAGGATAATCCTTGATTCATCCTCTGATAGTCCCTTTGTCTAACGGTTCCCGACCGTAACCGAGTTATACATTAGGATATGTCCGAAAGATGACGAGGATTGAAGTTTCGCGTTGACTTCCCCTTATCAACCATATTAACTGTGACTTCTGGAAGTTCATCATCTTGCGCAGTTGGACTTTTTCTACAGAAACGCATTGGCTTGGTCCTGGGCGTTCTGGGGGAGATCATTTCAAATACCGAGACCCTCTGTGGAGTGGTCTTGGGGCAGCTACACGCTGATAATACTGCCCTCATAATTTTAGTACACGGATAATAAGAGTCCGTTTCTCGGGTACCTTTCTTTCGAGATTTGTTCTTACCCCAAGCCCGATAGTACAACTCATCGGCATGATTGCCGGAGCAACATATCGTGTGCTGGCACGACTCCTTAGGTATAACGTCATCGTCTAACGAACATGTTTCCTTCTGAGGATTCGTTGTCTTATCGGTGCTCTCAAGAGTCGCACATTTTGAGTCACACCTTCGTGAGCGTGAGACCTCAACAGGCTCTTGAACAATGACTCGTAGTTCGAGGCGGTCAGTTATAGGAGCTTTCCCATTATAGGAAGGCTTTGATTTATTGGAAGGGCGAGTGCGACCCCCAGCTCGATGAGTTGCTCGGGGTTTATTCATCATGCCCAAGCATTCTTTGACTGGAGTTTTGCCTTGATCCTCGTGCAAAAGACCCAGGCGTTCCGCTATCACTTTCCTGCCTCTGGATATGTCCATATTGTCGCAGAGCTTCATCGGAGGTGCGGGATTAAAAGGAGCGAGATCTGAACTCGACGAAAGCTGGGAACCAGCTTTGGATCTGGAATCGACCGAGAGACACGACTGATGTCTTTTATTGGGTAGGGGCACTGGCTTAGCCTTCGGCACCCAAACCTGCTTAGATCTTCGTGATTTCTTGATCACCTCTTCCCGCTATAATTCTCGTGCCTCTCGCACAAGGATCTAGGTGTGCGCAATAAGTGCATGACGCTTCTGGACGTGCTCCTTGAGGGTAGAACGGGTTCGATGCTTGTTGTGGCGATAGCTTAGTCACTTGGCGGTTTCTGAACTCCCAATCCGCTTGGTAATGGAGTCCATCCACCTGATCCAAAGCCTTGGCGAATTGGCGCGTGAGGCGTTTGCGTTTCCTTTGACATGCTCTCTTTGATAAAGTTGGCGCGCCTTCAGCAGTCGGCTCTTTGATCACGAAGGAGTTCAGATCTGCAGATCTGGTCTCATGGGATGCCGGCAGACCGTTGCAAGGTACGATTGTAGCATCGACTACAGGGAGATCGACTTCTTGGGTCTTCAGATCTGGAGACCGGCGGATCTTCTGGGAGGAGGAGATCTTCCTGCGCTTATGAGGAGGAGCAGATCTAAAGGAGGAGGAGGAGATGTACTCTTCAAATTTCTGCTGGTCGAATTCGTACTCGAGAGGAGCAGATCTAAAGGAGGAGGAGGAGATGTACTCTTCAAATTTCTGCTGGTCGAATTCGTACTCGATCTCTTCAGCCAAGGGGATCTTGATCGTCGGCTGCGGCACGACAACCTCGGCGACGAGGCTGTTGGCTCCCACTGTGGTCGCCAGTTTGTTTGCGGTGAAAGTTGATTTCTTCATTGCTGAATCTATTACACGTTTTTCGATTACAGATTCAAAGTAAAATTAGTCTTTTTATAAGACTTTCTTACACAATGAAAAAAAAAATTAAAAAATACAACTCTCTTCAAACAAACGCAACGGGTGCTTATCGCCCGCTGCTTGCGTGGGATCTTGGCCTGTGACGGGGATGTTGATATCCGTGGACCACCGTCGATCAGATCTGATTGCTGAAAAATCGGGCAGAGCTTCGTTGATTCGCGAAGGAATCAAGAAACCGTAGCGCTTATCTCGGCAACGGCGAGATAATTGCTCTTCTTAAGATTATCGCAACAGGATAATCTTAAGGAACGGACCCGGGGAACTACAGATCTGACGAGCTCCTCTTCTTTATGCCGACGAACTCGATCCGATCTCTCCTCCTCCTCCTCTCTGAAATTCGTGCACCTTCAGTCTTCAATCCGGCAGGGCTTCGCCTAATCTCCAAAATTCTAGATCTGAAAAAGAGGCTCCAGGGGCTGTATTTATAGGCTTCAAGGAGTTCCGGGCGGTTAAAACCGTGTAACGACCCATTTTTGGGCTTGGAGACACCTCTGGGTGTCTCGGCTTGGGCCGAGACACCTTGGGGTGTCTCGTTTGTGCCAAGACACCTCGGGGTGTCTCAACTCAGGCTGAGACGTTCCGTTTTGTATATTTGTCCGTTTTCGCCGTAACTTCTTCGTCCGAACTCGGATTTGAGCAATTCAAAGTGCGTTGGAAAGCCGACGAGGAGTTCTATAAGCTCCAATGATTAGATCATCTGTGGAATAAATGAGACACGAGGGGTATTTCGCCATTTGTGAATGACACGAGGTTCCCGATCAGTTTGTGTCTTTGTTATTCTGAAATTCCGTTACTTCACGTAGTTTGTCGATTCACTTCAAGCGTTCACCGACATCAATTAACCTTCTGTGAATCGGATAGTGACGTTCATCGTCTTTTCTTAGCGCTGAGCTGTTCGTGGAGACCTACAAGCAATTTTCGATGCCTACAAAATTGACATAAACCCTAATTTTCTATTTGGTCAACATGGAACATGCTTGCAAATTAAACTCAAAACTTTTATAAATTCGTTTGTTCACATTACAGAACAATAAAATCCTAAACCTAGGGTTTAATCATACTTGATTAGCATGCAAGATCTTTTTATCTCAAGTCTAGGGTTTAAGCATGATTTTAACATGGAAAACAAGGTACAAACGAAGATCTACACAAACAAACTGATCATGATCACGTTTTTATAGTAAACAGTAAGCGAAACCTATATATCTAACATTGGTTCAACGATTTAATAGCAAAAATCTCAATTTTAACATATGGGGTTAAGATTCACCAAGCAAAACATAAATTTAACATCTAAACTAATTATTTAACTATAGGGATGAGTTTGAATGCAGGAGATCTTGCCTCTACCGTGGTGTTGATCCTCCTGGACACACTTGCAAGATTTCTTCTTTAGCGACAGCCCGTGATCTCTCCTTCTACTTGATATCACAACTTGAAACACCTCGAGGAAGCCAAAAACGAGATCTAGGGTTTAGGGGGAGAAGGTGGCTGTATTCTTTCATGGAAATACCCAAAAATTAGGTTAAAAACATGTTTATATAGTTAGGTAATCAATTAGGCTCGAAACAAACTGAGTTTGACCCGAAAACCAAACCTGACATGTCCAGGAAAACTCTCGATAGTCGACTACTAAGCTTAGTAGTCGACTACACTGAAACATCTAAAATTTTTAAACTCTGTACATAGTATTTTGGTGGTTACTTTCTCATACAAGCTCAGAATGAGGTGATTTAAGATTTGTTGGAAAGATGATGAAAAGATATACAAGTTTGGTCTTTTAAGTTTTCCCACATTCTAACTGTATCAGTGTGAAAATCATATAAACGAAAATTTGGTCATTATTTTCCAGATTTCTTCTTCGTGTATGTTTTTTACATTTGCACTCATATATCTACACATATATATTGAATCGATCTCAAATCAATTCCTAGCATACACAAACATCAAAATATGTTATTTATCACTATATAACATATTTATTTTTATTTATCACATAATATTCAAATTATCGGGGTTTTACATATGATGACAAGTACAATTCAAGTTGGTTTTCAGAATATCAAAATTAGTGTGGTGAAGTATGATGGTAAAATCAACCTTGGTTTGTGGATGAGCGGCGTACAGGATGCACTCAATGCTCAGAAGTTGGAGGAGACCATCATGGTCCATGAGAGACCACCAAAATATGAAGAGGCGATATGTGAAAAGATGAATATGAACGCTTGTGGGGTGATCAGGTCTTGTTTAGAATAGGAGCTGAAGTATGATGTGATTAGGGTGACGTCTGCAATGAAGATGTGGGAAATTCTTAACAATAAATACCTTACGAAGAGTGTTGAGAACCGGTTGCACTTGCTGCGTAGGTTATTTCGATTTCAGATGTCCAGAGGAGCCTCGCTTGTGGCTCATGTGAACAACTATACAAAATTATTGTTGGACTTGGCAAATGTTGATGAGAATATTTTGGATAAGTACAAGGCTATTATCTTATTGGTCTCCTTACCGGATGAGGAGTATGACACATTTGTGCTCACTTTGTTAAACGGGAGGTCTTCTACTAGCTATAGAGAAGTTACTAATGCATTGACGGATTATGATTTAAGGAGGAAGAACAAGAAGACTTCCTGTGCTAGTACTTCAGGCGAGGCCTTGTCGACGAGAGGTAGAAGCTCATATCTGAGAGGTGGTAATAGAGGAAGGTCAAAGTCGAGAGGTCATCACAAGTTAGCAAAGAACCAAAGTGCATTCTACAAGGAGAAGGGACATTGGAAGAGAGACTGTCCAAAGATCAAGGAGAAGGAGAATAGCATAAGAATAAAGTCCTAGATTTGTTTGTGGAGTGGAAGAAGAGATTGGAACTGTAGATTGGGAGAAAGATCAAGACGTTACGATCCGACAACGGTGGCCAGTATATTTCAGACCCCTTTTAGCAACTATGTCGAGACGAGGGCATAGAGAGATACTTCATGGTTAGTCATACACCGCAGTAGAATAGGGTGACGGAAAGGTTAAATCGGTCTTTACTGGAGAAGGTCTAATGTTTATTATCACAGAGTGATTTGGAGAAGATCTTTTGGGCTGAGGCACTTACATATGCGAGCTACCTCATTAATAGGCTGCCTTCATCTGCGATTGAGGGAAAAACCCCTATGGATAAGTGGTCGGGAGAGCCAGCACACGACTATGACCAGCTCAAGGTATTCGGGTGCCCTGTATTTTATCATGTGAGAACAGATAAATTGAAACCTCGAGCTAGGAAGACCATATTTGTAGGATTCAAGCGTGGTATCAAGGAATATAAGTTATGGGATCCAGCTAATAGAAATATTATGCTGAGTAGGGATGTCATATTCAATGAGGCTTCTATCTTAAAGCTTCCCAGCTCTCATCATGTGGAGAGTGACCCGACAGAGGAGATATTGAAGGTGGTGGAGATCGATGCAGCTCCACAGTGTCCAGATGGTGCAGTATCCATTAGAGTGCCGACTGAGGTGACACCAGGTGAGCACGACGGTGACACGGAGGATACATGTATTAATGTGCAGGATCAGAGACCGATGACTCAGGTTCATGATTCTATTATGGTTCGGAGACAGAGGAGAGACATACGAATGCTAGCACAGTATACCGACACAGTTGCATATGCACTTCCGATGGAGAGTATCAACGAGATGGTGCCTACTAGATTTAGCGAGGTCGAGCAGAGTTCGGAGGCTGATTTGTAGCAGGTGGCTATACAGGAGGAGATGGAGTCTCTTCACAAGAATGATACGTGGGAGCTTGTTGAGCTTCCAAAGGGGCGAAAGGCAATTGGTTGCAAGTGAGTATACATGAAGAAGGAGGGCATTGAGGGCACTTCATTGAGGTTTAAATCTAGGTTGGTTGCGAAGGGCTATGCACAGGAGGAATGTATTGACTATAATGAGGTTTTCTCTCTGGTGGTGAAGCACTATTCGATTTGGATTTTGCTAGCTTTGGTGGCACAATATGGTTTGGAGTTAGATCAGTTAGATGTAAAGACGGCATTTCTTCATGGCGACCTTGATAAAGAAATATATATGACTCAGCCATTGGGATTCTGAGCTGTA
>NC_033797.1:52160041-52191615 GCF_001876935.1 Asparagus officinalis
AGAAAAATTGGTTTGTAGATTGAAGAAATCGACGGTTTGAAGCAGTCTTCTTGACAGTGGTATAGGCGATTCGATAGTTTTATGATTGGTCATTCGTACACTCAGAGCTAGTTTGATCCTTGCGTATATTTTCATAAGTTGAAAGGAGGTGCGTACATCTATTTATTACTTTATATCGATGACATGTTGGTTACCTCTATTTCTAGATATGCTATAGATGAGTTGAAGGCACAACTTTCAAAGGAGTTTGAGATGAAGGATTTGGGTGAGGCGAAGCGTATTTTAGGGATGGAGATCGACAGAGATAAGAAGAATGGCAGAATTTGTTTGACACAGGTGACTTATTTGAAGAAGGTTCTACAGTGATTTTATGTTAGCATGGATACGAAGCCAGTTAGTGTACCATTGGGAGCCCATTTGAAGCTTTCAGCTGATCTTTCACCAAAGATAGTTGAAGATCGAGAGTTCATGTCGAAGACTCCATATGCGAGCACGGTTGGGAGCTTGATATACGTGATGGTATGTACGAGACCAGATTTATCACAGGCGGTGAGCATGATTTCGAGATACATGCACGATCCAGGAGTGAGTCATTGGGACGCTGTGAGATGGATTTTAAAGTACATTCGAGGTACGCTCAATGTTGGTTTGATTTATAAGCGGGTACTACAGGTGGGCAGTTATGTATTGGCTATGTTGATTCAGATAATACAGGGGATTTGGATAAGCGCCGGTATACTACGGGGTATATATTCACTTTGACCCATGCGCCAATGTGTTGGAGATGCACCTTACAGTCTATGGTGGCTTTGTCGACGACGGAGGCAGAATATATGGTGATTGCAGAGGCTGTGAAGGAGGCTATTTCGCTTCGGGGACTTTTGGAGGAACTTGGTATATCGCAGAGGTCCATCATTATTCATTGTGATAGCATGAGTGCTATTTATTTGGCGAAGAATCAAGTTTTTCATACGAGGATGAAGCATATTGACGTTCGTTATCACTTCGTTCGAGATGTTCTTGAATATGGCGATGTGGAGATTGTGAAAGTCCACACGAAGGATAATCCGGTGGATATGCTCACTAAGGTGGTTCCGAGAAACAAGTTTGAACATTTCGAAACTTGTTGCACATTCGTGACTATTGAGGCTGTTGACAGCCATTTGGGTGAACTACGTGAAGGCTTGATTCCTTGGACAAGAGGATACGTAGGCAGCCATTTATGATGCAGCCGATTTGGTGAGTAGATACCGATGTTTAGAGAGTGATCTCATTCTCATTTGGATCTGGACTTGCTGTGGATTGAGTCCGTTGTCATGAATTGTTTCACGGCGTACTGGACATAACGAGTGGGATATTTGGATGCTTTGGTGTCGGCTCAGTTTTTGGAAAAACTTCACCGAGGTGGAGAATTATTGGGAGGCGCGTGTGGGGGACTCACCTCAACCCACGATGCATTTATTTGTGGCAGATAATCATGAGACGCGTTTTCTTTATAGGGGCCACATCCACTCTTCTTCAGCCAGCTATATATATACCTTTGTTCTTCCTAGGGTTCTGTGCGCAAAAGGAGGGGAAAACGCAGAGGTGACGGATTCGTGCGTGCAAGGAAGAAAAGAACGTGGCTGAGTTTTCTCTTTTGGGCAGCGTGCAAAGGAACTCGGCTGTGGTTTCTTCAGCTGTGCAAAAATAAAGGAGGAAAATTGCAGAAAGTACAAGACTTCGTGCAGAGGAGAAAACCCTATTTGGCGGCTGTCCTTTTGAAAGAGAGGTTGTGAGGGATTTGAGAGATTGTTTGAGGGTTTAATTTGTGTGATTATAAAGCCTATTTGTATTCTCTCTCTCTAATAGTAGATCTCCCCCCTCCTTGCCCCGTGGACGTAGGTTATTTTCTGAACCACGTAAAATTTATTTATCTCGCTATTTGTGTGATTTGTAATAGCTTATTTAGGTTCCCTCGATAGGTCAGTCCTAGAACAGATGAGAAGAAGAGCTGATATCTCACTTTGTTGAGAGATTTTGCTTTTGCTTCTTGTTTCCTTGGTGAAACGGGAATTCCTATTGTGATCTTACTCTCTTGTTGCGCCGAGGTGCTGCCGAAATTTTTCGATGCGCACAACAACTACTGTCTGAGTTATATTGTTTTTGTAATCTTGATCGGATTTGGTGCAGCTTTTTAATATAACTTACATTATTTTTTGAGAGTTTATTCCTTTTTAAAACTTTAAGTAGTTATGTAATTGTTTTTATATTGTTTGTTAAGCATTTATGTCTTATTTTGGTGACATCATTATGTTATTTCAGAATTATGAATATGATTGAGCGAATGTAATTATGAACGAGTTATAAATTTATGATTATTTATTTGATTATTCAAATTTGATACTTCGTAGTAAATTTATATCACTTGTATTAAATTTAAAAAAAATTTATTAAAATATTTTTACATCATGTTAATTATTTCCTAATTATTATGAATATCTTATATGTTTCTAAATTAAACAGGAAGAAAATATTTTATTCCATATATGTTTAAAAATTTTCATGATTCTAATTATTAAAGTTATTATGAATAATTTGTATTTATAGAATATATAAATAATCAATAAACAAAATAACCTATGTTATGCGTTTTTTTTTGCATTTTTTAACGAGATAGAGCATTATGTTATGCATTAGTTATTTTCAACATTGGTTAGCATTTCAATACTTAGCCCATTGATTACCAGGCCATTATCTTGCAACGATAAATGTTGTTTGTGTGAATATTTGTTAAAGATCTTATGAGGAAGAAAAAAAGAGATAATAGTATATTTATTGATTATTGAATACTCAGAACTATTTACCCATAAAAAAACTATTTAAAGGATATTATTAAGCAATAGTTTTATTTTTCAAGAGACTATAAAATTTAGACTAAAAACTAACTATTATTGAAACTTAACTATCCTGTTTATCTAGAACAGAAATAAAAACTAAAGGCACCTTCTAATTCGATATCATTAATGACTTATTGCGCACTGCCATCAACAAACCTTTGGGTCTTCGACAATACATTCTCCCTTCGCATTCAACCTATAAATAGCTTGACAACGTAAGGCTAAGAGCAATTGCATATTTATAGATCTATGGTGAGAATTAGACTTAGTATCCACAATTCATTTTTAGAAGAGGAGAAAGAAGAGGATGAGAAGTTGGAAACAGGAGGAAGATTTCATCACAAAATGAAGCTCTCCATCTTCCTTTTTCTCATCCTCCTCCAATGCTCTCACCCTATAAAAGCCTCGATCGAAGAAATATGCAAGCAAGCAACCTCCAACAACATCGACAGCTACAAATTCTGCATAACCACTCTCAAATCTAAAACCAAAACAGCCAACCAAGAAGATATTTTCGCTATCGCCAGTGACCTAATGATGGATGCCTTTCATCGTAACCTTCGAATAATACAAGAATTACAAGAGGAGAAAGGATTGTCGAAGAAGCAACAGAATGCATTGAGGTTTTGCTTTACGGCTTATGGGAATGGGATATCGAAGATGGAGCAAGTTTTCTTTCGGTATAAATTAGTGGGGGTTGATATTGCAAAAAATTGTGTGGGTGCAGGAATAGACCAGGTTGCTTTGTGTAATGAGGCTTTTGTTAAAGAAGGAATCAAATCATTGATGGTTGAGGAGAATGAGGAGGCCATAAATCTTGCTCGACTTGCTTCTCAATTGATTCCACCAGCTAAGGCATGAGCAGATGATTGTTGAGAGTCAAGAAACAATGTAGCTATTACTTCTGCAAACAAATAGTTTAGTAGGGCACATGTTGATTATACTCTGTTGTGAATCTTTTTGGGTTATTTTTTAATATTAAAGTAACAATTTTCAAAAGTTGCATAGACAGTGTATTCCACCTTTTTGTTTTTATTCTTTTTGTTAAATTTATGACAGTATTTAGGGGATTTAGGACTTCTATATTGAAGATAGAAAGTGAAGAATTCATTTCTTCAACCACATTTACTTATTATTTAGTTCTCTAAATTATTTGAGTAACTTATGAGAATGGATCAGATCATGTTTGAAATCATGCTTAAAATCAAATCAGGAAGTGAAATCAAACCATACCTTTAGGATCAATATGGCATTTGTTGAGAGCGCGAGGAGGCGCTCGTACCGTCGCAGAAGCTAAATAATCCCGAGAGAAAACAATCCTAGCTTGAGTTTAAGTCAAACTCAAACTAACCAATACAAGCAAGAAACGGCTACACAGATAAAACAATAAGTAAAGGAGACGAAATAACAGATATACGTGGTTCGGCAAACTTGCCTACGTCCACGGGAGCCACACAATTAATTTCTTATTTAACCCCAAGAAATTACAAAGCTTATAAAAGTGAGAATCTCAAACTAGAGCTCTCACAACACCAACTTCCTTCACTATAGTAAATGCTACAGGAATACTGCAATTTTTCTTAACCGAAAAATTGATTCTCAAATAAGAGAATATCCGCTGGAAGTAAAAGCCGCCGCCACAGAGAAAATTTTCTTCTCTGTTGAAAAGTTCTGCTCCACTTTGCTCGTGAACAGGGTTTCCCTTTTATAGGGAAACCCTAGGGCTTGATTGTGTGCTCCAGCCGAAGATCAGCTGTCATCCACCCACACAGGCGAGCACCAACGGCAACAGGCGATCTCTCACACCGCAGGCGAGTTTCCACGCACACAAATGACAGGCGAGTTCATCCCCTTTCACGCGAGTTCCCTCTGTCAGGCGAGATACCCTCGACTAGCCTCCTCGCCCGCAGGCGACTTCAGCTCGCCCAAAACAGGCGAGTTTCATCGCCTCTCCAGAGCTTGTAGGCGACACCAGGTTAGGCGACAATTCTCCACCTCGTCCATCATTTGATAAACCTTAAATTTTGGACGAACACCAGAAGAACACCGCGAACACCAAACATGGCCAAACCAGGCCAAACCAGGCCAAACCAGCTGCGCCATTATACCATGGCTGCCTACGTATCCTCTACCGGGATTAAGCTAACCGTAGTTCTGTCATTGCCCTATTGGGCAGATTAACACGGGCTGATATGAAGCAAGTCCAAGCAATGTTGAAACCTACTTGTCACCACCTTGGTTAACATGTTTGCTGGATTCTCATTCGTGTGCACCTTCATGAGAGAAATATCACCTTCCTCTATGATATCCCGCACAAAATGATACCTGACATCGATATGCTTGGTACGAGCATGATGAACTTGATTCTTCGCCAAGTGAATCGCACTCTGACTGTCGCACCACAAGTTCACGTTCTCCTCCTCAATCCCCAAATCGTCTAGAAGACCCCACAACCAGAGTGCTTCCTTCACTCCCTCTGCCATGGCCATGTACTCGGCCTCTGTAGTAGAAAGTACCACTGTAGATTGTAAGATTGATCGCCAACTAACTGGAGCCCCATGTATGCAGAATATATAATTAGTAGTTGACCGCCGTCTGTCTAGATCGCCCACATAATTTGAGTCCACAAATCCATCAATCTAACATGTCTCTCCACCAAAACAGAGACCCGTATCCGTGGTACCTTTCAAGTACCTCAGGACCCATTTCACCGCTTCCCAGTGCACCTTTCCCGGATTCGCCATGAACTTGCTGACCACACTAACCACCTGTGAAATATCTGGGCGTGTACACACCATGACGTACATCAAGCTGCCAACTGCACTAGCATAAGGAACACGCTCCATGTGTGTCTTATCTTTCATTATAGTGGGAGATTGTTTACCCGAGAGCCTGAAGTGTGGAGCCAATGGAGTCGCCACCGACTTTTCACTTTGCATCCTAAACCTTGAGATCACCCGCTCTATATAGCCCTTCTGACTCAAGAACAATCGCTGATTCGCCCGCTCTCTTCTAATCTCCATACCCAATATTTTTCTTGCAGCGCCCATGTCCTTTATCTCGAACTCTTTACCAAGTTGAGATTTTAGCCTATCTATCTCCATCTTGCTTCTCGAAGCAATAAGCATGTCATCCACATACAAAAGAAGATAGATATAATCACCTCCTCGAAGCTTCCGAATATAAACACAACAATCATAATCGCTTCGGGAAAACTCATGCTTCAGCATGAAGGAGTCAAATCGCTTGTATCACTGCCGAGGAGATTGCTTCAGTCCATAGAGTGACTTTCTCAAGCGACATACATGATGCTCCTTATCCTCAACCTTGTAGCTCTCAGGTTGATGCATATAGATCTCTTCATCCAAGTCTCCGTGCAAGAAGGCCGTCTTGACATCGAGTTGTTCCAGCTTAAGATCACCATGAGCAACAATACTCAATAGCACTCGAATAGAAGTGTGTTTTACCACCAGAGAAAATATCTCATTGTAATCCACACTCTCTCTTTGGGCAAACCCCTTAGCCAATAGCCTCGCCTTGTACCTCGTACCACCAAGCTCTGAAGGATCTTCCTTTCTTTTATACAGCCACTTACAATCTATAGCTTTCTTTCCTACGGGCAATGGGACCACCTCCCATGTTTGGTTCTTCCAGAGGAATTCCATCTCCTCCTCCATCGCAGCCAACCAACTCTCGCTATCTCTATCCCGAATAGCTTCTTTGAAGGAGACTGGCTCAATATCCTCCACCGAGAGTGCGTACTCAACCAAATTAACCTGTCCATAGTGCTTCAGGAGTTGATCAGCCCCCAGCTTCTGCACCTGCTTGTATGCTCGCCTTAGCCTAGTGGAAGCCAAACTATCCTCGAGCTGCTGTTGTTGTAGTGCCTGTATATTTTCTTACTGAACCTCCTCCTGCTCAAGCTCATCATCTTCCTGATTTCCCACTTGAACACGACTAGAACCTGGTTGGTCTTTAGGTTCTACCTCAATAACCTAGGACTTAGAATTCCCACCAGTCTCAACACCATCATCCTTGGACACCCTAGCAATCATGGACTTCTTATCAAAGGTAACGTCCCTGCTGATCATGAACTTCGAATCTTCTGTACACAAAAGGCGATAGCCTTTTACACCCTTTGCATACCCCAAGAATATTGCCTTCTTGGCCCTCGCATCATCGCGTCAAGCTTTCCCTCATTGACATGATAGTAGGCGGTACATCCGAAGATTCTGAGCCTCTCATAATCTGCATGCTCGCCTGACCACACCCGATAGGGCGTATTACCATCCAATGTTGAATGTGGGGATCGATTTACTATATAGCAAGCTATAGCAATCGACTCTGCCCACCA
Organism: Asparagus officinalis; assembly: GCF_001876935.1. Lineage (NCBI taxonomy): Eukaryota > Viridiplantae > Streptophyta > Magnoliopsida > Asparagales > Asparagaceae > Asparagus > Asparagus officinalis. The sequence continues at coordinate 52,167,275 of NC_033797.1, forward strand.
TTCTTTGCCCAATCTAGCATAAGATCGCATACTCACTGCCTTCTCCCACAGTGTTCGGTTCAGCCTCTCCGCGACCCTATTTTGTTGTGGTGTAGACCTGACTATCCAGTGTCTGGCAATCCCCTCCTGATCACAGAACTCCTTGAAGGCACCATCTGTAGGGTCTGTTTTTGCTTATGTATACCAAGTGTAGGATCGTGACCCTTAAGAATAAAGTGCGTTCTTATAAAAATCTGCAGAAGCTTTACACTTAAACACTAGAGGGTGAGTTTGCAAAGTAGATTATAAATTGCAAAGAAAGAATGACAATCTCAGAAAATAAATATCACAAACACAAGCATGTATACTGGTTCTACCTCCCCGGTATACATCCAGTCCCTAAGCAAATTCCGCTTGAGAGTTTCCACTATAATTTTGAAACCTTAGAAAATCAAAAGCAAACCTGACCAATTTGCAAGACCATGCAAATTGCAAACCTAATTAATAAGACCATGCTAATCGTAACCCAATCTCTAAACCAAGAGATCAACCCTCTCAAACCCGAGAGAAATCATTTTTGAAGCAAGAACACAAGATGTGAATGTATAATAGTGGCTTATCAATCTTTTTAACTCTCTGAATATTGTCTAAACAAGCTCTAAGAATAATAGGAACAAATGCAATATCAGAAACTCTCTTTTATAGAAAAACAGATTGAAAAACTAAAAGTTTAGAGAGTTAATTTACACAATATGTGAATCTTATAAGTGCAAAACTTGGTGCTTGTTTTTTGATGTTTAAACCTATTTAAAGTATTTGAAATGACATAATTTTAAACCCAAATAATGTCCACAAAAACTGCTACAAACAGTCACTTATTTAAAACCTAAAATCTGGAAAAACTGCATCTGTAGTCGACTACAAGTCATAGTAGTCGACTATACTGAGTCTAAACAGACTTTGTGAAGTCAGAAAATTGCTTAGTAGTCGACTACAAGGCATAGTAGTCGACTACATTGTAAACTCACAGATTCTGGAATTTTCTTTTCAGTATTTTGACTGTAACTTTCTCATACGATATCGGAATGAGGTGATTTAAGATTTGTTGGAAAGTTCTTGAAGAGACCTACAACTTTGATCTTTTAAGTTTTTCCAGATTCTAATTGCTAAGGGGTATAAATAAAATGTTTTAAGACTCACTCAATATCTATAAACTCTAATGGCTAACATAGGGGATTTCTATTGTTAACCAACATACTAAGTATATGTTAGTGTATTCTAACACTATGTGTGTGTATGTGTGTGAGTGATCAAGGCTTGTACAAATTTCTAAGCAAAGAAAATATAAAATTATATTTTAACAATAAAGTATATATTCTTCTTTGCTTCATTATGCCTTGAACTCATCTATGTCTTGAGTATCTCTTTGAATATAATTGTTGATATAGCTTTGATACTGCAAAACAAATGTTAGCACATAATACACATAATATATAATATTTGTTATCATCAAAATAAACTAATCTTGGGGTCAAGATTCCTAACACTATCTGTATACTCTATACCGTTGTCAGATCTCAATGTCTTCAATTTCTTTCCTGTCCTGTTCTCAACCATCGCCTTCCACTTCTTGAATGTCTCAAATACCTCATTCTTATGCTTTAGAAAATAAATCCAAGCATACCTCGAATGATCATCTATGAATGAGACAAAATACCTGGAACCACCCTTGGAAGTTGTTGAAGCCGGACCCTAAACATCCGTGTGCACATAATCTAGTATCCCTCTGTTCTTGTGATTGCTTCTCAAAAATTAAACCCTGTGCGCCTTTCCATACACACAGTCCTTGTAAAAATCCATGCAAGGTTTCTTCAGATTCTTCAGCAAACCCTCCTTACCGAGCAAATCTAGACCCTTCTCTGACATGTGCCCAAGCCGCCTATGTCATAACCGTGTGTACTCACATGGGTCTCCACCACTTCCATCAGTTCCAACTCCTGCATCTCCTGTCACCGTCGTACCCAAGAGAGTATATAGGTTACCGTGATGAATGCCCTTCATTGCTACTAAGGAACCCTGAACAACTCTCTTCACTCCGTTCTCAGTTACAATCTTGCAACCCTCGGAGTCCAAAGTACCAACTGAGATAAGATTCTTCCGTAAGTCGGGAATGTGCCTTACATCCGTCAAGGTTCGAACCACTCCATCATACATCTTGATCTTGATATCACCTAGCCCCACTGTTTTACAAGCATGGTTATTCCCCATCAATACGGTTCTACCATCAATGCTCCTATAGGTAGTAAACTACTTCTTGTTTGTACACATGTGGTAAGAGCAACCAGAATCAAGAATCCACTTTCCGGAGGTATCCTCGCCACCCGTGACGACATAGCATTCCTTATCGCTCCCTTCCTCTGAAGCGTAGCTCGCCTCTTCCTTTCCTTCTCGTCTTTCAGTCTTGTTGTTGTTCTTCTTCCCACCTATTCTCTTGTTAGGACAATTAACTTTGAAATGCCCTAGCTCACCGCATTTGAAACACGGTCTTTCCGCAAGAGGTCTTGATTTTGATCTAGACTTTCCTCCCTTACCTTTTCCTCGCTCATTGCCTCTTCCTCTGGCAAAGAACCCCTGCGCTTGTTCTTTGTTACCACTAGTGGTTATATCACTAGTTATAATTTTTCGAAGATCATCCGCTAGAAGCGCCGTTCTAGTCTCATCCATTGACAAACTATCACCCACAAGCATCAGGGTTTGAACCAAATTCTCATAAGACTTCGGCAGAGATAGAAGTAGTAGAAGAGCCTGATCCTCGTCTTCCACTGTCACCTCGATGTCTTTCAAATCCGATAAGATCCTATCGAACTTGTTGATGTACTCCCGGATTGATGAGCCTTCCTCCATCTTGCAAGTGTACAATTTAGATTTCAAATAGATCCGGTTTGTTAGACTCTTTGTCATGAAAGTGCTCTCTAACTTCAACCACACGCCCGCAACCGTTTCCTCCCCGTCCACCAAGAAAGCAACATCCCTTTCAAGGCAAAGGATAATCGACGCCCGTGCTTCCAGATCCAGCTCCTCCTAATCCTCATCAGACATATTCTTGTGCTTCTCTTTTCTAGCCAACGACTTGTGCAATTTTTGCAAAATCAATGAGTTTTTCATCTGCATCCTCCAGTAGGAAAAATCGTTCTTTCCATTGAATTTCTCGATATCATACTTTCCCACTTTAACTATTTTACTTGTAGACGTCATTCTCCGATCATATTAATAAATCTGCCTCTCTTAGGAATTTTAACAAATACCTTGTGTGCACCACACAATAACCAAGCACCACCTCAGATCAGTAGCACAACCACTGCCAATCTGAATAAGGGCTCTGATACCAATTGTTGAGAGCGCGAGGCGCTCGTACCGTCGCGGAAGCTAAATAATCCCGAGAGAAAACAATCCTAGCTTGAGTTTAAGCCAAACTCAAACTAACCAATACAAGTAAGAAACGACTACACAGATAAAACAATAAGTAAAAGAGACGAGACAACAGATATACGTGGTTCGGCAAACTTGCCTACGTCTACGGGAGCCACACAATTAATTTCTTATTTAACCACAAGAAATTACAAAGCTTATAAAAGTGAGAATCTCAAACTAGAGCTCTCACAACACCAACTTCCTTCACTGTAGTAAATGCTACAGGAATAGTGCAATTTTTCTTAACCGAAAAATTGATTCTCAAATCAGAGAATATCCGCTGGAAGTAAAAGCCGCCGCCACAGAGAAAATTTTCTTCTCTGTTGAAAAGTTCCGCTCCACTTTGCTCGTGAACAGGGTTTCCCTTTTATAGGGAAACCCTAGGGCTTGATTGTGTGCTCTAGCTGGAGATCAGCTGGCATCCACCCACGCAGGCGAGCACCAAAGGCAACAGGCGATCTCTCACAACGCAGGCGAGTTTCCACGCACGCGAATGACAGGCGAGTTCATCCCCTTTCACGCGAGTTCCCTCTTTCAAGCGAGATACCCTCGACTAGCCTCCTCGCCCGCAGGCGACTTCAGCTCGCCCAAAACTGGCGAGTTTCATCGCCTCTCCAGAGCTTGTAGGCGACACCAAGTCAGGCGATTTTGACCTCGCCTTTAAACCCTCGCCTGTCCACGAGCGCCTCCGCAGGCAAGCTCCGACGCCTTCCCGTCCGCTACCTCCGCTTCCGACGATCGCCGTCGTCGAACTCGACGAGGTCAGTTCTCTGCAGCATCAAATCAAATCATGTTTAACACGCATTTGAAACGGATTTTGAAATAACACTTTATCATTTCAAGAACAGGGGCTCAACTTGCGGGACATATTAAGTATTAACTTATAACATCAACTCTTACGATATTTTCAGAATTTTGGTGTATCCTAAGGGATCTTTTAATACATTCTGTTTGATGGCTTTTGTTTAAAGAAAATGATAAAATAACGGGTGACGCAACATCGATTTATTCATATATTGCCGTGGTAACCGGTAAGGACACAATGTGAGTAGATGTTAAAAGTGAGAGGATAAGAGCTGGGATAAGGAGCGGAAATAATTAAAAATCTAATTTCTCTCCTTTTTATTCACTTCCGTCCATTTTTCAAGAAAATTTATAATGTATGCATAAAATTCAGCATATTATATCTTTATTTTCTTTGGTTAGAAAGTTTTAAATTTTTTTTGGAGAGACATAGAGAGAAGTTTCATGGCATTTTCGCCGGTTGCTTAAGAAAAAAACCAAAACAAACAACAAATCATTACGAAATGAATCACATACACACTCATGATATCCATGTTGGATTAAATCTAATTATGGGCATATATGTTACATTAGTGTATAATGCTATCCTTAAGATTAACCCGCATAAAGTGATCAATAAATTTGGGTTAATGGATATTTAAATAAATCATGGGCTAATTGTACAGTTACCGAACTGCAATTCTAATTTTATGAGGGGCTAAATTAAAAAATTGTAAATCTATATAAAAGGGTTATGGTCCCTAATCTAAAGGTTACTTTCTCTATTCTTTAATCCCCATCTAAAGAGATATTCAAGAGAAACCTTTCGGATTAGAAGATCAACCCTATTAAGATCCGTGATAAAATCAATATGGATTCAGGTATTATTTCCGCTCATTATTATGTTTATTCTCTTTGAATTAATCATGGTTTTATGGATTAGATCTCAGATATAAGATCTATCAAGTGGTATCAGAGCTACCGTGATTAATCTTAGGGACCTAAGATGAAGATTAGAGTTTTTTTTATCTTAATTCAGTTTTATTAAGATCTGTGCATGTTTGGATCTTGTGCAAACATGAACTGTTGCTTCCAAAACTTGGGGGTTTTTTTAAATGACTCTGTCATTTTTTGATTTGTTGTTCGGATGAATTAAGAAAAGCTCATCTTTTGGCTTGATTTTTTCTTTCGGTTGTTTGGATCTAAATTATATTCAAAATTGAAAGAAAGAGATCAATTTATGGAGTCAGTCGTCGATCGCCACGCTCTTCGCCGGCAATGTTAGGCTGGTGGCTTCGCTGTTGTCAATTGGAGACAGTAGTGACAGTTCAAAACGAAACCCTAAAGGGGTGTTCGTGCAGGAAATCGTGCGAGAAAACATGTGGAAAATTAGGGCAAAAGGAGGAGGTTACCTCAATTTCAGGCGAGCCTCATGCTCGATCCAAACAAACCCCGCGTTCATTCTCAAGTCGAACCCCACGTTCATTTTCAGGCGAACCTCGTGCTCAATCCAAACGAAACCCACGTTCGTTCTCAAGTCGAACCCCGTGTTCATTCTCAAGTCGAACCCCGTGTTCATTTTCAGGCGAGCCTCGTGCTCGATCCAAACGAACCCCGCGTTTGTTCTCAAGTCGAACCCCGCGTTCATTCTCAGGTGAGCCTCATGCTCAATTCAAACGAACCTTGCGTTCGTTCTCAAACGAATCTCGCGTTTGTTCTCAAACGAACCTCGCGTTTGTTCTCTGGTGTTCTCTTCTTTCCTGTCGAGTGAAAGAAGAGGGATGCGTCTATTGTGTTTCATCGGTTAAAAGAAACCAAAGGTGGACTTCATTTGGGGTTTCCTCGGTTTTGTTAAGGCACATGACCTTAAACCCACTAAAACCAATTCCTTTATTTATTGGGTTTGCACAAGTCCAAGCCCTCTTAAAGCCATTCGGTTATGGGCCTAAAATTCTTTAAGAAGGGTTTAATTGGATATACCAATTAAAAAAATATTTTTGGTGGACCTTATTAAGCTATGGGCCAAATTTTTAGTGTGCTTAATTTAATTAATTAAGCTATGAGGCCCTTAATTAAGTTTTTTTTGGAAATTCAGTTAATTTGAATTAAATTATTTAATTTGAATTAAATTTGGTAGTTAATCAATTATTTAATTCAAATAATATGACACTAAGGTATTAAAGTTGTCTCTAAATTTGGTAGTTAATCAATTATTTAATTCAAATAATATGACACTAAGGTATTAAAGTTGTCTCTCATTCTAAATGATTAATTAAAAAATTATTTAATTCAAATAATATGACACTAAGGTATTAAAGTTGTCTCTCATTCTAAATGATTAATTAAAATAAGAAGTTACCAAAGTAACCTCTCTTATGTAGATTGTTCATGAGAGATGTTAGATGTTTGTGTATATGTTTTCGTGTAAATATTTAATCGACCCAAATGAAGGTTAATATTTATTTAGACTGCATACATATCTGTGATGATAAACGTGTGACAATTATAAGCTTTACATGTGAATAATGAATCGATCCAAAGATACTTTTATTATTTAACATGAGTTATTGTTAATGTTTGATCATTATAACAAGGTATCACTTATAAATTAATATTACTGTCTAAAGACTTGATATTAATGTTTGCCAGATATCTTAAGATGAGATTTGTCATTATTTGAATTTTATTGATTACTAATTATGGTTAATAATGTGAGTATCTTTTATTTATTTCATCTAATACATCTGCTATAATAATTTCTGCTAACATCAACTCAATTCCCATGCTCAATGGGACTAATTTCAAGGTTTGGAAATAGAATATATTAATTGTTCTTGGTTGCATGGATCTAGACTTTGCATTAAGAAATGAACAATCCTAACCTCTCAATGCGGATAGCACTCCTGATGCAAAGAAGGACTATAAGAAATGAGAGCGTTCAAATCACATGACTCATGATCATTAAGCGCGGCGTTCCGAAAGCCTTCAAGGGAATAGAATCCGAAGGGATTACTAAACCCAAAGATTTCCTTGCCGAAATTGAGAAGCGTTTTGCAAAAAATGATAAGGTAGAAATAAGCATGCTGTTAGCTCGCTTGATTTCGATAAAGTATAAATATAAAGGAAATATCAGGGAGTACATTATGAAAATATCTCATATTGCTTCAAAACTTAAGACACTCAAACTCGACCTATGTGACGAGTTACTGGTGCATCTGGTTCTATTGTCTTTTTCTGTATAATTTAATCAATTTAAGGTCAGTTACAACTACCAAAAGGAGAAATGGACTCTGAATGATCTTATTTCATACTATGTGCAAGAAAAAGACAGGTTGGAGCAAGATAAGACTGAAAGTGCTCATTTGGCTTATGCCTCTAAGGATAAGGGTAAGAAAAGAAAGAGTGATAATGAAGCTGCTAAGAGTCCAGTTCAGAAGAAAACAACATAAGGATAATCAGGGTTGTTTCTTCTACAATAAGTCTGGACACGTTGTTTGTGTCAAAAGTTGATTTCATTGCCAACGAACTCATTACAACCGTTTATCGATTACAAGTTCGATTGTTTGTGTCAAAAGTTGATTTCATTGCCAACGAACTCATTACAACCGTTTATCGATTACAAGTTCGAAGAAAAGAGAAAAGTAGATCTTTTTATAAGTTACAACCGTTTATCGATTACAAGTTCGAAGAAAAGAGAAAAGTAGATCTTTTTATAAGATCGACTTATATATTGAAAATAAAAAAATACAACTCTTGTCAAACAACACTACAACAGTTTATCTCCTGTTGTTTGCATGGGAACTTCGCCCGTGTCGGGGACGTGTTAGTCCGTAGACCACCGCGGATCAGATCTGGTTAACAGATTGATAATCAATACTCTTATTTCACGAAGGAAGTAATCGCAGCAGCGATAACCTCGACCAAGCGAGATTACGGCTCTTCTCAAGATTAAGACCAAGCTTAAATCCGGAGGAATAGGGGGTAAGGGTCTCAGATCTCTCGAAAACTACTTTTTATGCATAGGAGATCGTCGAGATCTAGTTAACCCTCTCTAAAATTCGTGGCTATGCACTCACAAAACCAGCGGCACCTTCCCCTCTTGATTATTTTTTCGTCCCTGAGAAATGAGCCCCCAGGCCTGTATTTATAGGTTTCGGTTTGGGGTTTTCAGATAAAAATGATGGATTTAGCCTTATCTTCAGTTAATAATTGTGTAACCATATTTGGAGATGATATCTAGGTAGTTAGGAACCTCTGGAACAGAAAAAATCCTGTGAAAACCCGTCAAAAATCCAAAAACACGTTTTGGCTTAAACCTGACCGAACCGAATTCAAAGCGAACCGAACCGGTTCGGGTCAGTCACGAACCACCATTTGGTGGCTCGGTTTTGGCTGAGCCACCAAATGGGCTCGGCCATGGGCGGAGCCACTGGTTCTTGGCCGAGTCGTTTCGATGCGACTCGGCCGCCAGCGGCTATTTCAGTCTTTCGGGTTTTGACTTATTTCGTCGTTACGCATATTTCGTTGTTTTATTGACTTGTGGTCGCCTCCCCGATTCGTTTCATGCGTTTCAGTAACATAGAGGTGGCCGATGAGCCTGTGGGCCACTAGGTGGTGGCCGGTGAGCATGCGGGCCACTTGTAGCTGGCTGACGAGTGCGCGGGCCTCTTGGAGATGGTTGATGAGCGCACAGGTCACTTGGTTTGCCGTTTTGGTGGCCGATGAGCATGCAGACCACTTTGTGGTGGCGGGTGAGCACGCGGGCTACTTGGAGTAGGCTGATGAGTGCGCTTACATATATTGTATGATTATATCTAAGCTCAATACATGAACACGTAACACAATTTTTTGATGTTTTCTATCATATAAATGATTTCTCATCAAACGTTGTTACAATAACTTTTCTCTCATGTTTACAGCTCTTCAATATTCTTTTTGTATACATAGAATATATGTATAACATATATAAACATATTTACAAGTTCTATATCAACTTGCACTTTCATATAGAAACAAGTTTTCTAAGCAGTTTTCAAAAACAGGGAGTTTTCGCAAACAAAAATTGATTTTCCAAAAATTTCTTTTCAAACGTGTTTATTTTATCATTTAGAAACTTTCCCCAAAGTTTTATTATTTTTGGACTTGATTTGATATTTCTTTTGGATTTTCAAACTAGCCCCAAAACCTGGAAATATGCACATGTCAGATTTCGGTCGACCGGTACGGTCGACCAACAGTTGTTCCTTTTCTGAGAAAATTTCCAGAGAGTTTTCCGGTCGACCGGAATTTCCATCGGTCGACTGAAATTTCCATTCGGTCGACCGAAAATTTCTGTCGGTCGACCGCCAGCTTTAAAAGTTCATTCTCTGGGTTTTTAAACTAAGCGGTCGACCGGACCGGTCGACCGCCGAGTTGTCAGAATGAGCCTAACGACTAGTTTTTCAAATGTGATTTTTTGGTGTTTTACCTCTTTCTAGCTGTTGTATTGGGTTGTTATATATACCCCATTGCTGCTCTTCTTCCAAACTCTCCAAGAAATCCAAGTTTGTTGTTTAACAAGATTTTAATCGCGTTTAAGAGCTGTTTAAGTGTTGTTTCGTTAATCAGTTTTCAAGAGAAAGTTTTTACAACAAGAAGAGGCTCTCATATCCTATTGGGATCATCATTTCTTCAGCTCCTCTTGTTTATTAAGAAGTTTTTTCTAAACTCTTTTCATATAGCTTATTATTTCACTTTCATTTGATTAGCTATATTCATTGAGTTATTTATTGAGTTTGATTCACTATTATCACACACACTTATTGAGCTTGATATTTCCATATTATATATTGTGGGTTGTGGGGTGTGATTTAGTGAGTGTGAGCTTCATTGTGTTCTCACTTGTTAATTGAGAACAAATCATTGTATTTAACTTTTATTTGTGAGAATCACTTGTAATACACTTGTACACCGAGAGAAGTGTGAGGAGAGAGAGACGGGGTCAAATCCAATAGGAGTGGCGTCGATTGACGAACCTAGGGAGAGGTTGTAATCAAGCACTTGAGGAGGAGGACACGGGCTAGGTTCCTACACTTAGTGTGTAAAGTGTGATTATTGAGTGATTGTGTAGTGTGAGAGTTTTTGGTGAACTTGTAAACCGAGTGTGTAGAAGTTTCTATATTGGACAAATCAGGTTATTCTTATTCATTTGAAAACAATCAATTCAGTTTATCTTTTAATTCAAATGTTGTGGGAACTGGTTACTTGAGTACTTATGATAACCTATATTTGCTTGATACAATTGCTTTTTATAATGAATCATTGCATGTGAAATCATGTGGTACTAAGCGTAAATTAAATAATAAAAATTCAGCGACATTATGGCATAAGCGCTTGGATCATATCTTAAAAGGCAGAGTTGAGCGTTTTATGTCTGATGGTATTTTGGATTCTCTTGATTTTTCAAATTTTGATGTATGTGTTGATTGTATCAAGGGAAAATAGATCAAAGTTAAGAGATTAGGTGCCAACAGATCTTCGGATGTCTTAGAATTGATACATACGGATATTTGTGGGTTATTCCCTACGGTATCTTGGAATGGTAAATAATATTTTATATCATTCATAGACGATTACTCACGTTATAGATACCTATATCTCATTCATGAAAAATCTGAGTCTCTAGACACGTTCAAAGCTTTTAAAGCTGAAGTTGAGAATCAACTCAACAAAAGGAAACCGTTAGATCTGATCGTGGTGTTGAGTACTACAGCAGATATGATGGTTTAGGTGAACAACGTTCAGGACCATTTGCTAGATACCTAGAGGAATACAGTATCATCCCACAGTACACCATGCCGAGTTTACCTAGCATGAATGGTGTAGCTGAAAGACGAAATAGGACTCTTAACGATATGATAAGAAATATGATTGCTTATTCTTCTTTACCAGAGTCACTCTAGGAAGAGCACTAAAGACAGCAGCTTATATTCTGAACAGAGTACCAAGTAAAGCATTTGCTAAAACACCTTATGATTTTTGGACTAGTCGAAAGCCCAGTTTAAAGCACTTACATATTTGGGGATGTCTAGCTGAGGCAAGGCCTTATAGAACAAATAAAAATAAATTTGACTCTAAAATAGTTAGCAGCTACTTTATTGGGTATTCTGAACGTTCAAGGGGCTATAAGTTTTATGATCTCACACTTAGAAATATTTTTGAGACAGAAACTACAACATTCTTTGAGGATGTTGACTTTGGGGGGGAGAAATAAGGTTAGAAACATTGCTTTTGAGGAGGAATTGGCTTCAGATCCAATCCATACAGTTACTTTTGACAATATTCAGTTTCCTATACCTATTATTGGTCAAGAAGTGAATCCGGAATCTGAAGAAGACAATGTTGAATAACTCCCTGTTTCAAAAGAACAAACTCAATAACCTCAAGAACTAGTGCCATTAAGGAAATCCACGAGAGAAATGAGAAATGCTATTCCAGATGATTATATTGTCTTTCTCCAAGAACATGAGAAAATAATGGAATGTTGGAAGATGACCCAATCAACTTCTTTCAAGCCATGAAAAGTTCTAACTCTCAAAAGTGGATTAATGTCATGAATAAAGAGTACAAGTCTATGCAAGACAATAAGATTTGAAAACTTGTCCCATTACTAGAAGGTGCAAAATCAATTGGTTGTAAATGGATATTTAAAGCCAAGCGGGATGCAAATGCTAATTTGGAGAGGTATAAGACACGTTTTGTAGCTAAAGGCTTTACTCAAAAGGAAGACATTGATTATATAGAGACTTTCTCTCCGGTTTTATCGAAAGACTCTTTTAGAATCAATCTGTTTTAGATCCTAGAGGGGGGGGGGGGGGGTGATTAGGGTCTTATGATGAATCTAATCCCGAATTAAAAAATTAAAAGAATATTGATTAATTTGTTCTTGCAAGAATGATATGAGATAGATATGAATAAGAGCAATAAGAATATGCGCAAATAATATATAAGCCAAGCAAAACACAAACACACGATATGTTTACGAGGTTCGGTCACCACGACCTACGTCCCTGCTCCTCACCTCGAGGAGATATCCACTATCACAATCCGGTTTGGAAGCCAGAACTTCTACACACTCGGTTTACAAGTTCACCGAAAACTCTCACACTACACAATCACTAATCAATCACACTTTACACACTAAGTGTAGGAACCTAGCCCGTGTCCTCCTCCTCAAGTGCTCGGATGCAACCTCTCCCTAGGTTCGTCAACCGACGCCACTCCTATTGGATTCGACCCCTTCTCTCGCCTCACACTTCTCTCGGTGTACAAGTGTATTACAAGTGATATTCACAAATAAAGGTAAATTCAATAATTTGTTCTCAAATAACAAGTGAGAACACAATGAAGCTCACACTCACTAAATCACACTCCACAACCCACACTATATAGTATGAAGATATTAAGCTCAATATGTGTGTGTGATAACAGTGAATGAAAATAATACTACTCAATAAATATAGCTAATAAAATGAAAATGGAATAGTAAGCTATATAAGAGTTTAGAAAACTTCTTAAACAAGAAGAACAGTAAATGATGATCCCAATAGGATTTGAAAATCACTTCTTGTTGTAGGAAAACTTCTTTTGAAACAGACTGATGAAATCGGCTTAAACAGCTCTTTTAAACACTCTTAATATTTTGTTAAACACAAAACTTGGATGAGTAAAATAGAGCAGCAATAGGGTATTTATACCCTCTCAAATATCAGCCAAAAAACCAACTTGAAAAAGACTAAAAAGCCTCCAGAGAGCCGTTGTGAAAATAGCCGTTAAAAACCAATGATTAAATCGACGGTCGACCGTGGAAATCGTGCGGTCGACCACGAGGCACAAAAATCCTGAGTATAGGGTTTTAAGGCTGGCGGGCGGCCGCGGGGGGGTGGAAGGATCACGGTCGACCGTCACGGTCGACCGAGAGCATATAAAGTTCATGCTAAGAAAAATGAACATGGCGGTCGACTGTGGCGGTCGACCGCAAACTGACACAGTCTGAAAAACCTGTTTTTGGCCAATTTTGAAAATACTTTAAAAATAGCAAATCAATTCCAAAAATAACAAAACTTTGGGAAAGTTTCTAAATGATAAAATGAACATGTTAGAAAAGGAATTTTTGGAAAAATAATTTTCGTTTGCAAAAACACACTGTTTTTGAAAAGTGTTTGTAAAACCTGTATTTTACGAATATGAAAATTTTGATATGACTCATAAACTTGTAAATATATCTCATGCATATATTGTGTGTATATAATAAGGTATGAATGAGCTGTAAACATGAGATAAAAGATATTGTAACGATGTTTGATGAAAAATCATTTATGTGATAGAAAACGTCAAAAATCGTGTTAAGTGTACATATATTGAGCTTACATATAAACATACAATATATGTAGGAAGACTACTCTTATACCTAGGTAACTCCACACATAAGAACTTGAATCTTTAACGAACCACATACAATATGAATTAAACATATAAACCACATCCAATATGAATTAAACTAATAAACCATATATATCATGAAACAAATATAAAAACCACACATTAGATTTTCTCCCCCTTTGACAACATCAAAAAGGGAAAAATATATAAATAGGAGCAACGCTCCCCCTGCATATAAGCACATATAAAAAAACAAGTATATGGCCAAAAGCTCCCCCTGTCAAATTGCATAAATGACATCTAAAGAGCATATATAGGAGCTAATCAATAATCATTTATACACAGCCATACACATTTAGGATCCAAAGAACGCATCATTAGTAACATATTATCACAAAACAAAGCATGAAAATTGTTTTCACCATACATAGTTCATAGAAAAGATAAACTAACACAATAGATCACAAATCATCACTTAAACACCAAAAAACTACATAGTTTTCCACAAACATAGTTTGTTCCACAATACTACAAACCATACACAAATGTTTCACAAAGACACATAGTTTTCCACACAAACATAGAGTTATTACAACTCAAAATAAAGCATAAGTATCAACTCAAAATAGACATAAACATCACCAAAAGCATAGAATCCAACAAACTCCAATAAGCAACAAAGTCAATCACCACCATCATCATTAGAAGCATGGCCAGAGCCAGATGCAGATCCATCATCAGAGCCTGAACAAGATCCATCAGCAGGGCCCTCCTCAGAACCAGACTCAGAACTGGAAGAGGGATCCGGAATCCCGAGAGACTGACGCTGATAACTAAGAATGGTCCTAACATCCCTCTGAATAGTTGAGACCTGAGTCTCAAGGCGATCCAAACGGGCACAAATATCAGAAGTGGAAGAGGAGGCTCTAGATTGAGAACTGGAAGATGATGGAACAGTGGGATCAGATAAAGAGTCTGACAGTTGCATACAAGAGAGAGAGACTCTATCAAAAAAGTCCTTCTTGGGTTCAACTTTGGGTTCATGTGTGAGATCAACACCGAAGTGTTGAAGGATAAGGGTGATGAAGGAGCCAAAGGGTAGAAATATGAAATGCTTAGATGCCATGTTTTTGAGAAAAACGTTTGCCCAATCTACTTTTATTTTGGCAAAAATAGCATATACAACATTGATCTTGTCAGAAGAAAAATGATCAAAACTACCAGTTTTAGGAATCAGATTTTGAGAAATAATTCTAGCAATAACTTTGGCATTGGGATTAAGAGAATTATTGTTCATCGGATAAGTGCAACCGGATTTAAACAAGAGGTTGTTCACAGCTGGATCATCATGCTCAATAGACATAAGCTCAACATCACCTGTCGGGATTTTAAGAATCCCCGCAAGTTGTTGGCAGAAAAAGAAATGGCAACATTTTTAACAGATGTACTAATGGTCTGAAGACCATCAGCAGAGGATGACACAGATAAGTTGGCATAAAACAGATAAACCAGAAAAGGATAATAAGGAACTTTACATTCGACATCTAACAGCCTAGCCAACCCAACATTATGTAGAATCGTATGAGTGTCATACATGGCTAATTGATCAAATTTGATATATCTAGTAGGTAGGATTTTTAACTTACAAAGCTCCCTATATTTCTTAACTAGGGGTTTGAAAAGTAAAAAATCCTCATAATGGGAGGCAACAGAAGATGATGAGTGACCAATGTCGGGTCTAGCTCTCTTCTTAGGGGGCATGGTGACAGAATGATCAACTAGTGTTTTGAATAGATATGAATTTTGACAGAAATTAAAAACCCTAGAATAGATAGCAAAGCCCTAAAAGAGAATGGAAACAAAATTGACAGATGAGAGAGAGATTACCCAGCAAATTCCAAAGGAGATCGAAGAAGAGATGATTCACGGTCGAACGAAGTACCCAGCAAATTCCAAAGGAGATCGAAGAAGAGATGATTCACGGTCGAACGAAGGCAGCTACGGGCGACTGCGAGGAGAAAACTGATTTTTTTTGGGAAAAAATATCGAATGGGGAAGAAGAAGGGTCAGATCAAGAGAAGAGAGGAAATTGACGGCCCGGATCTGATGTGAAATGAAATCAACGGTGGTGATGAAATCGGGTGTAGAAAAAATTGACACTTGAAACCGAAACCCGATAAGAAATAAAAACGAATCTGAAAATTTCTTTAGCGGTCGACCGTGGCGGTCGACTGTGACAATGTCCAGAAACATCGATGGTCGACCGTGGTGGTCGACCGCGAGAAAGAAAAGTGCATAGTCAGTTTTTAAAGCCTAGATTTTGAGAGAAATGTAATAAAACTGTTTTATAAAGCATATAAATATATATAAGGTCTTTTAGCTATTAAAAACATGAAAAATATTTTATTTTAACTCAATAAAAACTAAAATTCATTATTTAAACGCAAAACCCAATTATTCAAAATGAACAAAACAAACAAAAACAAAAAATTAATATAAAAATCATTTTGGCACCCAAATTATTTTGGTACCACTAAAATTTAGGACATGACCCCTATCATTTAAATCCGAGGCCCTAGGATTATGAACCCGCTTGGACGTATTTTGTGCACCGATACGATCAAAGCAAAAATTGTAAACATGACCCGTACGATTACAATTTGTGCAATGTATAGGTTTGAATGGTTTATGTTGACCGAAATGGAATGCACGTGGTTCATTTGCAAAAATAGATTTTTCTTTGTAATTATGTTGCAAACGAGAATTTCTTTTCAAATCGAAACAAAACATGGCCAAATGACCAAAACGACCACAATAATCACATTTGTACACATTAGCATGTTATGATTTACACTATGTGTGTGTACATGTGTATGAGATGAAGAATCTTGATGGGTTTCTCTGATGGCTTTTTGGTCTTTTCTATTGGGTTTTGCTGATGTTTTAAGAGACTATAAATACCCCATTGCTCTCCTCTTTTCAGCAAACAACCAAGAGAGTTTCTTAACCAAGTTTTAAAGAGTTTTAACAAGGGTTTTAGTTTGGTTTAAGTGTGTTTAAGAAGCTTTTAAGCATTTGTAATTTTGAGTTTGTGAAATCAATTTTACAAGAGCTTGAGGAGATCATCTATTGGTGTTTGGGCATCCAACTATTCTCCTTCCATCTCTTGTCATCTATTGAGAAGTTTCCCTAAACTCTTTTCTAGCTTTATATCTATTTGCTTGATTATCATCTTATTTAAATCTAGTTTTACATTTGAGTTTAGTTGATTTGATTCACTCATTGTTTACACACCCACATGAGCTTATTGTATTTTCATACATAGTATATTTGAGTTGGTGAGAGTTGTAACAATTGAGTGTGAGCTTTCATTGTGTTCTCATCCATAGTAGAGAACAAACAATCATTGTATTTACCTTTTATTGTGAGGATCACTTTGTAATACATTTGTACACCGAGAGGAGTGTGTGGTGAAAGTCGGGGATTGTCCCAAGAGGAGTGGCATCGGTTGACGAATCTAGGGAGAGGTTGTAACCGGGCACTTGAGGGAGATACGGCTAGGTCCAACACTTGAGAGGGTGTAGAGTGGGATTACAAGAGTGTGTTAGTTGTAGAGTTTTCGGTAAACTAGAAAACCGTATTGTGAGGTGTAAACGTTGTTCGGGTAAACGTAGAAAACCCGGTTGTGATAGTGGATTTCTCCCCGGGAGTGGGGAGCGGAGACGTAGGACGGAAGGTCCGAACTCCGTGATCATTTGATTGTGTTTGTGTGTACTTTGGCGTTCATTTATATTTGTGCTCATTGCTCATATCGCCTTTGCTCATTAGTTAGTTTGTCCACCTCTTTGTTTACATTATTTACCCTTGTGTTGTTTATATATCTTTGCTCATATATTTGTAATATCTCATTGCTATGATATATTCATTAGTTCATATTGCTCATCCTGGCTCATATATATTATTGTATTTCATTCTTGCTAGGATAACTTGTTAATTAATTTTAATTGGCATAAAATCGGATTAGATTAGTATAAGACCCTAATCACCCACCCTCTAGGGTCATACATTGTCTTGTTAGATTGTTTTAGTATGTTCATATCGGTTTTGTTATTTCTAAGAGCCATATATTTCTATTTAAATTCCAGGTATTATTTATATTGTTAAGTTAGAGTTGAGTTACTAATTATATAGTTATTTTATTATATTAGTTATTATTCTTTTATAACTAATATAAAGATAATTTTAAATAGCATTGTGGGTATGTATAACATTTACTCATAGGTTGTTTATATTGTATTTACACATTTGTTCTTTGTTTGCTTTGTTTTCAATATGTATTGTTTTGTTATTGTAACAATATACATTTTATACGCGTGTTATTTTTTAGTATTTATTTTATGATACTTATGCCTTTTATTGTGTCATTGTTTGTTGTTCATTCTCTATTCGTTATTTTTGTTATTTGTGTTGTTTTTTTTATTCTTTTATAATTACTATTCTCTTTTCATTATAGTGTATTCATGTAGATTATTATATTTACGATGTTATTTTTATTGATTTATAGTCATTCATTATTTCTAGTATCAACTGTATAACCATATTTATCTAAAATATATCAGTGTTTTCATTATACGAAATTATGCTCTTCTTATTTTTTATTAGCTTATATACCTATTTTACTTTTCATAGTTTTTGTTTTTATATATTATACTTCTTTACCTATTAGTATGTTTGTGAGTGGCAGTATTATTAATAAGCATTTGTGTTTCAGTGTATTCTACAATTTTTGTATGTGTTAATTTATTTTGAGTTTTATATTATCAATTTGTTCGTTACTTATTTGAATGCATTGAGTCCTTCAATTATGTCTTTCTTTGCCAGATTTGTATTTTTCATTATTTTGACTTGTGTTATTTTACATCGTGTTACTCTTCTGTTTTGTTTCTCTTATTTTTGTAGATCATATTATATCAATTTCATTTTATTCTTTTATTTTTCTTTGAAAAGGAGTTGTTATTTTTCAGTGTGAGCGTGTGGTGTTATGGTTTTATAGTTTGTGTATAAGGTTATTAAAGGTTGTTACAATGTGTGTGTTTGTTTAGCTTTGATTTTTTTTACATATTGTATTTTGATTACGTATTTAGTCGTAATATTTTTATAGCTGGTGTGTCTTATATTTTATGCAGTGTATTCTTACTCATTTTTCTTTCACGTCTTAATTTGTGTATTGCTATACTTATTGTGATTCAGTATTTATTGTGTTTTTATTATAATTTTTGTTTATGGTCACGTTATAGTGTAGTTATTTTTATTTTGTGTCGTATTTATTTTATTAATTCTAAGTATTGTACATGTATTTATACATGTTTGTTGTGTTTGTTACCACATAATTTGGTCACATTTTATCTTTCATGTACGCATTTTGTTATCATTACTGTTTGGTTATTTATCAAGTTATATGTTTTTCTTGTATGTGTTTTTATATTGTCTTTAATTTTATTAATTTATTAGTTTATTTATGATATTTGGGTTATATTGCTTATTGGTTAACATAATTATTTTTTTTACGTTTTATCAATAGTTTCATAGTTTATTTTAGAATGTGAAATGAGTGTTATAAGTTTATACAACTTAATTACAGATTTTGCACATTGTAGATATTTTGTTGTGTTTATTAGTTGTTGTTTTTCTTTTGTTAGGTTGTTTATATGTTACTTTAATATTGTATTTTATTGTCTATTCATTAATTATTTCAATTACTGTATTTATCAATTTTCCATATACAAAAGTCTCTACATTATTGTTTTAGTTAACTATTCATGTCCATATTTGATTATTGTTTTGGATATTAATACATGGCAGTTCATATATTGTATTACGGTTATTTTTTTTATATATATTGGGTTTATAGTTTTTGTATCATATTTGGTTATTCTAACATGTATAATGATATAATGGATATGGTATATTTTGATATTGTGATCGTTATGTAAATGTTATGAATATATAATTACATGATTGTTGCATATATTTTTATGTCTTTTATCTACGTCCATTATTGATATGCTTTTTACTTTCTACTATCAACTATTATATGTATTATTTTTGGGTTACAGATTACTATATGATATCGTGCATATCTTATTTTAATTCCGAGGACGGAATTTGTTTTAAGGAGGGTAGAATGTAAGGACCATGAATTTTTAATACTAGTTAAAATAATTTTCTAGTATTTTAAAAATATTTAATTATTATTTTTAAAAGAATATTTGTATTTTCTTGATTTTCTAGGATTTTCCATGATTTAAAATCCAAGTTTTATAATTATTGAAATGATTTAGATATTTATAAATTTATTTAGTGCAGTAAAAAAATCTCTGGAATTAATCTGTTGTGTTGTCGATGCTATTAAGTATCATATTAAATAATATGTTGTATAATTAATATTATTACGTATTATTTCGTATAATACTTTGTATTATTAATTATGTATTATTTGTATAATTTGTATAATTTGTTGTATTATTTCTACTGTTACACATTATTTGTCGTATTAGTATAACTGACACGTTTTACTGTGTATATAATTATTCCCTAATTATTTGATTTTAAATGTAAATAAATATATTTTATTATTAATTATTCTCGTTTAATTGTACAATATGTGTGTATTCTGGCTTTCGTATCAACTGTTGTATTAGCACAACATATACGTTTTTATGTGTAGATAATTACTCTATAATTAGTTTAATTTTTAAGTATCCGTATTTATTTATTTTAATTATTTTTATTTCAAATACCTAACTAAAATCCTAATTAATATGCATATAAATCCTTTTCTCTCTCTCACACAAACTCACGTTCTCTACTCCTCTCACGTTCTCCTACGTCCCCTCCCTCTCTTCTCTCACGTACACCTCCCTCAAACCATCACCATCATCTCTATGTCTCCTTCATCATCTCTCCCTTCGTTCTCTCTCACTCGAAAAGAAACCCACAACATTAGCCCTCCTCCTCTCTCCACTTCATGCGCCCCGCCTTCTCCGGCGAGCCCTCCGACTCCCATCACCGCTCCGCTCCCCCGCCGACAGCCACGCCGCCACCTCCAACGTCCGAATCATCGGTCCCCCCGCTCTACAGCGCCCATCCATGACCGAGCGAGATGGCCACACCTCCCGTTGATCCGACACTCACCACGCAGCCACCAGCATGCCGCCTGCACCCAGATCGACCGCACCGACAACGCCGCCGTCGCCCCTTGCACCGGCGTCGTCGCGCGATCCCCAGCGCGCGTGGAAGCTCCGCCATCCGCTGTCCAGTCTCCTACCTTGCGACGATCGCGAGCTTGCCCACCCCCACCGCTGCCAGCCAGATCGCCGTGAGCACCGTCCTCTTCTCCGACAGCACTGCTGCCGACCAAAAACCACCGTGCTCCCTAACCCAACCTGAGTTAGACACGAGCTCACACTGCTCCCGTTGGTCTTCCCTTTCTGTCACCCAACCACCATATAGACCGCATAGGCACTGGAGGATCCATCCCCACCCTCAGCGCTCCTTCAGTTGTCCATCTCCCCTCCCGCCTCCTCTCCCTCGGTTGACCGAGGCTACCCTTCAAGCTACCAGACGCTAAGCTTCCCTTACCCACGCCGCTGCACGACGCCCCCTTGCCTCGTCATCGACGTCACCGGCGACCCCTTCAGACCGTAGTCACGTCGAGATCCCCGCGACGTCGAACCCGTCGCCGATGTTGCCGTCCAGCTCCACAAGTCAACCGTCGATCCGCCATGCGCGTCGTCAAACAACGAACAGCAAGAAATGGCGTCGCCACCTCATCCGCAGGCCTCTTGGCCTTGTAGGCAAGATCCTCTTGCTCAGAGCTGAATTTTATATTTTGTTAAGATTTATCTACATATTAGTTTGTGATATGATTATCTGCGTGGAATTATTGATGAATAATATTAGATAAATAATAATAATATGATAAATAGCATTTTTAGAATAATTATGATAAATTAAAAGAATTTATTTTGACAGCAGAATCATTTTTAGATGATTATATTAATTTTAAAAGAATTTATCTTGAAAAAGAAATTATTTTAGAAAAAGGGATTATTTTGGAAAATAAATTAAAGGAACCTATTTTGCAAAAGGATTATTTCAAGTAAATAAATTTGTTATTTTAGAAGATTATTTTAGAATAATGGATTATTTCAAGTAAATAAATTTGTTATTTTAGAAGATTATTTTAGAATAATTTAATGATTCAAATTCTTAGATTTAATTACCTGATATGTCATGATATTATTGCACATGATTTAATTATGTCTTGTTGCGATGGAGGACCGTTGATAGTTATGACTTAATGGCATCGTGCGTTATGAATAGACTTAGTGACATGTGTGAGTGTGTTGACTGAGTTTAGGTGGTGAATCCGAGTTTCAATGAGGATTATGGTTGACTTAGAAAACACAAGAGAGTTGGGATGGGGAAGTCATGGTTCATGTGATCGGATAAGACTGTTGATGTATCTTCCAGACTAGAACCAGTGAACCGTTTCGCACTGGGGTTAGTTTGTTGGGCCAAGTGAATCGTTTCGTACCTGGTCAGTGAAATCGTTTCGTCACCCAAGTTTTGCTTGAGTTTGGACCAGGCCAAAATCGGATTGCGTGTAGTCCTTTCACCGAACCATTTCACGGGTTTGGATGCACGTAGGGGATTTGTGAACAGTCAATTATCCAATGATATGAGCGTTGGCTCTGTGTGAGATATGATATGAGCGTTGGCTCTGTGTGAGATATGACCAGTGACCTGTTATAGAATGGCTAGTTACAAGACCTTGTTTCTTGGGTAGGTATGATTTCTTGTGAGATGTAGGTCAGTTGTGTTTCTTTTCATACATAAATTAGGGTTAATATTTAATTATCTACAATTTGAGACATATGGTATATACATGAGGGTTTCCTTGTTTGGATTATTTCGCTCGACGTACTACGTCTCTTGTTGTAGATTTTTAAGTATTAATTCCATCTAGTTGTATGACATGGTTACTTGGATGATTAGTCTGATCGCTAGCTGTATGATCTCGTTACCTGATCGATTTTGGATGCTTTATGTCTATCATGTTTTAGTAGCGAATTTGCATGTTGATTTTCTTGGATTTCAGTTGTTCGTTCTTTTGTCATTTCTGTTATCGTATTGTTTTCTGCTTGGGTTTTCGTTCGCTCTATTTGTTTTTGTGGGGTCTTGCCGTGTGCCATACACGCTGACGTACACCTATTTTCTCTGGTGTACGTCAGACTTAGAGGAAGAACAGGTTCAGCTGGGAAATCAGCAGGATCCAGAGGATTCTCAGCAGGAGTGTCTTGTAGACGGAGCAGAAGAAGGAGTTGAAGCCTATTCTTTGAAGGTTCCAGTTACTATGTATGCTTGATCGATGTATTTTGTATTTTTTCAGTATTCATTTGTTCATTTTGTATAAGGGCATGTTTGACCCGTATTTTATGTCTTGGATGATATTTTTTTATGATATGTATTATTTTGTTCTGAGTCTGTCTATTATATTCTCGCTATTGTGATCGGGGACCTGTACCTTTGCATTGTATTTACTTCCAGACGCTTAGCGTATTAGGTTAAGGAGAAATGATTATTTTATTTATTCTTCTTAATCTAATACGTCGCGGGCTTGTTCACGTTTCGGTTCTCCTGTATTTTGGGAAGCGGGGCGTGACAAATTCTAAAAGTATTTTTAGAATATTCGTTGTTAAGGGTAAGGGTTGGTTGTGAAGGTTACGCTTTGGTTGTGAAGGTTACAGGTTGATTGTTAAGGTTACGAGTTGGTTGTTAAGATTACGCGTTTATTGTTAAGGATAAGCGTTGGTTGTGAATGTTACACATTTGTTGTGAAGGTTATGTGTTGGTTGTTAAGCTTATGGGTTTGTTGTTAAGGATAAGCGTTAGTTGTGAATGTTACGCTTTGGTTGTGAAGGTTATGCTTTGGTTGTGAAATTTTTGAATTCCAAAAATATTTTTATAATATTCGTTTTTTATTTTTTTAGTTCTTCAATTGCCTATTATTGTTGTTTATGAGAATTCACCTATTACGCGTTAGTTGTTAAGGTTACGGGCCTGTAACTTAATAGTCAACCTGTACCCTTAACAACCAACTCATAACCTTCACAACCAAACTGTAACCTTAATAACCAAACTATAACATTAACAACCAAACCGTAACCTTAACAACTAACCTGTAACCTTAATAATCAACGCGTAACATTAATAATCGTAACCTTAACATATCGAGCGCCTTCATCCCGGACACGGTGTCAATCATCCCAACGCTCCTCAGCCTCTTAACCCCAGTGCCGCCAAAAGTCCCATCATGCCCACAAGAGCTCACCACGACCTTGGCCTCCATCACGTTTGGATCCATGCATGACACCAACGCCCAGTTCGTCACGACCCCTCCCTCCCGACCCTCTGTTCTTAATTATCAAATCCTCCGCCGCCACCATGTTGAACAGCTTCACGTTGGGCCGTATCAGCAGCTTGCTCATGATGGTGGAGGTGAAGAGGGTGGCGTGCTAGTTGACGATGTAATACTCCTGCTCGTCGTAGAGGACCTCGAGCTCATCGAGGAAGAGGTGGGTGAGCTAGTGGACGACCATAGCGGAAAAGACCTGGCCGTCGAG
>NC_033797.1:52191640-52257674 GCF_001876935.1 Asparagus officinalis
CGCGAGTATTGGTTAAGGAAGAAATGTTATCTTTATTATTCTTCTTATCTAACTTACGTCCGGCGCTTGTTCACGTTTCGGGTTCTCCTGTATGTTGGCGAAGCGTGGGCGATGAACAATCTAAAAGTCTATTTGTTAGAAAATATTCGTTGTTTAAGGGTAAGGGTTGGTTGCTGAAGGTTACGCTTTGCGTTTGTTAAGGTTACAGGTTGATTGTTAAAGGTTACGAGTTGGTTGTTAGATACGCGTTTATTGTTTAAGGATAAGCGTTGGATTGTGATGCTTAACACATTTTGTGAAGGTCTACTGTGTGGTTTTATCTTTATGGCCGTTTGTGTTAAGGATAAGCGTATAGTTAGTGAATGTTACGCTTTGGTGTGAAGTTATGCTTTGGTTTGTGAATTTTGAATTCCAAACAATATTTTTATATATATTCGTTTTTATTTTTTTAGTTCTCAATTGTATTATGTTGTTTATGACACTTAACCTATACGCGTTAGTTGTTAAGGTTCGGGCCTGTAACTTAATTTTGAGTCAACCTGTACCTTAACAACCACTCATAACCTTGACAACAACTGGTAACCTTAATAACCAAACTATAAAATTAACAACCAAACCGTAACCTTAACAACTAACCTGTAACCTTAATAATTCAACTGCGTCAACATTAATAATCGTAACTACAATATCGAGCGCTATCATCCCGGACCGGTGTCAATCATCCCCAAAAAAAACCGCTCCTCAGCCTCTTACCCCAGTGCCCGCCCAAAAGTCCCATCATGCCACCAGAAGCTCACACGACGCTTGGCTCCATCACGTTTGAGATCCATGCATGACACCAAACGCCCAGTTCGTCAGCGGACCCCTCCCTCCCGACCCTCTGTTCTATATCAAATCCTCCGCCGCCACCATGTTGAACGGCTTCACCACCCCCCTCTGGCCGTATCAGCAGCTTGCTTCATGATGGTGGAGGTGAAGAGGGTTGTGGCGTTGCTAGTTGCACGATGCTCAATACTCCTGCTCGTCGCCCCCCTAGCATGACCTCGATCTCATCGAGGAGAAGGTGGGTGAGCTAGTGGGACGACCATAGCCAGGAAAAAGACGCTGGCCGTCGAGCCATGCCGCCAGCCATCGGGGGGACGCGACTGCTCGAATGAGTGGTGTACGTTCGATGTCAGGTTCTTTGCAGAGCTCAGTAGGCGCAGGAGAGGCTGGCGCATCCGGCATCGCCGCCGTCGATTAACGACGACGGTGCGGGTGGTAGGTGTCATGTCGCCCGTCATGTAGCGCAGCGGATCATCTCGCGGTCTGGAGGGAGACGATGAATTTTTTGATGGGGCGGAAGCAGAGGGAGGAGAGGTCGTAAGAGGCGGAGATTTGGGGGGCGGAGGATGACGATGATGGGAAGGCAAAAGATTGGGTTTTGAAGGCGGAGGAGAGCTTGACGCCATGGAAGGAGGAGGAGGAGATGAGGTTGCAGTCGCTGGGTTTGGAGAGGAAGGAGGAGGTGGCCATGGAGGGTATTATGGTCTTCACGAATTTAAATCTCTTGGGTTTTGTGTTTTTGGGGCTCAGAGAACATAAAGTTTACTTTTGGGGGCAAAACACCCGTTGAAAAAGTCTTGGGAGGGGGGAGCATGTTTTATTTTGTTTTGGGGTTGGAAGCATTTTTCCCTTAAATAAATCATGGGCTAATTATGCAGATACCGGACTGCAATTCTAATTTTATGAGGGGCTAAATTAGAAAATTATAAATCTATATAAAAGGGTTATGGTGCCTAATCTAAATGTTACGTTCTCTATTCTCTAATCTCCATCTAAAGAGATATTCAAGAGAAACCTTTCATATTAGAGGATCAACCCTACTAAGATCCGTGCTAAAATCAATATGGATTCAGGTATTGGTTCCGCTCATTATTGTGTTTATTCTCTTTGAATTAATCATGGTTTTATGGATTAGATCTAGATCTAGATCTATCAATCCATGCACACCCCTTAATTACAAATTAAGTTGCATCAAGCTGAACACTCAACCGGCACAGTGCTAAACCTCCCCAAATCCTCACAATAATCATACACCAAATGCCTTTTCCTCACCCACTTCATCTGCCTCCTCTCATGCGCGCTCAAACCCGTCTTCCCCTCCCCATCCCACCAAAACTCCTTCTCCTCACACTCCTCCTCCACCACATTACACCCATCAACCCCAAACCCCCGAACCTCCGCGATGAACGGCGCGTGGCTCCAGTCCGTCTTCACCCTCCCGCCTTGCGTCGCCCAGTCGTCCGCGTTCCACACCGACGCGTATATTTTCATGGGCTGGCTGATAGGGTACGGGTTCGGGTCTCTCCGGGCGAGGATGCGGATGGGGATGTTGTCCACGAGGAAACGGAGGTGGGTTGCGGGTCCAGAGGAGGGCGTAGGTGTGGAGGCAGCTGGCGGGGTCGAACCAGAGGGTGTTGCGTATCTCCCCGGTTTCCCGTGCGTTGATGTAGATGTTTGTTTGGAGGAGGTAGGGCTCGCCGAGACGTTGCCGAGGAACTCGAAGTCGAGCTCGTTGACGGCTTGGGCCTTCAGTATGACATCTGCAAGTATTTTTTTTTGTTACAATTCCAAAGAGCTGTTGGCAGTTGCTCATGCTATTCCTAGGGTTCCAACAACACGAGTCATGTTGCAAATATGTGTGTAACTGACAATTAACTACTTCTAATTAGCAAATGCATCCGAAATGTTTCAGATTCGAGTCACATCTTAATGACTATCCTAAGCACACGAGACTTCGAATTTAAGCTGGTAGCGTTAAATGACTTATTTTTTAATTAAATTCATTACAATACTTATACTTTTCTAGTATATATGAAACTATATTATATATGTATCTAGGACATATCATGATGAAAACAATTCATCATGTTAAGTAATTGTAATAAGGTTAATTGCGAATAGACCCCACTACCTATCACCCCAATTGCGGATAGACCCCGTGTATTTTACCAAATGTGATAGACCTTGTCAATGAACTTTCTCCACTCTTTTTAAGAGTCAAGAGAATTAACAATTGTGGGTTTACCCTCACCAATGGAAGCACAATATGGGTCTATTCACAATTAGGCAATAGTATAAGAGGTCTATCCACAATTAACCCTAATAATAATAACAATAATAATGAATATAACAATGTATTTGGTGAACTTACATAAAAGGCAGTGACCGTTCCGGCTGAATCACCTTCAACCAACTTTATATCCATGCTGACTTGG
Organism: Asparagus officinalis; assembly: GCF_001876935.1. Taxonomy (NCBI): domain Eukaryota; kingdom Viridiplantae; phylum Streptophyta; class Magnoliopsida; order Asparagales; family Asparagaceae; genus Asparagus; species Asparagus officinalis. The sequence continues at coordinate 52,194,901 of NC_033797.1, forward strand.
CCAAACAGGTACTTGTTCTTTGACCCAAACCCACATCCTACACAAAATTAAATCCATAATAATTGTAAAATCTTCCTGCTGCCCATTTCTTTTGTTAAGGAGATAAATAATACCCGAAGTGGTGTCAAGTTGCAGCTTGAGAGGCTGGCCTTCGAGTGCTACAATATGATCTGGTGCCCAGTAAGGTTCAAAGAGCTCAGTGAAGTTAGCAGAGCTCACAAAAGCAGTCAGCAGAGCAAATGAGAGCGAGCAAGCGAGAACAAGATTGATCATTTCTTTCATCATCGAGCTTAATAATTGCTGAATACACTGCTGAGATTGGCTATAGAGGGGTTATGTACTTATATACGGATGCATATGAAGGTTCCATTGGCGTATTAAAAGGAGAAAAGGGAAGGAATCCATTGGCTGTCTTCCACAACGGGATGCAGGCCTAAGCTATGGAATTAATTTAGCTTTTGATCGAAATACTTAATTAATTAGTGTACTATTAAGAAGATGTTTTGGGAGAATTATGCAGCAGTTCCTGTTTTAATAACCCAAATGCTAATAAATATAGTTAAGTGGATTCCAGCTTAGCTCTAGCGGTATCTACAATCTCATTATAAACAGTAGACTCTCAATTTGAGTCTATTAAAAAGCCAGCCGTAGAACTGATCAGTCTCTCAACCAAAAACTTTGGGGCGCAATGTCTTTTTAGTAAACCGGTAAAATGCTCAAAAATTTGCTAACTAGAGTTGTTGGGAGCTAGGTACGCCCACTTGACTGCTTGCGGAAGCTAAATCACCCAGAGAGAACAACCAACACAGACAATAGCAGATACACAGATAAAACAATAAGTAAATGAGACGAGACAACAAATTTACGTGGTTCGGCAAACTTGCCTACATCCACGAGAGTCGTATAATTAATTTCTTATTTAACCACAAGAAATTACAAAGTTTGAAACAGAGAGGATCTCAAACTTGAGATCTCTCAAAATACCGCGTGTGATTTTAATCTAATATCACTGCTCAATTTCTCTTCTCAAATCGCTGCTACAGACTTCTCAAAACTCTTGAGAAGAGCTGCCAGCTCTACAAAAAACCCCTCTCTTTAAAATCGCGAGATGAGAGCTGCTCAGAGGGAACTCGTGAATAGGGTTTCCCTTTTATAGGGAAACCCTAGATCTCCTCTAGCTCTGTTGGCTCCAGCTGGCCTACAGCTGGCCTCAACCATAAGGCGACGAAACAGGTGAGCTCTGCCGCCCCACCTTCGCATGTCCAGCCCTCGCCTACAGGCGAGCTCGTCCTCGCCTCCCAAGATTCAGGCGAGTATCCTCCTTTGGGTGATGTTCGTTCTCAGGCGCCTGCTCGCCCTTGCCTCTTCACGCAGGTGCGTTCTTCAATTCTCCACCTCGTTCATCATTTGATAAACCTTAAATTTTGGACGATCACCAGAAGAACACCGCGAACACCAACCAGACCAAAACCAGGCTAAACTAGCTGCACCATTATACCATGACTGCCTACATACCCTCTAACCGGGATCAAGCTAATCGTAGTTCTGCACACTGCCCTATTGGGCAGATCAACACGGGCTGATATTAAGCAAGTCCAAGCAATATTAAAACTTGCTATCTGTCACCACCTTGGTCAACATGTCTGCTAGGTTCTCAGTTGTGTGCACTTTCATGAGAGAAATATCACATTCCTCTATAACATCCTACAAAAAATGATACCTGACGTCGATATTCTTGGTACGAGCATGATGAACTTGATTCTTAGCCAAATGAATTACACTCTGACTATCGTACCACAAGTTCACGCAATCCTTCACAATCTCCAAATCATCTAGAAGACTCCACAACCACAATGCTTCCTTCACTCCTTCAGCCATGACCATGTACTCAGCCTCTGTAGTAGAAAGTGTCACTGTAGCCTGTAATATCGATCGCCAACTAACTGGAGCACCATATATTCTGAATACATAATCAGTAGTAGATCATCGTCTATCTAGATTGTCCGCATAATCTGAATCCACAAACCCATCAATCTGACATGTATCTCCATCAAAATACAAACCCATATCAGCGGTACCCTTCAAGTACCTCAAGACCCATTTTATTGCTTCCTAATGTGCCTTTCCCGGATTCGACATAAACCTACTGACAACACTGACCGCTTGTAAAATATCTGGACGTGTACACACCATTGAGTATATTAAACTACCAACTGCACTAGCATAAGGTACATACTCCATGTGCGCCTTCTCTTCCGCTATAGTGGGCGAAATTATTTACGTGAGAGCTTGATATGTGGGACCAATCGAGTCACCACCGACTTAGCACTCTGCATCCCAAACCTAGCGATAACCCGCTCAATGTAGCCCTTCTGACTCGAGAACAATCGTCGATTCACCCGCTCTCTTCTGATCTCCATACCCAGTATCTTCTTAGCAGCGTCCATGTCCTTCATCTCGAACTCTTTATCAAGTTGAGATTTTAGCCTATCTATCTCCACCTTGCTTCTCGAAGCAATAAGCATGTCATCCATATACAAAAGAAGATAAATATAATCACCTCCACGAAGCTTCCGAATATAGACACAGCAGTCATAATCGCTTCTGAAGAACCCATGCTTTAGCATGAAGGAGTCAAATCACTTGTATCACTACCGAGGAGATTGTTTCAATCCATAAAGTGATTTTCTCAAGCGACATACCTGATGCTCCTTATCCTCAACCTTGTAACCCTCAGGCTCGTGCATATAGATTTGCTCATCCAAGTCTCCGTGCAAGAAGGTCATTTTGACATCGAGTTATTCCGGCTCAAGATCATCATGAGCAACAATACTCAATAGCACCCGGATAGAAGTGTGTTTCACCACCGGAGAAAAAATCTCATTGTAATCCACACCGTCTCGTTGTGCAAACCACTTAGCCACTAGCTTAGCCTTGTTCCTTGTACTGTTGAGTTCGGAAGGATCCTTCTTTCTCTTGTACACCCACTTACAACCAATATCTTTCTTCCCTACGGGCAATGAGTCCACTTCCCATGTTTAGTTCTTCCGGAGAGATTCCATCTCTTCCTCTATTGCAGCCAACTAACTCTCACTATTCCTATCCCTAATAGCTTCTTTGAAGGTGACCGACTCATCATCCTCCATCGAGAGTACGTACTCAATCAAATTTACCTGCCCATAGTGCTTCAGATCCTGATCTGACCCTTGATTCTGAACCTTCTTGTATGCTTGTCTTAGCCTAGTGGAAGCCAAACTATCTTCGAGCTGTTGTTGTTGTAATACTTGTATATTTTCTTGCTGAACCTCCTCATGTTCAAGCTCATCATCTTCATGATCCTCCTCTTGAACATGACTAGAACCTGGTTGGTCTTTAGATTCTATTTCAATCACCTGGGACTTTAAAGTCCCAACAATCCAAACACCAGTGTTCTTGGATGCCCTGGCAATCATGGTTTTCTCATCAAAGGTAACATCTCTGCTGATCACGAACTTAGAATCTTCTGTACACCAAAGGTGATAGCCTTTTACGCCCTTTGCATACCCCAAGAATATTACCTTCTTGGCCCTCGCATCAAGCTTTCCCTCGTTGATGTGAAAGTAGGTAGTACATCTGAAAATCCTAAGCCTATCATAATCTGCATGCTCCCTTGACCATACCCGATAGGGTACATCATCATCCAATGTCGAATGTGGAGAACGGTTCACTAGTAACAAGCTATAGCAACTGCTTCTGCCCATCATTCTTTGCCCAAACTAGCATGTGATCACATACTCATTGCTTTCTCGCAATGTACGATTCAGTCTCTCTGCAACTCCATTCTGATGTGCTGTAGATCTAACTGTCTAATATCGAGCAATGTCCTCCTGATCACAGAACTCCTTAAAAGCACCATCTGTATACTCTGTACGTTGTTAGATCTTAATGTCTTTAATTTCTTCTGTGTCCTATGTTAGGTCTCATGTTATGAGCTTACATCTTCTAATCTTATTTTGATGATTACAAACAATTCCTAATATTATTTGTCTAGTGTTTATGTTTCCTTATCAGGTATTTTAGACAAATAATAAGTTGGAGGTTGGATGGATTGAGCCTACACGATCACATCAAATGAAGGTTGGCAGAATAGTGAAATAAGGCCATTGCACATCAAGTCATATTCAAGATCAAGCTTCATCCGTAACCAAGTCAAGCATATTGAAGACCTATCAAGCTTGGGTAAATTAGTTTAGAGTTTATACTTTGTGTGTTAATATCTTAAGCTTAATATTATACACACATAATTTAATAGTTTATGTGTTTTATCCACAAAAGTTTTTACAAACAAATAGATATATAATACTTATTTGTTTTCTATGTGGATAAGTTGTTTTGGTTTAACTATATAGATATGAAGCAATATATATCTTCATTTTCACATTTATATGCTTCATATTCTATTGAATTTGTAAAATATTATGTTTATGGATTAAAGACTTACTTACACTATTTTCATATCTTGTATAAGTCTATAAATCTATTCTAAAGTGTTTCAAAGTTTTGTTTAAGTCATTTTTGAAAAATCAAGTTTTTAACATGTTCATACTTATACGATTTTGCAAAATGATGAGATTTCACATTTGGGAGATGCTTTTTGAAAATTAGTTTTTGTAGCATGTGTATTATCATGTCTACAATCATTTTCCAAAGTTTCATAATTTTTAGAATTTGTTTACTACTTTTAAAAGGCAGTTTGAAAATCAGATTTCTGCTCTAAACAGGCTGATAACCGGTTATCAGTCGACTGGTCAGTCGACTGATGACATCAATGGACTGATGAGTCGACTGAAGAAATCACTTGGAATGCCAAAAGTTTTTGTTTTATTTTGGTCGTCTAACCAGTCGACTGATGAGATCATCAGTCGACTAATAAGGCCAGTCGACTGATGAGCTAGAAAATACCTCTAACGGTCAGCTCATCAGTCAACTGATGAAACCTATCAGTCGACTGATGGTCTATAACGGTTATTTTTCCAGTTTCTGTTTTTTGTCATTTTACTGGATTTCATTTGGGTTTTGAGCTTTGTTTTTTCATCCTATATATACCCTATACCATTTCACTTCTGAACTATGAAAAGAAGTTTTAAAACAAGTTTAAAAAGAGTTTTAGTTTGTTTTAAGTGTTTGTTTATAAAATTAGTTTTGAACAAGTTTAAAAAGAGTTTTAGTTTGTTTTAAGTGTTTGTTTATAAAATTAGTTTTGTGAAGATTGTTTTACAAGAAGAGGAGATCAATTTTTTATAAAATTAGTTTTGTGAAGATTGTTTTACAAGAAGAGGAGATCAATTTCAGTTTGGGCTTTCAATCATCCTATTCCTCTCTCTTGTGATTAGAGAAGTGTTTATAAACTCATATCTCTAGCTTGTTTATGCTTCAATTGTTATATTCATATTTGCTAGATTTAATTGAGTTTATATTTGATTTTTCTCATTGCTTGCAAACACAACCATTGAGCTTAACTATTTTCACATATTGTGTAATTTGGGGTTGTGGTGAGTGTAACCTTGAGAGTGAGCTTATATTGAGTTTTCACATATTGTAGAGAACATTTTATTGTATTGTGCTTAATTATGAGTTACACGTTGTATCACACTTGTACACCGAGAGGATTGTATGGTGCGAGACGGGGTTGTCCTAAGAGGAGTGGCGTCGGTTGTAATGCCTAGAGGTAGGTCGTAATTCCGAGCACTTGAGGGAAACACAGGCTAGAGACCAACACTTAGAGGGTGTAGAGTATGATTGCAATTGTTTGTATTGTAAAGTTTTCAGTGAACTAGAAAATCGAATTGTGAGGTGTAAACATTGTTCGGGTGAGCATAGAAAACCCGGTTGTGATAGTGGATTTCTCCCCGGGAGTGGGGAGCAGAGATGTAGGACGGAAGGTCCGAACTCCGTGATCATATTATTATGTTTGGAGTGTTCTTTGTTTCCACTAGTTGTTTACACTATTGTTTCTTGTTTATTTTCTCTTGTGTTTATATTCTTGCATATATTACATTGTATATCTATCTTGTAAGAATAATTTGTTAATAAATTTTAATTGATATTAATATCTAATAAGATTAGCAATAACCCTATTCAACCCCCCCTCTAGGGTACTTTTAATTGGTATCAGAGCTTGGTACTCTTGATTTAAGGTTTAACCACCTTGAGTTAACGGTCCAAGCTTTAATATTATTGCTAATCTTGTTTTGATATTATTTGTTTCTTGCTTGCACATATCATGGACATGCATAGTACACCTAGTCTTGGTTATGCTATTAACATTGCTCCTAAAATCAGTAATTTCCCCTATGAACAATGGTGTGCTAGATTTAACCTTTTTTCTAGATCTACTAATATCGATATATGGGAAATTATTGAATGTGCTTATATTGTACGCACTACGAAAAAATCCAAGTGGAGTAGTAATGATAATAGATTGTTTGCTATGAACAAGTCCTTGTTAAGATTTCTAATTGATGCCTTTGGCTTATTTTTGCTAACAAACTTGATTCTTTTGATAGTGCTTATATGTTATAGAAATTAATAGAAGCACATCAAGGAGACTTGGAGGCAATCCAACAATATTTGGAGGATTCGGCTTCAAGTTCAAAAGGAGCATCATCTTCATGTACACGACCACTAGGCGATAGCCCTAGTGAGGTATGTGAGTCCGATAACGATGATGATTTTACATTTGATGAACTCGCTTATGAAGATGAAAAATTATTGCATAACCATAATAAATTAAAACATAATTTTAAAGATCTAAAAAGCAAGCATGTTCAATTAAAATCTAATCATGAGTCCCTTGTATCTAAGTTTGATTTCATTACAAATAAAAATGTTAATCTTAAATAATGCAATAAAAAATTAAGATTGGATATTGCAAGTTTGACTCATGATAAGAATAATGCCATGTTAGAAGTAGAAGCTAATAAAAATATATTAGATACTCTTGTTTGCTCTACTTCTTGTGACAATGCACATATTTCAAATGATGAGTTGAATCAAATAAAGAAACACATATCATCCTTAGATTCAACATTAAATACATGTATTTCCAACAATGAAAAGATTATGGACGTGTGTGCAAAGTCCCACAAAAGTGTTTCTAAGAAACATATTCACTATGCACACATGTATAACAAAACTTACAAGTGTTCTATTTGCGACCGAAAATGCCATATTGCTAAGTTTTGTTATGATGCACAAAAACCCACCATGCCTAAATATATTGATCCTTGTGCATCCCATCAAGCCACTTCATCTCATACACATGCACATGCACATATTGCACATCATTAACATGCTTATGTGTACAAGTGTGAGTTTTGTGGACGTTTTGATCATTTAACCAAGTTTTGTTTTGACTTGAAGAAGGTTTCTCATTTGCAAAACAATTTTAAAGAAAATTTTATTTTTGCAAATGATTTTCGTGCACAACCAATTGGTCAACACAAATCTTTTAAACCTTTTCATTGTACTTAATGTAATCGAAAAGGACATTTATATGAGTATTATTTTGACCGTGTCCGTGCACAAAATGTGCCCAAAAGGGATCATAACCCTAGGGCTTTAAGCTTTAATGATAGGGGTCATGACCCTAGACTCTTTGGTACCAAGAGTAATTGGATACCAAAACATGTTTAATCTTTAAGAACGAATTCTTTAGCTTTTTAGTTTTTCATGTTCTTAAAGATGTTTTTATTTAAGTTTTATAAACAAAATTGAAAACGATTTTATACTTGGTATTTGATTTGAAAAGTTATCATTCATATTTTTTCTTCATGATTCTCTTTCATAGATTTTCATGTTTTCATCCTTTATGAATTGATACAAATTTTATCAAGATTATTTTTCTATGACATCATTCTAGTTAGTACACCTTGTTTTTAATTTTTGAGTTTGAACAATGTGTTTATAGGATCATTTTAAATCACTCGTATGATGACATTATGTGTTTGAGCTTCCGGATCATTTAGTTGTGATTTATAATGTATTCCTTATGTGGTTTGATCAAGCTTTACAAAAAGGATTTCTTATATTGATCAAACACTTTTTTAGATATATACTTTGTTTTGTATTCGCATATGAGAGGTTATATGTTTGAGCAACCCCCGAGAGGTTTACCGGATGCTAAAAGCTTTACTTGGGTTGAAACTCGTTTCAAGAGCTTGTTATGCTCACCTCTCTTGTTTTTTGTCGAAAATAATATAATATATACACTTTGAATTTCTTTTAGTATCATTTGAGGCTTTTATTTGAACCTTCATGAGGTTCATGATTTCACTTTATTTGATTTCATGATCTACTTTTGTTTATATCCAAATAATGTTTTATGATTGGGTATTGAGACACCTTTTATATGTTTATTTGTGCTCTCAATCAATCATATTTCATGGTGGATAATTTGTAATTTTTTAAATTATTAGATGTTTGATTTTTTTATCTTTTAGGTTTTATGTTTTAGACCCTTGTGACACTTTGTATTAATGATACACATATGAGTGTTCACTTGGTCTTGTATGTGAGTGGTATTTAGCATACTTTTATCTATGCTTGCTCACATATGTTTGCCATGTTCATAATTGCATATTTTTTATATGGCTTGTGATAGGGGGAGCCTTCCCCATAATTTTGTTTTTTTACTCACATATGCTTTATGATAGGGGGAGCTTTCGCTCTCTTATTATTGTTTTTCCCCATTTTAATGTTGCCAAAGGGGGAGAAACAAGTAGATTGTGAGTATATTTTAAGAGTATTGTGTTTTATTGTATATCTTATATACTCTTTGTGTAGATTGTTTGTCATCATCAAAAAAGGGAGATTGTTAGGTCTTATGTTATGAGCTTACATCTTCTAATCATATTTTGATGATTACAAACAATTCCTAATATTATTTGTCTAGTGTTTATGTTTCCTTATCATGTATTTTAGACAAATAATAAGTTGGAGGTTGGATGGATTGAGCCTACACGATCACATCAAATGGAGGTTGGCGGAATAGTGGAATGAAGCCATTGTACATCAAGTCATATTCAAGATCAAGATTCATCCGCAACCAAGTCAAGCATATTGAAGATCTATCAAGCTTGGGTAAATTAGTTTAGAGTTTATACTTTGTGTGTTAATATCTTAAGCTCAATATTATACACACATAATTTAATAGTTTATGTGTTTTATCCACAAAAATTTTTACAAACAAATAGATATATAATACTTATTTGTTTTCTATGTGGATAAGTTGTTTTGGTTTAGCTATATAGATAAGAAGCAATATATATCTTCATTTTCATATTTATGTGCTTCATATTCTATTGAATTTGTAAAATATTATGTTTATGGATTAAAGACTTACTTACACTATTTTCATATCTTGTATAAGTCTATAAATCTATTCTTAAGTGTTTCAAAGTTTTGTTTAAGTCATTTTTGCAAAATCAAGTTTTTAACATGTTCATACTTATGTGATTTTACAAAATGATGAGATTTCACATTTCGGAGATGCTTTTTGAAAACCAGTTTTTATAGCATGTGTATTATCATGTCCACAATCATTTTCCAAAGTTTCATAATTTTTAGAATTTGTTTACTATTTTAAAAGGCAGTTTAAAAATCAGATTACTGCTCTAAACAGGCTAATAACTTGTTATCAGTTGACTGGTCAGTCGACTGATGACATCAGTCGACTGATAAGTCGACTGAAGAAATCACCTGGAATGCCAAAAAGTTTCTGTTTTGTTTTGGTCGACTGACCAGTCGATTGATGAGATCATCAGTCGACTGATAAGGTCCGTCAGTTGACTGATGAGCTGAAAAATGTCTCTAACGGTCAACTCATCAGTCGACTGATGAAACCCGTCAGTCGACTGATGACCTGTAACGGCTATTTTTCCAGATTTTATTTTTTGTCATTTTGCTGAATTTCACTTGGGTTTTGAACTTTGTTTCTTCATCCTATATATACCCTATACCATTTCACTTTTGAACCATGAAGAGAAGTTTTAAAACAAGTTTAAAAAGAGTTTTAGTTTGTTTTAAGGTTTGTTTACAAAATTAGTTTTGTGAATATTGTTTTACAAGAAGAGGAGATCAATTTCAGTTTGGGCTTTCAATCATCCTATCCATCTCTCTTGTGATTAGAGAAGTGTTTCTAAACTCATATCTCTAGCTTGTTTATGCTTCAATTGTTATATTCATATCTCTAGCTTGTTTATGCTTCAATTGTTATATTCATATTTGCTAGATTTAATTGAGTTTATATTTAATTTTTCTCATTGCTTGCATGCTTCAATTGTTATATTCATATTTGCTAGATTTAATTGAGTTTATATTTAATTTTTCTCATTGCTTGCACACACAACCATTGAGCTTAACTATTTTCATATATTGTGTAATTTGGGGTTGTGGTGAGTGTCACCTTGAGAGTGAGCTTATATTGAGTTCTCACCTATTCTAGAGAATATTTTATTGTATTATGCTTAATTGTGAGTTACACGTTGTATCACACTTGTACACCGAGAGGAGTGTGTGGTAAGAGACGGGGTTGTCCCAAGAGGAGTGGCGTCGGTTGTAATGCCTAGACGTAGGTCATAATTTCGGGCACTTGAGAGAAACACGGGCTAGAAACCAACACTTAGAGGGTGTAGAGTGTGATTGCAATTGTGTGTGTTGTAAAGTTTTTAGTGAACTATAAAACCGAATTGTGAGGTGTAAACGTTGTTCGGGTGAGCGTAGAAAACCTGGTTGTGATAGTGGATTTCTCCCCGGGAGTGGAGAACGGAGACGTAGGACGGAAGCTCCGAACTCCGTGATCATATTATTGTGTTTGGAGTGTTCTTTGTTTCCACTAGTTGTTTACACTATTGTTGATCATATTATTGTGTTTGGAGTGTTCTTTGTTTCCACTAGTTGTTTACACTATTGTTTCTTGTTTATTTTCTCTTTGGAGTGTTCTTTGTTTCCACTAGTTGTTTACACTATTGTTTCTTGTTTATTTTCTCTTGTGTTTATATTTTTGCATATATTACATTGTATATCTATCTTGCAAGAATAATTTATTAATTAGTTTTAATTGGCATTAATATCTAATAAGATTAGCAATAACCCTATTCACCCCCCCCGCCCCCTCTAGGGTACTTTCATCATGTTCTCAACCATTGCCTTCCACTTCTTGAATGTCTTGAATACTTCATTCTTATGTTTCAGATAATAAATCCAAGCATATCTTGAATAATTATCTATAAACGTGATAAAATATCTGGAACCACCCTTGGAAGTTGTCTGAGTCGGACCCCAAACATCTGTGTGCACATAATCTAGTATACATCTGCTCTTGTGCTTGCTTCTCAAAAACTGAACCTTGTGTGCCTTTTCATACACACAATCCTTACAAAAAACCATGCAGGTTTTCTTCATATTTTTCAGCAAACCCTCCTTATCAAGCAGATCTAGACCCTTCTCTGACATATGCCCTAGCCACTTATGTCATAACCGTGTATGCTCACATGAGTCTCTACCACTTCCTTCGGTTCCAACCACTACATCTCCTGTCACCGTCATACCCGAAAGAGTATATATGTTACCATGACGAACACCCTTCATCACTACTAGGGAGCCTCGAACAGCCTTCTTCACTCCGTTCTTTGTAACAATCTTGTAGCCACCAGAGTCCAATGCACCAACTGAGATAAGATTTTTTCGCAAGTCGGAAACATGCCTCACATCCGTCAGGGTTCTGACCACTTCATCATGCATCTTTATTTTTATATCACATAGCCCCACCGTTTTACAAGCATGGTTGTTCCCCATCAATACGGTTCCATCATTAATACTTCTATAGGTAGTAAACCACTTTCTATTTGGGTACATATGGTAAGAGCAACCCGAATCAAGAATCTACTTCCCGGAGATATCCTCACCACCAGTGACAGCATAACATTCTTTTTCGCTCCCTTCCTCTGAAACGTAGCTCGCCTCTTCCTTGCCTTCTCTCCTCTCAATTTTATTGTTGTTCTTTTTCCCACCTACTCTCTTATTAGGATAGTCAACCTTGAAATGCCCTAGCTCACCGCATTTGAAGCACGGTCTTCCCAAAAGAGGTCTCGATTTCAATCTAGGCTTTTCTCCCTTGCTTTTTCCTCGCTCATTGCCCCTTCCTCTAGCAAACAGTCCCTGAGCTTGCTCCTTGTTATCACTAGTGGCCATGTCACTAGTTGTAATTTTTCGAATATCATTCGCCAGAAACGCCGTTCTAGTCTCATCCATCTTTAAATAGTCACCTACAAGCATCAGTCTTTGAACCAGATTTTCATAGGACTTAAATAAAGAAAGAAGTAGCAGAAGCGCTTGATCCTCATCTTCTACTGTCACATCAATGTCCTTCAAATCCGATATGATCCTATCGAACTTGTTGATATATTCCCGGATTGACGAGCCTTCCTCCATCTTGCAAGTATACAATTTGGATTTTAAGCAGATCTGATTTGTTAGACTTTTTGTCATGAATGTACTCTCTAACTTTGACCACACGCCCGCAGTCGTTTCCTCTCCATCTACCGAGAAAGCAATGTCCCTCTCAAGGCATAGGATAATCGACGCACGTGCTTCGAGATCTAACTCTTCCCAATCCTCATCTGACATATCTTTGTGCTTCTTTTCTTTTCCCGCCAACGCCTTGTGTAATTTCTATGAAATCAGCGAATTTTTCATCAGCATCCTCCAATAGGAAAAATCATTCTTCCCATTGAATTAATCGATCTCATACTTTCCAACTTTAACTGTTTTACTTGTAGACGTCATTCTCCGCTTGTACTAATAAATCCGCTTCTCAAAAAAATTTTAATTAACAAATACCTTGTGTGCACTACACAATAACCAAGCACCATCTCAGATCAGAAGTTCTACCACCACCAATCTAAATAAAGAGCTCTGATACCAATTGTTAGGAGTGAGGGACACCCACTTGACCGCCTGCGGAAGCTAAATCACTCAGAGAGAGAACAACCAACACAAGCAATAACGGATACACAGATAAAACAATAAGTAAATGAGACGAGACAATAAATTTATGTGGTTCGGCAAACTTGCCTACGTCCACGGGAGTCGTACAAATAATTTCTTATTTAACTATAAGAAATTACAAAGCTTAAAACAGAGAGGATCTCAAACTTGAGATCTCTCAAAATACCCCGTGTGATTTTAATCTAAAATCACCGCTCAATTCTCTTCTCAAATCGCTGCTACAGACTTCTCAAAACTCTTGAGAAGAGCCGTCGCCTCTACAGAAAACCCCTCTCTTTAAAATCGCGAGATGAGAGCTGCTCTGAGGGAACTCGTGAATAGGGTTTCCCTTTTATAGGGAAACCCTAGATCTCCTCTGGCTCCGCTGGCTCCAGCTGGCCTCCACCAAAAGGCGATGAAACAGGCGAGCTCTGCACCTCGCCCGACGCAGGCGAGCCTCCTCGCCCTACACGCGAGCTTCCACGCCCCATCTTCGCATGTCCAGCCCTCGCCTACAGGTAAACTCGTCCTCGCCTCCCAAGATTTAGGCGAGCATCCTCCTTTGGGTGATGTCTGTTCTCAGGCGGCTGCTCGCCCTCGCCTCTTCACGCAGGTGCGTTCTTCAAGAGTAAATATATACAGAGTATACATGAAGAGAGAAGAAGAAAAATATAATATTCGGAGGTAAAAGAAGGATTACAAGGCAGAACAGACTAGTATAGGCTTCTAAATCAAAGTATCACCTTGTTTTGTATAACGGCGTAAGTCATCTGGTCTGGTGCGAGGTCATGCTCTCACATCATAAAGAAGTACTTGATTGCTTGTCATCTTTCTGTTTGTTTTTAGTTTGTGCGCAGCTTTAAGCAGAAAGTGTGGCGCATTTGATCTCAATTATGGTTTCTTTTTCTTAATAACGAGGGAAAGCTGGCTTCTAATCAAGTGGAGGTTCGTGGTTAAGCATCAAATCATAGATGGAACAACGTAAGAATCTAGCTTTTAATCAATAACTACTGCGTAAATAATAGCATACATAAAATACTGAATTATGAGAGTAAATCACAACAAATGTTGTCAAAGCATTGTATGCTGTCTAAAAATTACCGCAGATAGCTAATCCCCATTAAACATCAAGGATGGAACTTACAATCTGATAACCTATGCATCGACAACTCGACAATAAATGTTACAGTCAAATGACTTTCATATCAACAAATGAAGGCTACAATTAGAAAATTTTCACGTAGATCGAGAAAGTTACAATTCGACGACCTTCACGACAATCGATGGAAACTCTGATTCAGCAGCCTTTATAATCAACATCGGGAGTTATAATCTGACGACTCTCATATTTTCAAGGAGCCAAGATAAAGGTTACAAGATGACGATCTTTGCAATGCTCGAGCAAAAGAGACTATAAATTGACGGTCTCTGCAAATCAAAATGCAAGTGGCCTCGTTCCAGAGTCAAAGCAATGCAAACGCAACTCAAACCTGGCCGCAAACGCAGCTCACATTCAGCTCCAAACGCTGTAAACGCAACTCAGATCCAGCTGTCAACGCAGCTCATGTTCGGCCGCAAACGCAGCCTCCAAACGCTGCAGACGCAGCTCAGATTCAGCTGCCAACACAGCTTCCAAGTGCTACCAAACGCAGCTTCCAAGTGCTGCAAACGCAGCTTCCAGACGTTGCGTCCGAGCTTCCAAACGTTGCGTTCGAGCTTCCAAATACTGCGTTTGAACGCAGAGTTCATGCCAGAACGCAATTCTTGTGTTTGCCTCGTTCAAACATGAGCTGAACGGTTTCAAAACCGTTTTCCACGATCTGAGGGGATCACAACTCCACTCAAGAGTGATTTAAGGGGCGGTTACATCCTATAAGCCTTATAAATGAGCGATTTTAGGGGCAGTTATACCCCCTAATCGCCTATAAATAGCTGAAAGATCAGCTTAGTTCAGATCTTTAGATCTTTTGAGCATTGTTGAATCTAGAGATCAGCAAAGGGCTTCTTCAATCATCCGATCTGAAAGCATTCTTCGGCAACAGATCTACTTGGAGTCTTGGCACTTGGCTTATTAACCGAACTTCAGTTCAAATCAACTCTGTTACAGAGTTTAAACTCGCACAGAGTTCTTAAACTTGTTAAGAGTTATTTTTAATCTTGCCACGCAAGTTTTGTCAACTTCAATCCAGCGAGGTGAAACGTCAGATCGTCAACGAGAAGCAAATTCGACACTAACATCGAGGGAGACATCTCATCGTTATCATGAAGAACCCAGTTTTAAATAAAGGGAATGATCTCTGTCGATTTTCTTCTCTTTTGTAAATCGGGATTCCGATTGAGAATATTTATAATTTCTTTCTCTAAGCCTGTTAGAGAGAGATTACTTTGAGAGAATTGTGTTCATTCTTTGTCTAAACCAGTTAGAGAGATAATATAATAAATCATATTCTCAATTGTCTTTTTACAAATTTCCCACAAGCATGGACTTTGATTTAGAGCAACATACCTCCTGGAAATAGATTTGAAAACGAGAAAGAATACAAAGAAAGGTGAAAAATCCTGTTTGAATCAATGAACTCCTACCTCTGTCTTGGCTCCTCTCGAAAAGCCCTAGATCAGCCACAATGGGTAGGAAAGCCTAATTCTAGGATTATAACATCAAGTTGCAGGCCTTAGTAGGGTTGACCAAATCAACCAAATACCCATATGTGAAATAAGAATACAACGGGTTGGTTTATTTTCAGATGGACCCATTACTGACCCATTAAGAAATGTGATTTTTCAAGTTGCTCAAAAAATTATTAAAAAATATATTTTTTTGATCCTGAAATTCGTATCAACATTATTTCTGAGGTTGTATGGCTAATTCAATCAAAACCATGTTAGGAAAAAAATAGAATTCAAGGAAAATACCCTATAAATAAGAAAGGCTAAAAGATCAAATTGGTGACTAGAACTCCGTTCTCAAATTGGTCCTTTCGCTTTACATTTTATCAACTTAGCCCCTGCGCCTATCAATTTAGTCATATTTCAACTCTCCATTAAAAGTTTCGTTAGATAAAATTTGAAAAGATAATTCTATTTCACACCCCCTCCCCCTCAGTTTCTGATTATGATTCCTAATTTTATTTTAATTCCTCGAGAATAATCGTTACAAGGGGGAAAAAAGCTTTCACTAAATTCATATAGTAGATGCTTCTCTTTATTTATGAAGTTTGCTTTGGGACTACTTTACAATTCCAATCCAAGTTGATAGGTGTAGATTTCTGTGGAGTTAGGATGTGGTGCAGCATAGGAATTGCAATTTAAGCATGAGTAAGAATCAAATAATTAAATCATTTAATAGTTACGTTAAAAGAAAATATAAAATCATTCCAGTAACAAACAAAGTGAATTGGTTTTTGACAGTCTAGTCTGGGATACTTTGAATTACCCCAAGCATAGTTTTATCTTGTGACCAGCTTGTTCTAAACAGGCTGCTAATTAGAGATAGACTACTTAGGAGAGGTATTACTCAGGTAGGGCAATGTTGTTTATGTTCTGGTTCTGCTCAGGAATCTCGTAATCCCTCTTCTTTGATTGTTACTTCTCAAATGGTGTGTGGAATAATATCATGGATTGGCTCTAATTTAGATGGAGGGCTTGTGATTGGATATATTATTGGAATGGTATACCCGAAGATTAAAAGGGAAAGGCTTCAAACAAAAATTGAAAAGGATGACGCTTGAAGAATTGGCAAACAGCTAACGAAAACAACCCAGAAATTCAGCCAGGTAGACTGGCGATCGACCGCGAGTCAGCGGCAGTCGACCGCGAACGTGCACAAGGGTCAGGAAGAGCTGGGAGATGAAGGGAGTTTCCTGTAGCTGATTTGTTCTCTGTTGGGAGTGTTCGGTTGACCGCCGCGGTCGACCGCGATACTTGCGCGGTCGAGCGTCACGGTCGACCGCAGGCTGTTTCGGCTGGGCTTTGGGTTTTCAACCCGGTTTGTTTTGGAGCTGATATATAACTCTAATCCTGATTAGTTAGGGTTAAGCAAGGACGATTTTGAGCAGTCTTTTGGAAAGAATTAATGCATTCAATTGTGGGAGATTTGTGAGAGATCTAGAGCTTTGTTTTAGGGTTTGATCGGTGATATTTGTAACTCTATTTGTATTCTCTTGATTTCTAATAGTAAGAACTCCCTCCTCCTTGCCCCGTGGACGTAGGCAACTTGCCGAACTATGTAAATAGCTTGTTCTTGTTGTGATTGTGATTTGCTTAGTGGTTGTGATTTATCTTGAGTTATTGTTCGTGTTGCTTCGAGAACTTCCGTTGCGCACAACAATTGGTATCAGAGCTTCAGGCTTGTTCGAAGGATTCGGTGAAGATTTCTATCTGAAGAGTTAGATCGACAATATGGGAGAAGCAAGCACATCAGGTTTGTCTCTTACGAAGGCGATACAGAGTCTGAGCATTAATAACTCAAAGATTGATGTTCCGAAGTTCGATGGCAAGATCAATTTCGGATTGTGGAGGCGTCAGGTGATAGACGCCTTAGATGCACAGAATTTGGAGGAGACTCTTGAGTTAAAAGAGAAACCCGCTGATATAGAGGATAATGTTTGGAGGAAGATGAACAGTAGAGATTATGGTGTTATTAGGTCATGCTTGATGCTGGATCTTATTTATGATGTTATGAACAAGACGTCGGTGAAGAAGATATGGGAAACACTCAATGAGAAGTATCTTACGAAGAGCATTGAGAATCGGCTTCACTTGAAGAAAAGGTTTTACCAGTTCAAGATGAAAAGGGGAGTTTCCATCAGGGAGCATGTCAACAATTTCACGAAGCTACTTTCAGATATGGCTAATGTGGACATCATAGTTGAGGATGAAGACAAGGCGATATTACTTTTGTGTTTATTGCCCGAGGATGATTATGGTACGTTTGTTCTAACTATGATCAATGGAAGAACTACAGTTAGCTATAAGGAGGTGACCTCAGCTTTGGTGAATTATGAGTTGAGGAAGAGTGATGGTGAACCCTCCGAGAAGGCATCGGAAGATGCATTAGCTGTTCGAGGCCGTGATCCAAACCGCCGCCAGTTCAACCGCTCAAAGTCAAAGAATAGGAGTGCCTATAAGAGTGTTGGTAGAAATCAATGTCGGTATTGTAAAGAAGAAGGACATTGAAAGATTAATTGCCCAAAATGGAAAGAAAAAGCCAGGAAGAACAAAGGGAAAGCTACACAGGCTTCAGAAGTGAATATTGAAAAAGCTATTGGTGAGCATTCAGTTTCAAATTCTTCGGGCTGCTCGTGCCCTGCACTAACGTCGGTTTGCTATGCTGATTCCACGGAGTAGATGATGGATTCGGGAGCTACATATCACATATGTCCTAGGAGGGATTGGTTCTCTAGCTTTAAGGAGCTGGAAAGAGGGGATATCGTGCTTATGGGTAATGACCACGTATACCCTATTGGTGGTATTGGTTCAGTCCGCATTAGGATGCATGACCGAGTGATTAGGGAGTTGAAGGAAGTGAGGTTCGTGTCACAGTTGACGAAGAATATTATTTCTCTTAGGACTTTGGAGACAGCTAGATATAGAGTGATCTTAGAGGATGCTACAGTGAAGATCATGAAGGGTTCTATCGTGGTGATGCGAGGTGTTAGGAAAAACAACCTATACTACTTGAAGAACAATATAGTTACAGGGGGTCTGGCATCTTCTATCACTACAAAGGAGGACTATTATTTTATGGCATATGAGACTTGGACACACAAGTGATAAGTCCCTACAGTTATTGGCAAAACAGGGGCTATTGAAAGGTGCTAAGACCTGCAAGATGGAGCTGTGTAAGCACTGCGTACTCGGGAAGAAGACTAGAGTGAAGTTTGGCATCGCTGTTCACAACACTCGAGGTACATTAGATTACTTTCACACAAATATTTGGGGTCCTTCCAAGAACACATCTCTTAGTGGGGTCAACTATTTTATCACTTTTATTGATGACTATTCCAGGTGGAATTAGGTATACCCTATGAAGCATAAACATCAGGTCCTGAATATTTTTGTGAAGTGGAAAAAGAAAGTGGAGTTATAGACAGGTAGAAAGGTGAAGACTCTACGTTCAGATAACGGTGGAGAGTACAAGAGATCCGTTTCTACAGTTTTGTCGGGATCACGGCATTAGAAGACACTTCATAGTTCGAGAGACACCGCAATAGAAGGGGGTGGCTGAGAGATTGAACCGTACCTTGCTGGAGAATGTACGATGTATGATGACACAGAGTGGATTGCCTAGATCCTTTTGGCCCGAGGCGTTGGTTTATGCGAGTCATCTCGTGAATAGGTTGCCGTACACTACGATAGACGGGAAGACTCCTTTAGAGCGTTGGTTTGGTTTGGTGGCTAGTAACTATGAGTCACTTCGGATATTTGGATGTCCAGCTTATTACCATGTTAGTGATGGTAAATTAAATCCGAGGGTGAGGAAAGCAGTCTTTGTGGGATTTAGAGATGGAGTTAAAGGCTTTAAGTTATGGAATCCATAGGATAAAAAGATAGTTATTAGCAGAGATGTCACATTCAATGAGGCGTACATGATGAGGCCTCGAGTCTCTTAACAGGTGGGGGGAGACCAGACAGTTGAGATATCGTAGCATGTGGAGGATGATGTGACTCCACCCACTCCAGAGAGCATTGCATCCATCTAGCC
This sequence comes from Asparagus officinalis, assembly GCF_001876935.1. Lineage (NCBI taxonomy): Eukaryota > Viridiplantae > Streptophyta > Magnoliopsida > Asparagales > Asparagaceae > Asparagus > Asparagus officinalis. Next base: position 52,214,630 of record NC_033797.1, read on the forward strand.
TCCTACAAAGGTGACACTGGGAGGAGATAGGATGACAGCCGGGCAGATTGAGAATACAGTAGAAGGTGAGACTCAGGAATAGGGTCATGTTGAGGGGTCCATTACAGCAGATAGACCGAGGAGGGTGATTTGTTGGCTAGCTAGGTATAATGATGTCATGGTCGCATATGCATTATCGGTGGAGGTCGTTGATGATATGGTTTCATCCACATTCAGTGAGGCAGATTCTAGCCCCGATTCGATCAGGTGGAGGGAAGCTATGGAGGAGGATATGCAGTTTCTTCAGAAGAATGACACTTGGACACTTGCACACTACCTAAGGGTAAGAGAGCTATAGGTTGTAAGTGGGTATATGCGAAGAAGGAGGGATCTTCTATTGGGGACATTTGATTCAAAGCCAGATTGGTTACCAAGGGATATGCACAGCTTAAGAGCATTGATTACAACGAGGTATTTTCACCTGTTGTGAAGTATTCGTCGATACGGATTTTATTAGCGTTAGTGGCATAGTTGAATTTAGATTTGGTCTAGATGGATGTGAAGACAGCCTTTCTACATGGAGATTTAAATGAGGAGATCTACATGACACAACCCTTGGGATTCAAAGCTGCAGGAAAGGAAGATTTGGTTTGTAAGCTAAATAAGTCTCTTTATGGTTTGAAGCAATCGCCGAGACAGTGGTATAAAAGATTCGACAGCTTTATGATTGGCCATGGGTACACGAGGAGCCCATATGACCCATGTGTTTATATGCATAAGCTACAGGATGGTGAGCACATATATTCTTTTATATGTTGACGATATGATTATTGCTTCCAGGAATTCTTCGGCTATTCGAAAGTTGAAGGAGGAGCTGTCATCCGAATTCGAGATAAAGGATCTTGGAGAGGCAAAGAAGATATTGGGTATGGAGATCGAGAGAGATAGGGTGAAGGGGAGTTTGAAGCTTACACAGAAGAGCTATTTGCAAAAGATGTCGAAGAAATTCAGCTTTGATGGAAATGCAAAAGCAGTTAGCACTCCATTGGCTCCCCACTTCAAGCTTCAGCGTTAATGTCACCTGTTTTAGTTGAGGACAGAGATTACATGTCGAAGGTCCCATATGCCAGTGCAATAGGTAGCTTGATGTATGCGATGATGTGTACGAGGCCAAATTTATCACAGGTCGTGAGCATGGTATCGAGATACATGCACGACCCTGGGAAAGGTCATTGGGAGGCCGTGAAGTGGATTCTACGATATGTTCGAGGCACCGTGGATGTTGGTTTGGTATTCCAGAAGGATGAGAAGAATGGGCAGGATTGTATTGGTTACGTGGATTCAGATTATGCTGGAGATCTTGACAAGCGTCGGTCCACTTCAGGTTATGCTTTTACATTGGCTGGTACACCTGTATGTTGGCGATGTACACTTTAGTCCACAGTGGCTCTCTCTACTACAGAGGCGGAGTATATGGTCGTGACTGAAGCTGTGAAGGAGGCTTTGTGGTTGCGTGGATTATTGGAGGACTTGGGGATTGCACAGGAGACCATTCGGGTATATTATGATAGCATGTCAGCTATCTATTTGGCGAAGAACCAGGTTTATCATGCGCGCACAAAGCACATCGATGTCAGATTCTACTTTGTTCGTGACGTTTTGGATGATGCAGACGTCATATTGGAGAAGGTCCACACGAACGACAACCCTGTAGATATGTAGACCAAAGTTGTTTCAGGAGTAAAATTTGGTCATTGTTTAAAGTTTTTGGACATTCTTTAGTGTTGAGGCCTTTGGAGGCCATTTGAGTGAACTACGTTCGGCTTGATTTCTTGAACAAGAGGATACGTAGGCAGTCTTTCAGATGCAGCCGGTTTGATCTGTTGATTCGGATGGGGGGAGATCACGTTTCACCTCTAGTTTGGTTCCCGGACTTGTTATGGGACTTTTGGATGATTTGGTGTCGGCTCAGTTTTGGTAGAAACATTCGCCGAGGTGGAGAATTAAAGAATTGGCAAACAGCTGAAGAAAATAACCCAGAAATTCAATCAGACAGACTGACGGTCAACCGCGAGTCAGTGGCTGTCGACGCGAATGTGCACAAGGGTCAGGAAGAGCTGGGAGCTGAAGGCGGTCGACCATCACGGTCGACCGCATGGACCTTGTAGGATTTTTGGGCTTTGTCGTTTGGTTCGGTCGACCGTCGCGATCGACCGTGAGTTTCCTGTAGCTGATTTGTTCTCTGTCGGGAGTGTTCGGTCGACCGCCGCGGTCGACCGCGATACTTGCGTGGTGATTTGTTCTCTGTCGGGAGTGTTCGGTCGACCGCCGCGGTCGACCGCGATACTTGCGTGGTCGACTGTCGTGGTCGACCACAGGCTGTTTGGGCTAGGCTTTAGGTTTTCAACCCGATTTGTTTTGGAGCTGATATATAACTCTAATCATGATTAGTTAGGGTTAAGCAAGAACGATTTTGAGCAGTCTTTTGAAAAGAATTACTACATTCAATTGTGGGAGATTTGTGAGAGATCTAGAGCTTTGTTTTAGGGTTTGATCGGTGAGATTTGTAGGTCTCTTTGTATTCTCTTGATTTCTAATAGTAAGAACTTCCCCTCCTTGCCCCGTGGACGTAGGCAACTTGCCGAACCACGTAAATAGTTTGTTCTTGCTGTGATTGTGATTTGCTTAGTGGTTGTTGTAGGCGTCAAAAAATGCTAAAAGATATCCAAATACAGCTCAAGAAGAGATCAAAAGAACACAAAAGACAGTGTAGAACTGTCTCGGCATGCGAGACAATATTTACTGTCTCGCCACGCGAGACAGTGTTTACTATCTCGCACTATAGCCATCATTGACAGGGGCTGAGCATTTTCCAGAGAGATTAGAGCAGAGAGCCTTGAGTTTTGGTGAATTAGAGCAAGAGAGAGAGTCTTCCTTCTTCACAAACATCCTCAAGAAGCTTCTAGCGAGTCCTAGAGATCTAAGCTCAGACTTGATCTTTGGAAGAGTGAACATCTTACATCGATAAGATATTCGCTTCAAATTCTTACTTCGATAAACGAAGGAAGAATCATTAAACCCCTCACGGTTCAATCAGAATCTGTGATTTGGTGGTCCACGGGCTAACGCACCCCCGGCACAGGCAAAGATCCCACGCAAGCAGTGATCCAAATAACGATCCTGCGTTTGTTTCTAAAAAGTTGTAATTTTTATTTTGTTGTGTAAAAGAAGTCTTATAAAAAGGCTATTTCTTTTGAATTTATTGTAATCGACTGAAGATATAATAAATTCCATAACAAAACCAACTTTTGACGCAAACAAACTGGCGACCACAGTGGGAGCCAACGGTTTCGCTGACGAGACCGTCGTGTCGCAGCCGATCAAGATTCCAGTTGAATCCATGGTCGAATACGAATTCGACTAAACCAAATTTGAGGAATATCTCTCATCATCCTCTTCAAGATCTTTATTGTCTCGCAAGTACAAGAGGATCTCACAATTGAGGAAGACCTACATGCCAAAGAAGGCACAAAATGAAGACTCTAACCTAATTGTTGCTAAGGATTTTACTCGCAACACCTCTGCTCACAACGACTCTTATCTAGTTAAAGAGTCATCGAATCAAAGCCCACCGGCACTGACGAAGAGGGCTCGTCAGAGACAATGTCAGCGCCGCGCTCGCCAAATAGCTAAGGCCTTGGAACAAACCGACGGGGTTCGTTATCACGCGGACCTAGAGTCGAGGAGGCATCGAGTGGTTCAGTTGTCTCAACAACCAACCACTCATATCTATGCACAACTCGCAACAGATGAATGGACTTTTGTCAAGAGGGCTCGCTCGACCCTCAAAGAACGCATACAAAAGCGTCGTACAAACGCTGCTCATGCCCGTGCTCTCTTACAACAAAGACGAGAAAGAAACAAGAAAACGGTGGACAAAGAACCACCAAAATTCTACAAAGTTTGGATCCCAAAGTCTGGACTTAAGCAAAATCATCATTCGGAGCCCGTTAAGACTCCATACCCACAAGGGAGTGGTTCTAAACGTATGACTCCCGACATAACCTTGGATCGCTCAAAGACAGTAATAAATTGTCCTGAGAATGCCAACAAGGTTTTACACCCCCAGAAGAAGAATGCAGACGCATTCACCAAAAGACATCGTCATACCTGAGAGGTCATACCAACAGACGATAGGATTTTTTGGCAATCATACCGATGAATCGTACTATCAAGCTGTGGGTTTGAATAGATTTCAAAAGAGAATTATTCGAGAAATAAACTCTCATTGTTCCTGTGCGCGACTTATAAGAGCAGCATGGTCGGAATATAACTACACAAAACGAGAAGCCATCCCACGAAGAGTCTCGGTATTCCACAGTCTTTTCACCGAAATGTCGAAGCCTAAGCCGAGACATTTCTGCAAGAGAAAATCAGATGCCCAAGATGATGAATTCCCTGAAGTCACCATCAACGTGGCTGATAAAAGAAAGTCTAAGCGGCATTCAAGTGACTCAAATCCCGACTTTTCCCCGAGAGGAAAAGTCAATCCAAGAATTGCTCAAAGGATGTCTCGACTCCAATTAGGAGCCATCAGACGCGGAGATTACAAGAGAATGCAAGAAGGAATGTCCTCGGAGGATGAATTCTCGGACACTTATTCTGCAATCGCTTCTGATGATACAATGTCTAGCACGGGACATACCAAAGAAGTGTTCACAATCACTTCTGATCAGTTTGCTCAAATGCTTCAAGAAGCTCTAGCCAAGAAACGTGAAGAAATTAGAGCTGAGATGAAGATAGAGATGGAGTTAGCTATCCAACAAATGAGAGAATTGCTAGCTCAACGGCCTCAACCTCCTGAGTCCAGTCAGCGAGCTGAATCAGTCGTCACACTCAGAATGTTGTAAATGATAGTGATTCAGAAGTGGATGAAGTTATTACGGATGATACTCCTCCTAATAGCAATAACGCTGGGGGTGGTTTAACAGCTCCTCCCAATAACGATATTGGGGGTGGTTCAATGGCACCTCTTACAGGGGGTGGTCTAACTCATTCTCCTCAACGTCACGCGAATGAAGACATAAACGATGACGGGAAAATGAAAGAGCTTAAAAACAAAGTCAACGCTTTGATGACGGCTCAAGAAGTAAAGAAAATGGGTATTCCGTGTCCCTATCCAAGAGAATGAGATTCAATACCGTACCCGGCAATGTTCAATCTAATTAACTTCACACCGTTTGATGGGAAAAGCTCGCCTACTCAGCACTTGATTTATTTCAAGTCTCATTTGAGCATGATTTCTGGAAACAAGGCTTTAATGGTCCGGTCATTCGTTGGCACCCTTCGTGGGCCCGCCTTCGATTGGTACCGACATCTCAAGCCAGGGAGCATCAATTGTTAGGATGACATGGAAAGTTTGTTCCTCAACAATTTCTTCGATGATGACACTGAAGTGTCGATCGAAACCCTTCTAGATGAGAAGCAAAAAGACGGAGAGTCAATCGATAATTTTGTCAAGCGCTTCCGTAACAAAGCAATGAATTGCAGAGATCCTGTTATAGAGGAGTTCATCCTGCAAACATGCCATAATAATCTCTCTATCGATGTCCTGGAAGCTCTGGGGATCGTACCATCCAAAACTTGGAAAGAGTTAAAACTACGTGGCGAACAAGCTGAACACTTTCTTAAAAGAAAGAAAGTTGAGAGAGGTCAACCGACGACATCCACAATTCCTGTGAACGAGACTCTTGATCCGAGGTTCCAAAAGGAGTATTCTTTCGAAGATGATGAAGCTCCAGCCATCTTGAAATACCTCCTCGCCAACGACAAAATCGAGCTACCACCTATTAAAGATCAGGAGGGAGCTAAGAGGATTACGGATCCAAACTACTGTGCGTACCACAGAAGGGTTCTTCATCCAACCGAGATTTGCTTTGGACTCAAAAACAAAATCCAAGCCTTAATTGACACCGGCGTCATAACGGCAAGCCAAGTAAAGACGACTCTAACTCCAGTGGGTGCACGAGTATAAACTGTTTCCCCTTACTCCAAAGAGTATACGAGTATAAACTGCTCCTCGATACTCCAATAGGTATATGAGTCTAAACTGTTTCCCACTCTTGACGGGAAGTTCCTGGAGAATTTTTACATTCTTAAGGATAACCCGGTCATGTAACTCAGTATGATGTTAGATCCAGTTTCGCGAAGGAAGCTGGGGGTGGATGGTTCATGTAACGGGAAGTTCTCGGAAGAATGTTATATGTAAGTTTCTTAGGGATAACCCGATCATTACAAACAAAGTGATAAACACTACATCCCCACGGTGATTTCCGAATACTCTTTTGCTGAGATGAGATTCGATCACTTCTTTAGATCAATCTTCCCTCACAAAACTCATATTTGGTCAAACCTTTAAACAGTTAGGACCAAAGCCAAAATCTCTTCTCGATTCCTTCCACGATCGAGAAGTCCACAAATTGAACGATCAAACCTTTAAACAGTTAAGATCGTCTCAAACTCCTATTTGGTCAAACCTTTAAATAGTTAGGATCGTCTCAAACTCCTATTTGGTCAAATCTTTAAACAGTTAGGACCAAAACCAAAATCCCCTCTCGATTCCTTCCATGAACGAGAGGCCCACAAATTAAACGATCAAACCTTTAAACAGTTAGGATCGTATCAAACTCATATTTGGTCAAACCTTTAAACAGTTAGGACCAAAGCCAAAATCTCCTTTCGATTCCTTCAATGAACGAGAGGTCCACAAATTGAACGATCAAACCTTTAAACAGTTAGGATCGTCTCAAGTCCCCATTTTGTCAAACCTTTAAACAGTTAGGACCAAAGCCAAAATCCCCTCTCGATTCTTTCCATGAACGAGAGGTCCACAAATTAAACGATCAAACCTTTAAACAATTAGGATCGTCTCAAATCCCCATACGATCAAACCTTTAAACAGTTAGGATCGTTTCAAACCCTCATTTGATCAAACCTTTAAACAGTTAGGACCAAAGCCAAAATCCCCTCTCGATTCTTTCCATGAACGAGAGGTCCACCAAAGCCAAAATCCCCTCTCGATTCTTTCCATGAACGAGAGGTCCACAAATTAAACGATCAAACCTTTAAACAGTTAGGATCGTCTCAAGTCCCCATTTGGTCAAACCTTTAAACAGTTAGGACCAAAGACAATCCCCTCTCGATTCTTTCCATGAACGAGAGGTCCACAAATTAAATGATCAAACCTTTAAACAGTTAGGATCGTCTCAAATCCCCATACGATCAAACCTTTAAACAGTTAGGATCGTTTCAAACCCTTATTTGGTCAAACCTTTAAACAGTTAGGACCAAAGCCAAAATCCCCTCTCGATTCTTTCCATGAACGAGAGGTCCACAAATTAAACGATCAAACCTTCCTACAGTTAGGATCGTCTCGAAACCCTCATTTGGTCAAACCTTTAAACAGTTAGGACCAAAGCTAAAATCCTCTCTCGATTCCTTCAATGAACGAGAGGCCCACAAATCGAGCGATCAAACCTTCCTACAGTTAGGATCGTCTCGAAACCCTCATTTGGTCAAACCTTTAAACAGTTAGGACCAAAGCCAAAATCCCCTCTCGATTCCTTCAATGAACGAGAGGCCCACAAATTGAGCGATCAAACCTTCCTACAGTTAGGATCGTCTCGAAACTCTCACTTGGTCAAACCTTACTACAGTTAGGACCATAATCAAAATCTCCTTTCGATTCATTTTATGAACGAAAGATTCACTTTTGAATTGAATAGTCAAACCTTATGACAGTTAGGATTATTCAAACCAGTCCAGATTCTCTAAGTGGAGACGACACTTTGAGTTTCTTCTGCAACAGGAGATAGGATATAAAATTCTTCATCTCCGATTTTGGGTTTATCTCTACCAACAAACAAGAGACCAGGAGATAGAATATAAAATTCTTCCTCTCCGATTTCGGGTTCAACTCTACCAACAAACAAGAGACCAGGAGATAGAATATAAAATTCTTCCTCTCCATCATCGGGTTCATCTCTACCAACAAACAAGAGACCAGGAGATAGAATATAAAATTCTTCCTCTCCATCATTGGGTTCATCTCTACCACCAAAAAAGAGACCATGTTACTCCAATAGGTACACGAGTCTAAACTGTTTCCCTACTCTCAACAGGAAGTTTCTGGAGAATATTACTCAGAATATTCTTAAGAATAACCTAATTATCTCCCAACGGGTATATGAGGTTAAACTATTTCCCGAACACTCCAATAGAGCATATGAGTATAAACTATTTCTCCATTCTTCGACGGCAGTTCAAATTCAAGACTTCGACAGTGGCCACGCGATAAACGCAGCACCGGAGGAATTGTAGCTATTCTACAAAGCACTGAATAGGCTAAAAGATGAAGAAGTCAAGAATTGAAGCCATTCGTAGACTATGTTACGCAACTTCCTCAACAAACTACTGAAGAAATTGCAAGGAAAAATCTATCTTATCTAAAGTATCCCAGACTCCTCTATACAAGAATGAGTCTGGAATACTTTGGAGGGGGTATCTGTAGGCGTTTAAAAATGCTAAAAGATATCCAAATATAGCTCAAGAGGAGATCAAAAGAACACAAAAGACAGTGTAGAACTGTCTCGCCACGCGAGACAGTGTTTACTGTCTCGCAGGCGAGACAGTGTTTACTGTCTCGCACGCGAGATAGCTTTCAAAAGTTCGAAACTGTTTAGAAACTGTTTTGTAACCGCCGAGACGTGGCCACCAACTATTCAAGAACATGAGAAACGTCGTGGGCGAGAATCACGTTGATAACTGCCAAAATAACGGAGTTGTAAAACGTGAGAAGGCAGTTACAAGAAAATTGCTGGGCGGTTGAGGATTTCCGAGACAATATTTACTGTCTCGAAACCCGAGACAGTGTTTACTGTCTCGGAGCCCGAGACAGTCTTTGCTATCTCGGCCGCCGAGACAACAAACACTGTCTCGGAAACACTGTTCATCCTAGGGGGCTATAAATACCCCCTTGAGATAATTTTTGAGGGGTCTGATCATTTTTGAGCACTTTGGAGCAGAGAGAGCAGAGTTCCTGAGCCTCTGGCAATTCCTTGAGATTCGAGCTTTGACTTGATCTTAAGAAGAACGACTATCTTACTTTGATAAGATATCGTTTCAAATTCTCACTTCGATAAACGAAGGAAGAATCATTAACCCCCCCCCCCACGATTCAATCAGAATCTGTGATTTGGTGGTCCACGAGTCAAAGCGCTCTCGGCACAGGCAAAGATCCCACGCAAGCAGTGATCCAAATAACGATCCTGCATTTGTTTCTAAAAAGTTATAATTTTCATTTTGTTGTGTAAAAGAAGTCTTACAAAAAGGCTATTTCTTTTAAATTTATTGTAATCGACTGAAGATATAATGAATTCCACAACAAAACCAACTTTTGACGCAAACAGTTGTGATTTATCTCGAGTTATTGTTCGTGTCGCTTCGAGAACTTCCGCCGCGCACAACAACGCTAGCAACTACAGTTTACAGGCTTTGGAAGGAGCGGAATAATAGAATTTTCAACTTGAAAATCAAGAGAATTGATCAGTTAACCAATGAGATTAAGGTGGATATTATGATCACTATTCTTAATAGTTCATTCCCAGCGAACAACAAGCAATGGCTTCTATCTCTTTGAAGCTCACACATGTAGAATTGTTGATTTGTTTCATTTCTGAGTTTTGATTTCTTTTCAGTTCACTTTTGAACTGTATATCTTGGTGTACATATACTCTTACATTTTGGTAAATGAATAAAGCTCTTCATTAACCAAAAAAAAAATATAAATTCATTCTTATATGGATTAGTTTTATTTCAGTGAGTGATTGGAGATTCATTAAGAAGATTTCACTAAAAAACATAAATTGTATCTTGCGAAGGAAAGGGAAATTAAATTTTATTGACCCAAAGTCTAGCTCTCACATTGTCAGACTTTTTTTTAAGCCTCTCGTGAAAATTGATTTTCTCTGATACTCCAACGCTCTAAAGTGGATCCTATCATATATTTTATGATTTCTATAACAAAAAGGGTTGATAATTCGCACATTTACAAACACATCATGTGGTAATATATATGGTCATATCAACAAAAATAAAAGGGTTGATAATTTGTACTTACAATCACATCATGTGATAATTTGCACATTTGCAATCACATTATGTGAATCCTAATTTATTATTATTATCATGCTTACATATGAAAGTATCATATCAACAAAAATAAAATTTTATCAATTTGTAGACAATCATAAAAAGTTATTACAAACACCTTCATTTTCATGATATTACCGACTGGAGAGATTAAAAAAATAGCAAGTTTAAATTGGTTTTAATTTGGTTCAAAAGAGGAGTTCTAAACAAACTCACAAGGTTTTATATTTTCATGCAATTGAGGGCAATATGGTCATAAATGAAAATAAAATATCTAATTTTTAACGGATGCTAAAAAAGACCAAGCTTGTAACTAAAGTGTGGGACTGGAACTAAGTTGAGGAAAAAAAATACAGGAACCAATTCGAAAATTAAGCTGGAGGAGGAAAAACTCTTGGAATTTCAAAAGGACTTCTTGTTGCTATTTTGTTGGCCCAAACTCTGGCCCATTACCAAAAGGCCCAGTTCCCTACAATATCTGCCCTTGTCCATCTCTAAATCTCTCCTACTCGATGGTACTAAGCCCTATGTTGGCAGCTCCTTCCCCATTCCAGTGTCCTGAGCTGCAGCCGCTATGAGTCCCATCTCCCATCCCTGTAGGTCGAAACCCTAGGCTTCTCTCCCATGTCGGTTGCCCCCTTCTCTATTTAGGTCGAAGGGATGGTAGTAGCTTGGGAGGAGAAGAAGAGGAGCGATGGCGTTGAGAAGACCCCGAGCTTTGTGCTCTCCTCTGCTTTGTGTGATCCATCCTCTCCCTTCTAGAGCTTTTTGCTTTTCACCCTTTGTGAGGTGAGTGAGAGACAGTGGAATAGTTGCTTTACCCCTTTGTGTTCTTGGCGGTGCACACGAGAGAAGAACGGATTGGTTGGTCAGGCTTCTGAGCCAAACAGCGACGACGTCGATCCTCAACAGTGGTATTAGAGCTCGGTGAGTTGTCGCCCTTCCAATACCGTTGGTCGCCGCCACTGGGCTTTGTTGAGTCGTCGCCGTAGGACCACCGTCTGACCGTCACAAGAACGTCACCGTATCGTCGCGTGGGTAAGGTCGAAACTCTCTACACTGTGTTTCACTCAGGTAATCTCTAGCTTTGATTATAGTTTAGCTTTGACTTTGTTGAAGATTACAATTAATCTCTAGCTTTGTTGATATTTACACTATATGCTCTGGTTTTATTTCGGGTGAAGCAATTAAAACTGTTTGTGCTCTGCGTTTAATTGCTGGCTTTATTTTCGGGTGACTGGTTTTTTTTATTTCGTTGCGTTTAACTGCTGAAGTTAAAATTTGTTTGTGCTCGTGCGAAAGAACAAAGGGTTTGAACCCGAGCTTCGTGCTCATCGTTATTCTCATTTTATTCGTGCTAGTTGCTTCACACGTTTCAAACCTGATAAAATTTTTGAAAATTTTCAGCTATATTTGTATTTTATATTTTTTGTTATTGTTTGTGTTCGTGTGAAAGAACAAAGAGATTGAAACAAGAACTTTGTGTTCATCGTTCTTCTCATTTGGTCGTGCTAGTTGCTTCACACGTTTAGAGCCGGATAATTATTGAAATTAGAATGTCTGCTGCTAATCAATATGGTATGGTTCAATATGGTATGGTTCCGTTTAATGAAAAATCTGATTTTAGCATTTGGAAACAAAAAATAAAATATATTTTAATTCAACAGAAGTCATTTAGGGCTGTTGGTCAGACCTATTTGACTTCTGACACCGAATAAAAAATGGCTGAAATGAACGAAAATGTTTGTTCCATAATTTATTTGAACTTATCTGACTCTGTGCTTAGAAAAGTTAGAAGTTTGGAATCTGCTAAAACCCTTTGGGATAAACTTGAAGAACTCTGTACTGAAACCTCTTTACACAGTAAAATGTTTTTGTTTGAAATTTTTTTCAAATTTAGATTGGATATGTCTAAGCACATTGAGAAGAACCTAGATGTTTTCACAAAACTTATTTCAGATATTAAGTTAATTGGTGATAAACATATAGACGACTATACTCCTATTGCCCTTCAAAATGCTATTCCTGACTCATATAGTGATGTGAAATCTATCATTAAATGTGGTAGAGATGAGGTTACCCATAACATTACGGTCAATGATCTTAAGAGTAAAGAATTAGATTTAAAACATTCTGGGGGAAATAAAAATTCTAGAAAGGTTATGCATGTGAGGGGTAGGCCTCAGAATAGGTCTAATAACCAAAAGAATGCTAGTAATGGGGAATCAAGTAGGAAAAAAATTCAAAAATGGAAGGAGTAGATCTAAGTCCAGGTTTAAAGTTAAAAAATGCTATAACAGTCATAAAACTGGTCACTTTATTAGAGATTGTCCTAAGCCTAAGAAAAATCAGCAAAATGATTATGCTAATATGGCTGTTTGTGAGGGCAAAATGGGTAAAATTTTTATGATTAATAATCTGTGTGATTATGCATATTTGAACTCTGTGTTATCTGATCCTTTGTATAAATCAGATTGGTTGGTAGACTCTGGTTGTACTTTCATATGACTCCTTTTAAAAACTTGTTTTCAAACTACAAGAAAATAGAGAATGGTTTTGTGTCAATGGTAAATGAAAAGAAATGTAATGTTTTAGGAACTGGTGATGTATGCCTTAGGTTTTCTTCTGGTTCTGTGTTTACTTTGAAGGATGATAGGCATGTTCCTGATTTACGTTATAACTTGATTTCTTGTGCATCTCTAGAAAATGATGGTTTAGAGGGAAAATAGGGTAAAGGAGTTATGAAAACTCTGAAAGGGTCTCTTGTTGTTTTTACTACTGAAAAACAAAATAATTTGTATTTTTGTCATGCTGAACCTGTGCTTGATTCTGTTAACTCTGTGTTAGGTGATAAATCAATTTTATGGCATAATAGATTAGTTCACATGAGTAATAAAAGATTAGAAATTTTGCATAAAGGAGGTCACTTTGATAGTGATAAAATATCCCCCATCCCTTTCTGTGAATCTTGTGTGCTAGGAAAACAACATAGGGTTAGTTTTCCTATTTATTCTTTTCCTAACCAGTCTAAGTGCACTAATGTACTTGAATATTTGCATGCTGATGTATGGGGTCCCTCTAGTGTGCCTACACATGAAGGGAACCAATATTTTCTTTCCATAATTAATGATTATTCTAGGAAAGTTTGGGTTTTACTCATGAAACAAAAATCTGAAGTTTTTAATAAATTTAAAAACTGGAAAATTATGATTGAAAACCAAACAGCAAAGAAAATTAAAACTCTTAGGACAGACAATGGTCTTGAGTTTTATAACAAACAATTGAATGATTTGTGTACTATTTGGGGTATTAAAAGGTATAAATATGTTCCCTACCCAGCAGAATAGGGTTACTGAAAGGATGAATAGAATTCTCTTAGAGAGGGTGAGGGCTATGTTGGCCACATCTGGGCTCTCTAAGAAGTTCTGAGGAGAAGTTGTTTGTACTGCGGCCTATTTAATTAACAGGTCCCCTTCTGTTCCCTTAGGAGGGAAATGCCTTGAATTTGTGTTCACGGGCAAAACTCTTGATTTAAATAATCTGAGAATTTTTTGAGAGTGCTGTCTATGTGCATCAAAAGATTGATAAGTTAGAACCTAGATCCAAAAAATATGTTTTTTTAGGATACCCTGAAGGGATAAAAGGTTAAAAACTTTGGAATAAGAGTGAACCAGGGTTTAAGGTAGTGATAAGTAGAGATGTTATTTTTAATAAAAATGAATTTCCTTGTTTACCTTTACCTATCCCTATTCCTAAAAATGATGCTCCAAATAAGGTGGAGCAAATGCCTATTATTAATCAACCTGAATCACCTCCTGAAAAAAAAATTAAATGATATAATTATTGAAAATTAAGATGAGATTATTCCTAATGAGGTGGAGCATGATATGCAGGAAATAGATAACATGCACGATTTGAATGATTATCAACTCACTAGGGATAGAAATAAAAGAACTATTAGGAAACCTGAAAGATATAGAGATTGTAATTTGATTGATTGTAATTTGATTGATTGTAATATGTCTGAGTTTACCTTTAATGTGTTTGAATCCCTTGAGTGCAATGAACCTAAAACTTATAGAGAAGTATTAAGGTCAAAATATTCTAGAGTATGGATTAGTGCTATGAAGAGTGAGATGGAATCCCTAAGATTTAACCAAACATGAAAACTTGTTCCTAAACCTGCTAGTTGTTCTGTAGTGGACTGTAAGTGGCTGTTTAAGGTGAAACAAGAATCTGAAAGTGTTAGGTTTAAGGTTAGGTTAGTAGCTAAGGGATTTACTCAACAGGAGGGAATTGATTATGCTAAAAATTTTTGCTCCTGTTGTCAAATTCATTACTGTTAGAATTATGCTTGCTTTAGTTGCTCATTTTAATTGGGAATTAAAACAAATGGATGTAACTACTACTTTCTTGCATGGTAATCTTGATAAAAATATTTATATGCACCAACCTGAGGGCTTTATGGACCCTAAATTACCTGATCATGTGTGTTTGTTAAAAAAGGTTTTGTATGGTTTAAAACAATCACCTAGGCAATGGAATATTAGATTTGATAAATGCATGCAATCTTTAAAGTTTAAAAGGAGTTCTGCTGATCATTGCCTGTATTATAAGAACTGCAATCTTTAAAGTTTAAAAGGAGTTCTGCTGATCATTGCCTGTATTATAAGAATATAGACTCTGTGCTTGTATTTTTTTAATTTATGTGGATGACATGTTGATCGTTAGTCCTTGTTTGAAGTCTATTAAGCATGTTCAAAAATTCTTTGTGAAAATTTTGATATGAAAGACTTAGGCGATGCAAAAAGAATTCTAGGCATGAATATTATTAAGGAAAAAAACAAATCTACTCTAGTTTTAAACCAAAGTTCATATGTTGAAAAAATTTTGAGCAAATTCTCTATGTCTGATGCCAAATCTGTGAATGTGCCTCTTGCTTCCCATTTTATGTTAAGTAAAGATCAATCCCCCAAGACTAAAACTGAAATAAATGATATGAAGAAGGTGCCATATTCGAATGCTATAGGATCGATCATGTATCTCATGGTTAGTACTAGATCTGACATTGCATATACGGTTAGTTGCTTGAGTAGATATATGTCAAATCCTGATATGCCTCATTGGAATGCCTTGAAATGGCTTTTAAGATATTTAAAATCCTCTAGGGATGTAGGATTAATCTTCTCTAAGTGTTCTGAAGGTGTCAAACTAGTTGGCTATGTAGATTCCAATTATGTAAATGATAGAGATAATAGAAAATCTACTACTTCCTATGTGTTTACTTTGTGTGGCTCTTGCATAAGTTGGAAATCTCAACTACAACCCATTGTTGCTTTATCTACTGAATCTGAGTATGTTGCTACCACTGAAGCTTTTAAAGAAGCTATTTGGCTTAGGGGCCTTATATCTGAAATTGGTTTTCTTGATAAAAATGTGGTTGTATTTTTTGATAGTCAATCTGCTATTGAACTTTGCAAAAATTCTGTTTTTCATAATAGAACTAAACATATTGATGTTAGATTTCATTACATTCGGGATATAGTATAGACGGTATTGTCAAGTTAGAGAAAATTTCCCTTAGAATTTAATCCTGCTGACATGGGTACTAAGTGTTTGCCTGCAGAAAAATTTATCTCGTGTCAAAGAATCTTGAATTTTGATATTGGGTAATTTTTCTTTGCTTTGTGTGTTGCCTTTGTGGCCTATTAACTTGCTTTTTGCTTGTTAGTAGCTTTGTAATTTTTCCCCCTTGAACTCGATGACCGTTTGGTAGAGTTCGATCCTTTGTAGACTTGGTATGCTTTGTGATCTTACCTCGATCTGTGTGATCTGAGTTTACTTTGTGTATTCTCTTCCATTGCTTGTATCTTCTTTGTGATCATACAGGTAACGGTTTGGCGATGATGAGTCCTGCAGTTCCGTGTTTTTTCTCTGTGCACTACCTTGGGTCAAAGGTGGAGATTGTTGCTATTTTGTTGGCCCAAACTCTGGCCCATTACCAAAAGGCCCAGTTCCCTACAATATCTACCCTTTCCCATCTCAAAATCTCTCCTACCCGATGGTACTAAGCCCTATGTCGGCAGCTCCTCCCCCATTCCAGTGTCCTGCGCTGCAACCGCTGTGAATCCCATCCCTATAGGTCGGCTCCTACCATTCAAAACCCTAGGCTTCTCTCCCATGTCGGCTGCCTCCTTCTCTATTTAGGTCGAAGGGCTGGTAGCAGCTTGGGAGGAGAAGAAGAGAAGCGATGACGTTGAGAAGACCTCGAGCTTTGTGCTCTCCTCTGCTTTGTGCTCCCTTCTAGAGCTTTGTGCTTTCACCCTTTATGAGGTGAGTGGGAGATAGTGGAATAGTTGCTTTCCTCCTTTGTGTTCTTGGTGGTGCACATGAGAGAAGAACGGACTGGTTGGTCAGGCTTCTGAGCCAAACAGCAACGACGTTGATCCTCAACACTTCTCAAAATTTTGAGCATCTTGCCTCTAAAAAAATTAGTACAATATCAAAAACCTCAATAACATAACTAATCACAAAATCAAACACCCTACACAACACTACAATCCCAATTCATGAATCTTAAACTAAATTTGATCTTTCAGCTGTGCTGGAAGCAAGTAGATGAATAAAGAGTGTGGATGGGCCGGAAGAAGTCCTGCAAGAATTTAAAATACTAAAAATTAAAAAGTAAAAATAGACATGTATTACAAATGATTTTATATCATAAGACATAGAGTGAGTGAATAAGATTAGCTTTTGAGACGACCAATGGGTGGCTCGGGTGATTTGAATGTAGCATTGATGCGTCGCGGAAGTAAAAACCTCAGAATCCACCAAGGGCATTCTTTGAATCCACAAAGAATGATCTTCGAATTCATGAAGAAAATATTAAAAGAGAAATTTTATTGATGAAAATATATGTTTCTAGGGCTTACAATACTCTACTTAAATAGAAACAAGACTCCTACTATGACTCAAACTTTACCAAAAATATAAATAACAAAACTCTTCCTAAAAAAACTCCTTAATATTAGGGGAGTAAATTAGTCAAATTTGGGATCAAACTGGATTTGCTTCCTAATCAAAATAAACTCCTAAAACATTACCAAAAAAAGCAAAAAGTGACAAAACGCTGATATCTCTCAATTCGAAGGGAATTTGGTGAAACGAATGGTAGCAAACAAAACTTTGGTCAGTTTGGTTGTCCCCGTCTCGAAAAAATACACGATTTTCATATATAATTCATCCAATTCCGACTTACGGTTTGAAAGATATGACCCGTTCTTCACAGAAGTTATTTTCCTCAACCAAGTCCGCGTTTGGGCTTATTTCTATCACGCTTCAACATAAATATGTTTGCCGTGTGTTTTACATTAAGCGTTGTCATCCTAGAGTGTCTGGGCTCAATTCTTAAGCCCTTATTTTGTAGAAAACGTGGGCGAAAATTAGAAAATTCGAGTTGAAATAAGGATACAAGAATTCTCGGATACAGGTCCACCAACGCAATCGTCAGGAAAATAGGATACAAGAATTCTCGGATCAGTCGACCGAAGGCAAAGGTGTGGTCGACCGAAAAAGTGCACGATTATAGGGTGAGAAATTATGCTTCTGGCCGGTCGATCGCATAGCTATGACTGGTCGACCGCGATGTGGTTATAGGCCAGTTTCGGTTTTCCCAATTGGTTTTGAGTTGGTGTTTGATATAAATACAAACACGTTTTTTAGAGTTTCTTAAGGAGAGAATCAGCAGTCTTTTGAGCACTTTGAGAGGGAGATATTGTGAGGGAGTTGAGAGCTTTGGTTAGGGTTATATTTGAATGATTTTATAAGTTGTAATCTATTGTATTTCTCCTCCATATAGTGAAATCTCCTTATCATCTCCCCGTGGACGTAGGCAATTGCCAAACTACTTAAATTCCCATGTTTGGTTTGATTTGTGTCGTATTTTGGTGAATTGCACTCGTAATTTGATTTGGTTCTCTTCTCTCATCGCTCACCGACTCGTTTGGTTGTCGAGCACGCTTCCACACAGCGCGTAACAATTGGTATCAGAGCTCTAGGGTTTCAGATCTAGGGTTTTGCATTAGGTGGAGGAAGATTTTTTTTGGAAGCTTGGTTCTTGGAGTTCTAGGCTTCGGTGGAGATAGCGTTGTGGAGTTGCCGGTTCGAGATTTTGCTTTCTTCGTGTGGTTAGGAGATCTATTTGGAATCGGATCTAGGATTCAGTTGGGTAATTTCTTAATTTTTATCAAAATTTGAATCTTTCTTTACAATTTATAGTTTGTAAGCATGAGAGAAGAAGTTAGTGAAAGCAGCAAGATGATGATGAGTACAGTTCAGGCTAGATTTCAGAACACTAAGATTAGTGTGCTGAAATATGACGGCAAGATTAATTTTGGTTTGTGGATGAGTGACGTACAGGACGCTCTTAATGCTTAAAACTTGGAAGAGAGCATTATGGCCATGAGAGGCCACCGAAATACAATGAGGCGATATGAGACAAGATGAATAGGAATACTTGTGGGGTGATCAGGTCTTGTTTGGAATAAGAGCTGAAATACGATGTGATTGTTATGACGTTTGCGATGAAGATGTGGGAGATTCTTAACAATAAGTACCTTACGAAGAGTGTTGAGAATCGTTTGCACTTGCTACGGAGATTATTCAGATTCCATATGTCCAGGGGCACCTGGCTTGCAGCTCATGTGAATAACTACACAAAGTTATTGTCGGATTTGGCGAATGTGGATGAGAACTTAACGGACAAGTACAAGACGATTATTTTATTAGGCTCCTTACCGGATAAGGAGTATGATACCTTCTTGCTCACTTTGTTGAACGAGAGATCTTCCATCACCTACAGTGAAGTGACTTACGCATTAACAAACTATAATTTGAGGAGGAAGGACAAAGAGACTTCACGTGCTAGCACTTCAGGAGAGGCCTTGTCGACGAGAGGTAGAAATCCATATCCGAGAGATAGTAATAGGAACAGGTCAAAGTCAAGGGGCCACCACCAGTTAGCGAAGAACCAGTATGCATTCTGCAAGGAACAAGGACATTAGAAGAGAGATTGTCCGAAGCTCAAGGAGAATGAGAATAGCAAAAAGAAGGGGCCGAAGGCCAATGAGGTGAACATCGTGAGGGGTGATAATTATGATGATTTGTGGTTTTCTCTATTGACTACTCCAGAGGTAAACCATGTGGATGCATCTGATTGGATACTTAATTCTAGTGCTACTTATCATGTTACTCCCCAACGAGACTGGTTTGCATCGTTCGAGAAACTCGATGGGGGCATGGTAGTCATGAGAAATGATCAATCCTGTAGCATTTGTGGGATAGATATCGTCAGGATTCAGATGCACAATAGAATTGTTCATGAATTGAATGAAGTGAGATTTGCTCCACAGTTGAAAAAGAATCTTATTTCAGTTGGATCTTTGGAGGCAAAGGGATTCAAGGTGATCTTTGATAATACTATAGCGAAGGTTACTAAGGGATCTTTGACAGTGATGAAGAGAGTCTGTAGTAGGAATTTATATTATCTGAAGGGGAGCACCGAGATTGGCTAGGTAACTTCAGCTATTTCAGAGGCCGACGTGAGCAGGCTTTGGCACTATAGGTTAGGGCACACATGTGAAAAGTCACTGCAGGCTTTGTGCAAACAGGGGCTATTGAAGGAAGCCAAGAGTGGAAAAGTTGAATTCTATGAGCGCTATGTTCTAGGCAAGAAAACAAAGATGAAGTTCGGGATAACCATCCATAGACTAGAAGCATCTTAGACTACGTGCACACAGATGTTTAGGATCCTACCAAGACGGCATCACTTGGTAGTCGACATTGGTTCGTCACGTTTATGGATGACTATTCTAGGCATTGTTGGATGCACACCATGACAAAGAACAGTAAAGTCCTAGAGATATTTGTGGAGTGAAAGGAAAGATTAGAACTGTAGACAGGGAGAAAGATCAAGACGTTACGATTCGACAACAGCGGTGAATATACTTCAGACCTATTTTAGCAACTATGTCGAGACGAGGGCATAGAGATGCACCATACAGTTAGTCATACACCGCAACAGAATGAGGTGGCAGAATGGTTGAATCGGTCTTTGCTAGAGAAGGTCTGATGTTTATTGCCGCAAAGTGGTTTAGAGAAGATCTTTTGGTATGATGCACTTTCTTATGCGAGCCACCTTATTAATAGGCTACCTTCTTCTGCGATTAGGGAAAAAAACCATATAGAGATGTGGTCAGGAGAGCAAGCACACGACTATGATTCGCTTAAGGTATTTGGGTGACTTGTATTTTATCATGTGAAAACAGATAAATTGGAACCTCGAGCTAGGAAGGTCATATTTGTGGGATTCAAGCGTGGTGTCAAGGGATACAAGCTTTGAGATCCAGTTGATAAAAAGATTATGCTGAGTAGAGACGTCACATTCGAAGAGGCTTTTATCTTGAAGCTTCCTAGCTCCCATCAAGTGGAAAGTGACCTGACATTAGAGACATCGCAGGTGGTAGAGATTGATGCAACTCCATATTATCCAGATGAGACCGTATCCATTAGAGTGCCGACTAGGGTGACGCCAGGTGAGCACGGTGATGATTTGGAGGATACAGATATAATTGAGTAGGATCAGGGACCGATGGCTCAGGCTCAGGATTCTATTACGGTTCGGAGACAGAGAAGAGACATACGGATGCCAGCTAGGTATGCATACACAGTTGTTACGTATGCACTTTCGGTGGAGAGTGTTGATGAGATGGTTCCTACTATATTCAGAGTGGCCGAGCAGAGTTCGAAGGCTGATTTATGGCAGGTGGCTATGCAGGAGGAGATAGAGTCTCTTCATAGGAACAACACATGGGAGCTTGTCGAGCTTCTAAAGGGACAGAAGACTATTGGTTGCAAGTGGGTGTATACAAAGAAGGAGGGTATTGAAGGCACTCTCGTGAGGTTCAAGGCTAGGTTGGTTGCGAAGGGCTATGCACAAGAGGAAGGTATTGATTATAATGAGGTTTTCTCTCCGGTGGTGAATCATTCTTCGATTCGGATTTTGCTAGCTTTGGTGGTACAGTATGGATTGGAGTTAGATCAGTTGTATGTGAAGATGGCATTTCTTCATGGTGATATTGATGAAGAAATATATATGACTCAGTCATTAGGATTCCGAGCTACAGGGAAGGAAAAGTTGGTTTGTAGGTTGAAGAAATCGTTGTATAGGCTGAAACAATCTCCTCGACAATGGTATAATCGATTCGATGGGTTCATCATCGGTCATTCGTATATTAGAAGCTAGTTTGATCCTTGCGTATACCATCGTAAGTTGAATGAAGGTGCGTACATTTACTTATTATTTTATGTTGATGACATGTTGGTTGCTTCTACTTCCAGATCCTCGATAGATAGATTGAAGATTCAACTTTCAAGCGAGTTCGAGATGAAGGATTTGGGTGAAGCTTAGAGAATTTTAGGAATAGAGATCGGCAGAGTCAGAGATAATGACAGAATTTGTTTGACACATGTGGCTTATTTAAAGAAGGTTTTACAGTAGTTCAATGTGAGCATGGAAACAAATCTAGTTAGTGTACCATTAGGAGCCCATTTGAAGCTTTCGAATGACCTTTTACCGAAGACAGTTGAATATTGAGAGTTGATGTCAAAGACTCCATATGTGAGCGAAGTTGGGAGTTTAATGTACGCTATGGTTTGTACGAGGTCGGATTTGTCACAGGCAGTGAGCATGGTTTCTAGATACATGCACGACCCAGGTCCGGGTCATTGGGATGCCGTGAGATGGATTTTAAGGTACATTCGAGGTACTCTTAACGTTGGTTTGGTTTTAGAATGGGACACTAGTGGTGGGCAGCTACGTATTGGATACGTAGATTCAGACTACGCTGAAGATTTGGATAAACGCCGGTCGATGATTGGGTATGTGTTCACTTTGACCCATGCGTCGATGTGTTGGAGATGCACGTTGCAGTCTACGGTGGATTTGTCGATGACGGAGACAGAGTATATGGCGATTACGAAGGCTGTTAAGGAGGTAATTTGGTTTCGAGGACTTTTGGAGAATCTTGATGTTTCATAGCGATTCGTCATCATTTATTGTGATAGCATGAGTGCCATGTATTTGGTGAAAATTAGGTCTTTTATACGAGGATGAAGCATATCGACGTTCGTTATCACTTCGTTTGAGATGTTCTTGAATATGGAGATGTGGAGCTCGTGAAGGTTCACACAAAAGATAATCCAGCAGATAATGCTCACAAATGTGGTTCCGAGCAACAAGTTTGATCATTATAAAAACTTACTGTAAATTCATGATTGTTGAGGTTGTTCGCGGCCATTTGGATAAACTACGTGTAGCTTGATCCATTGGGAGAGGGCGTACGTAGGCAACCACATTAATACAGTCGGATTTTGCGAGACGACGTAGTGGTGTTCATGTTGGTGTCGGTTCAGTTTTAGGAAAACTTCGTCGAGGTGGAGAATTATAGAAAACGCAGGCGAAAATCAGAAAATTCGAGTTGAAATAATAGCTACAGTAACCCTCGGGCCGGTCGACCGAGGGTGCAAGGGCGGTCGACCGACGCAATCGTCATTAAAATAGGATACATGAATTCTCGGATCGGTCGATGAAGGCAAAGATGGGGTCGACCGAAAAAGTGCATGATTACAAGGTAAGAGATTGTGCTTCTGGCGGTCGACCGCATGGCTATGATCGATCGACTGCGATGCAGTTATGGGCTAGTTTCAGTTTTCCCAGTTAGTTTTGGATTGGTGTTTGATATAAATACAAACACGTCTTTTGAGCACTTTGAGAGGGAGATATTGTGAGGGAGTTGAGAGCTTTGGTTATGGTTATATTTGAGTGATTTTATGAGTTGTAACCCGTTGTATTTCTCTTTCATGTAGTTAAATCTCCCTATCCTCTCCCCGTGGACGTAGGCAATTGCCGAACCACGTAAATTCATGTGTTTGGTTTGATTTGTGTTGTATTTTGGTGAATTACACTCATGATTTGATTTGGTTCTCTTCTCTCATCGCTCACCGGCTCATTTGGTTGTCGGGTTTCTTAAGGAGAGAATCAGCAGTTTTTTGAGCACTTTGAGAGGGAGATATTGTGAGGGAGCTGAGAGCTTTGGTTAGGTTATATTTGAGTGATTTTGTGAGTTGAGCTTTGGTTAGGTTATATTTGAGTGATTTTGTGAGTTGTAACCCGTTGTATTTCTCCTCAATATAGTGAAATCTCCTTATCATCTCCCCGTGGACGTAAGCAATTTCCGAACCACGTAAGTTCCTGTGTTTGGTTTGATTTGTGTCGTATTTTGGTGAATTGCACTCGTGATTTGATTTGGTTCTCTTCTGTCATCGCTCACCAACTCGTTTGGTTGTCGAGCACGCTTCCTCACGGCACACAACATATTTATCTAGTGTTTAATTTGTGGGTTTAAAGATGAGACTCAACGCCCAGAAATTTCTTGATTAGGCCGTCCGGATTGCCACTCTGATGGTAGCCCCCCCTAAACAAGGTTCCCCTTGTTAGCAACATTGAGAAGCACCCGTATAACTTCACAATTTAAGCGGCGCCGGCCAAACTGAATTACACCACATTAATTATTCATTAAAAAAAATCACAAAAACAAATTTTTTTTAAGCTTTTGCATCTCAAAACAAACACAACATCGATAACCTTAACGGCAGTCAAATATCCAACACGTATGAGCATCATCAACCTCGAGTTGCTCTCTCTATTAGATTGGAAGCGAGTATAACCAAATTCAAGCACTCCTGATTCTCCTTCTCAAGCAACGAAGCAGCCCCAGACTTATTACACGCATCAATGCACATCGAAACATGATCCATTCCCGTCGTCAAAGATTTAGTGGTCCCCGCAACACCCCCCTTACTGTACCTCGGTATCGCCTTCTGCAGCTTAGGCTTAGCCTGTTCCAGCTTCGGTATCGAGGTCTTGTACAGGTCCTCGCACAGGGAAAGCGCCAGTTGCTGGTCGTTATTGTAGGCTTCGTTCTTCTTGAGCTCCTCGATTCTTGATTGGGTTTTTTTGTAGGCCTCAATGGTGAGGTCGGTGACGACAGAGGCTAGGGCTCGCTTGTCGTCTGTTTTAGCGTTAGAGTTTGATTTGAGGGTTGAGATGCAGAAGTCGTAGTGTTTTGGGTCGGCGACTTGCTTGCATGTGTCGTCGATGCTAGCGTTGGCGAGGATGAGGATGAGGAGGAAGGAGAAGAGGAAGGTGGAGGTCTTCATTTTTCTTTTTTCTTTTTTTTTTCTTTTTTGCTTGCTGGTTTTGAATTGCAATTTTTTTTTAGTGATTTGATTTGTGTGTAAGTTTATATAGAGATGTTGGTGGAGAGCATTTATATATAGCATTAAGGAAGAAGGGATTGGAGAGGTTTTCTCTCCGTGTTTTACTCCGGGGTTGATCACGTTTGTAGGAAGAGAAGGGATGATATGTGTCTAATAAATGAACGGTGGATAATTAGATTTGCACGCTTTTGGTCCCCGAATAATATTTATCATGAATAGATTTCTCAAAATATGGAATGTGACAAATAATTTATACTAAAATAATTTCCACGTCAGGTTGTAAACGAAAAGCATTAAATTGGAGAAGTGCACATTCTTAAGGTATGTAATTATTTATTTATTTTTTAGAATAGGAATTAGTACATTTTGTTTAGGAAAGAAAACCGAGAGTGAGTGCAAATGCCTAGCGGGCACAAAAGATAAAAGTCCATTGCAATGAAGACTACTATCTATATATTATATATAAGTTATATATAATGATAGAGCAAACTTCTGTAATTAACGCTCGGACGCTACCACTAAGTAATTGATATATCCAATTTGATTATCACTTTGATTGCAGATACACTGTAGATGATACCGGTTCGTTCAAACTTGATGCTACGATATTCTAAAAACGCCGCAACACACAAATTTGGGTGAAGCCGATCGTAGTTTTGACCTTATCCACTCGTATCAATTTTAACGGCTGTCGAGTGAATAGAACTTTTTACTACTGGGCTCGACGGCCCAGGGTCAAACCACAGATTCGAGTTACCAATTTGGACACCAGCATAAACAATCCACCATCGAAAAAAAACATAAATGGGTGTATGGCAGCGATATATAAGCATCAGAAATTGGTAGATCAAGGTTTACGGTAAGCAGAATCTACAACTGGTTAGCTCATCAAGTAATCATCAATGGATAAGAAACTTTGTGGACGATCACTTAGTTGTCAAAGAAGTTATTGCTTATATATAATATATAATAGTATATATAGTATATACTCCTATATTATAAGTACCTATATAAAATACATATAGGTACTGATACTATAATATATTAATAGCACTACTAAAATTTAACTTATATATTAAAACTATATACAACTCATAAATAACTTATTATATATTCATATACCAAGTAAATATATATATTATTACTATATATATATAATAAACTATATTATAACGTATATATATAAGACGTAAATACTTATCAACTAGATACTATTATTAATTATATATATATATATAATATAGAGTATATATATTAATAATTCATATATAGTTATTATAATTATAATATATATACTTAATAACTATACAGTTCCATAGTATATAACATTGATACTATACAGATCACTTATTGATAATCAGAGTAGATATATATATCGGAGGATGAAAAAGACAAAAAAGCAACTATTATATAAGTAAAATATCTATCTATATTCGATCGGAGGAACACTTACTTAAGTGTCATACTAATTAAGTTGTTGGAGGAACACTTATATATAGTTACTTATTTGCCCCAATTAAATATAGTTAAAGAAATGATAATTTCAATTTCAAATGTATGATCAATATATATTTAGATATCTAGATACAAATCTTGTTATTTCACTTAACCTGTACCCTATATATTATCCCCAAATATAAATTTCTCGCTTAAATATAAGGCAATAATGAAAGAGAAATTTTATGGTTTCCTTCGTGTTACCTCATTTTCTCCATGAAGCGTGGTTTATTTATCTCTTGTGTAGTTATTTTGATAATATCACGAAGTCCCATGTATCCTAATTAGATTAAAAAGTAATAATATGGTTGAACTTTAATTTTAAGCCATAGTTGTCCATACTCTTAAGTACATGTTACTGCATTTCATTGGCGGATGCAGAATTTTTGAAAAGTGGTTTCACTCGTAATTAATAATGAATAAAAAAAATTATAATTGTCACCCACGAGTTTTTATATTTTGAAGGCAAAAAAAGTGTATGATAGAAAAATCAGTAAAACTGTTTAAATACATCTTTCTCAATATATTTTTCTAACAAACATGTATTCAACTAATCATCGGTCCTTTTATTCTGCAATTTGCTCTTTATTAACTTCATTGTAGAAAAAGTTATTTATAATTGTCGTACCTATGTGTAACAATGTCATATTCAAAAGCAAATATAGCAAAGAAGGGATGTTATGCTTTTGAATCTCCATTATTTTCTTTGAAAGATTGCCTACCCGTTGTAAATTAGCAAATATTGCATTTCTATGCGCATCAACAATGTTCGTAAGTGTCAAATTCATTCTTGGAATCCATCTTCTACGGAAATTTGGTGTGTTCTATAGGTTTACTAGATGTGTCACCTAGTTTTTTACGAAAAAACTTTTTAGCTCGCGGACCAACCGCGAGCCCCAACTCGCGTGAGAGGAACAAAGGGGGTGGGCCCCCTAGTTTACGAGTTTTTAGTGGGATGGACTGTTTAAATTGGTGTGTTTGAAGTGGGTTGGGTTCGTAGCTAGTCCTCCTTGACCAAAGTAAATGGTGTGAGATGACATCATTTTGGTCAAAGTAAATCTGCCCTGTAACATCTCATGATTACCAATGTCATATCGTCTTTATGGACTAATAAAAGGGCTTCTTTTCTCGCGGGAATCCATGGATGAATATTTTTTAGCGCATGAACCACGCAAACATGGGTCCGAATTCTCTACAATATTGATGGTGGAGAACACCTACAATTAGTTAGATGAGCTCATATAGGATTGGCCACGGGTCTGGTCGACCTGCAGGCTGATTCGGCCCAGTCCGCTATGGGTCATGACCCCTGACCTGGCCTGTAGTGGGTCGGGCCCGACTCGGCTCTTGATATACCTTGGTCATGAGCCGAGCAGAGTCCAGCCTCATATTGGGGGTCAGAGAAGTAGGCCCGACCCACGTTGGTTTCCTGATCCGGGTTGTCCTACCCACCCCCGGCACATGATATATATTTTAGTTAGGTTAGCTCTTCCTTTAGCCCATTGGGTCTGCAACTAGTTGCCAATAAAGCCAAAAGACCATAGGTCTTTGGCTCGTGGTTCTTTTGGCCCATTGAGAAAGAAAACATTTTTAAGCTCGTTGTTGTCTACTTGAAAGCATTAAAAAAATTAATACAAGTTTAAAATAGTTTAATATAAGTTTAAATTACTAAAAAATAAATTAGAAATAATTTTATAATTATAATACAAGTTTAATATATTTAAAATGGAAAAATAAGGGGAAAAAGATGAACAAAAAATCCATGGGCCGGCCTATGACTCACGGGCTGTGGACCAGGTCAGACCCACCTAGGCAGATCATTGGCCGGACGTATCTAGGATCAGAGAAGTAGGTCTGGCCTACTTTGACCCGATCAGGTTTGGGTCAGGCCCAGCCCGGCTTTGAACCTGGCAGCCAGGTCACTGAGCCTGAAAACCGGCTGCCACGGCACACCTTTGGCCTCATATATTGGCATATCTTCAGTGGGTTCCACAATTAAAAATTTTTTGTATTTATTTAAGATATATTAATGATTATTCACTGGGTTTGTAGGCGTATAAAATTGTTATAGGTCACTTAGCATAGCTCGGCACAGAACCTGACGAATTGCTTCCAAGAGGCCGACGAGGTTGAGCGTAATCGCACGCAAGCAAGTCGGAATACATCCATTTGTTCACGGTGTGGAAATCAAGCCAAGGGTTCGAAGAATCAAACGAGTCATCCAAACAAGAGCGTACTCGGATTGAATCACGACCCGTGTTGGATTATCAAGATCGGTCTTGTTTCGGACTCGAATACTCATAAATCAACCACAGAACCGGATCAAACCGAAAACCGAAAACGACAGAAAACCACGCCTAAGGGGGGGCTCGGCCAAAACCGAGCCACCTCAGGGTGGCTCGGTGTGTCGGCCATTTGTGCGCGGGCACAGTAAAGGTGGCCTATAAATAGGAGGCTTGGTTCATTTGTTAAAAGGTTGGATTTTTTGGAGGCGAAGCCCTGCTGGATTGAAGACTCAGATCTAAAAAAGATTCAAACTTTAGGACTTCGAGGACTTGCTCATCCAGATCTGGTGCTCGGCGATCGTCAACGCCAAATAAGGCAAGAGTTCGAGAGAACCGGATCTCAGATCTACGCAGGCACACTTCGGATCAAAGCTTGGCCTTTGATCCCGAGATTTGGGCGATTGTTTTCTTGGTGAACCAATCCCCCCTCGGCTATTATTTCCTTGGGGAAATAATACCCGTTGTACTGCGTAGATCCGACCGGATCTAGATCGTGCGGTGGTCCACGGATAAACCCCGACGCAAGCGAAGAACCCACAAAGCGAGTGACCGCAAAACAGGAGCTCGCGATTTGTTCGACAAACAAGGATAAAAAGTTGTAATTTTTCTTTATTTTTCTTTGATTTTCATTGTAACCGGATCTTATAAAAAGATCGATAAACTATTACAAGAATTTGCAATGGAATCAATGATGAAGAAAGCAACGATTTTCACCGCGAACAATATGGCGACCACAGTGGGAGCCGCCGATCTCGCTGCCGAGATCGGAGCGTCACAGCCGCGGATCTCAATCCCGGTCATGGAGGAGGTCGAATACGAGTTCGACCAACAGAAGTTCGAGGAATACTTGTCGCCCTCGTCTGGATCAACCTCCCCCCACAGGTCCAAGAAGTCCAAGTTCTCCTCCAGGAGAAAAACTCGTTGGTATGAAGACGTTGAAAACACCAACGAAGATCTCGCCCCGTTTGATGCCAAAGTCGCATCGGGTGAGATTCCTCCAATTCACAACCAAGGCAGATCTGCTCTGACCAAGATCTGCTCTGGCCAACCCTTCTGCCGCAGGGGGCGTGGTGACTCTCTCGAAGAGAGCCCGCCAAAGGCAACGTCAACGCCTTGCGAAACAATTCGCAAAGGCTATGGAGTCTGTTGACGGGATCCGCTACAACGCGGATATGAAGAACAAGAGAGACAAAAAGCCTCAACAATCAATGAATGGTGGTTCTTCCAAGCCGCCAACAATGGAATGGGTCCGTGTCAAACGGAACCGATCGACGCTAGAAGAACGCATCCGCAAACGCCGCGCACTATCAGCGCAGGCACGGGCTCAAGCCGAAGAAGCCCGCAGGAGATTGCAGAAGGATGTGGCCAAGAAGCCGCCACCAACCCGTCAAGTATGGAAGCCGAAGTCTGAAACGGCGATTCAGACTAAGGCTAAAGTGTTGCAGCCTTCGAAGCAAGGACAACCTCCGGCGAACCAACCAAAGTCGCCGAGAATTCCCATAGCTACTCCGGGAGATCATGCAGAATCCTCCCGAAGGAGAAAGTCAGTCTTGGAGCGCCTCGGTCCAATTCCCGATGAGCGAAGCAAAACTCCAATCCAAGGACGTTTGGGTCTGCTAAGAAAGCCCCGAACGAATCAACATGTTGGGGGTCGCCGCAACCCTCAACATGACAAAGAAATCATGGCACCCAAGCGCACTACCTTGCACATTGAAGTCCAGGAGCCCATTGAGAATTCACGCCCACAAAGGCACGTTGCGAGGCACGTGACTCTCGAAAGTCCGAAGAAGGTAATTCACTCTCAGAAGGAAACGTTATCGTCTGATGATGATTACGTTATACCTGAGAAATCATGCCAACACACGATAGGTTGCTCTGGCTTTCAAACGGACGGGCTATACTATCATACTGGGGGTATGAGCAAAGCCAGAAAGAGAAGTCCTCGAAGGCTAGAAACTCAGTGCCCTTGTTCAAAGCTCATTCGGGTGGTACTGTCTGAGTGCAACTGCATCAAGGCAGTCACCGAGAGAGTTTCGGTGTTCGAAAGGCTTAGTACCGAAACGCCAAAACCAAGGCATAGGCGTTTCCGGCAAAGAAGAACGGTGGTTGAAGATGGAGAATTTCCGAGGGTCACTACCAATATGACCAGCAAAAGGGCATCGACAAGGGATAATCCCGAGTCAATTCCGCCGATACCCCAGTATCTAACTCGTCTGAGGTCTGGAGCCATCATACGAGGAACTTATGGTAGGGTTCGGACAAGATTACCGTCAGAAGATGAAGAATCAGATTCCTGCTCTACTGTCGTATCTGACAATACGGTGTCCAGCGAAGGACAACCCCGCGAGTCATTCATGATAAGCGCGGAACAGGTGGCCAAGATGCTCGAAGAAGCCATGGCTAAACAACAGGAGAGCTTCAGGTTCGAAATGCAGATGGCCATGCAGAGTATGAGAGAAATGCATGAGCAACAAATTCAGGCACTGACGAACCAGCAAGGTGAACCAAGCCGCCGTAACCAGGTCGTTCAGGAAGAGGAGCATACGGATACGGATGAAGTTCACAATGCCAATAATCCTCCCGTCAATGCAGGGGGTGGTAATGAGGATGCTAGTCGTAATGCCACACTTCCGCCTCAGAATCGTGCTAACGAAAACACAGGCGAAAGTCTGAAGATCAAGAACCTCGAGAGAAAAATCAACACATTGATCTCCGCTCAAGAGACGAAGAAAACAGGCATTCCCTGTCCATACCCAAGAGAGTGGGAATCGATCCCATATCCGGCGAAGTTCAACCTAATTAACTTCACGCCGTTTGATGAGAAGGGTTCGCCCACTCAGCATGTGATTTATTTCAAATCACACCTGGGGGGTGAGGTCATTCGTCGGTACTCTTCGCGGCGCCGCCTTCGATTGGTATCGCCGCCTCAAGCCAGGTAGCGTGAACAGCTGGGACGATATGGAGACCAGGTTCCTCACCAATTTCTTCGACGACGACACCGAGATATCTATCGGATCATTACTCGATGAGAAGCAGAAGGACGGGGAGTTAGTCGACACCTTCGTCAAAAGGTTCCGGAACAAGGCGATGAACTGCCGGGACCCGATCACCAATGAATTCATCCTCCAGACATGCCACAACAACCTTTCGCTGGACGTGTTGGAAGCAATGGGCACAGCACCGTCCAAAACGTGGCAGGATCTGAAAATCCGGGGAGAGCAAGCTGAGCGATTCCTCAAGAGGAAGAAGACGGAAAGAGGCCAACCGGCGACGAGTGTTCCAAAGCAAAACTTCGTCCCACGGGGGAAAGGTAAGGCACAAGCTAATGCAGTTGATGCTAATCAAACATTTCAATTGCAACCACAGCAACAGCAACCACAGCAACAAGCACCCCAACAATCTCGAGGACAATGGCAACAACGGCCTCAGAAGCAGAAATCTGCGGAGCCGAGGTTTCCTAAAGTGTACTCCTTCAAGGATGATGAAGTTCCCGGCATCTTCAAATACCTGTTGGAGAACAACAAGATCCAGTTGCCGGCGATCGTGGATCAAGAAGGGGCCAGCAAAGTGACGGATCCAAAGTACTGCGCGTACCACAGAGCGGTCCACCACCCTACGAGATCATGCTACCACCTCAAGGACAAGATCCAGGCGTTAATCGACGTAGGAGTCATAACCCCGAAACCAGCCAAGAATGTGGGGGCCAACGCAGTGTCAATCAGTTTTGGGTCGGTGCCTACAACTTGGTTCGAGCCAAAACGCGTCACCAAAGTCGGGATGAAGACGGTGAATGACGATCCGCACGGACAGCGCCAAAAGGGACTTGTGCCGCACACAACCCCAAATGGCGAAATCCTTTGGGTTCATCCAGATCTGATTGGAGATGAACAATGGGCCGGTTCGTCATCCGGGAGGAAGTCTAAAGGAAAAGGGAAGTCTTGTTATGGAGTCTCTGCTATCCCAGGGGAAGATGACGAAAGAATCTCCACTTTCCTGCTCTCTGAAGAAGAACAAGAAGCTTTTGCGACACGGAGCGGAAATGAATACCACTACAATTATCCGCCACCTAGTGAGCAGGGGGTGAACAAGCGGGGACCAGCCAAAACTCTCACGGAGATGGGAGTGATTGCAAGTCCCACACCGGGTAAAGAAGCTCTACGACAACCGGTGAATAAACCAAAAGAGAAGAATCCCCAAGAGGTACAGAATCCGAAGCAGTCTCGTTTCAGTCGTCCAATTGGAAGAGACAAACCGGAAAGCTCGAAGACTCCGCATAGCTTCGACATTATGGCGCAATTAGCCAACATTCCTGCACGGATAACGCTGTATGAGTTGCTGCGATTATCCAAAGAAACCAGGGAGGCCCTACAAGAAGCTTTGGCCAATGCAGAGGTATTTCTGACTCAAGTCAAGCCGGTGCATGAACAGCCAGAACCGCTGAGTCAACAGTGCAACATAGCGACTAAGAACCTTCCCTGCATTACTTTCACCAAAGAAG
The DNA here is from genome assembly GCF_001876935.1 of Asparagus officinalis. Classification (NCBI taxonomy): domain Eukaryota; kingdom Viridiplantae; phylum Streptophyta; class Magnoliopsida; order Asparagales; family Asparagaceae; genus Asparagus; species Asparagus officinalis. The sequence continues at coordinate 52,247,435 of NC_033797.1, forward strand.
ATATGCAGACGAAGAATTCGAACCACGATCGGCCGTTATATTTCGTCGGATACATTGGCTCCAGCCAAGTCAACCGAATCCAAGTGGATCCGGGTTCTGCTGTGAGTATTATGCCGCTTCGATTGATGCATTTCCTCAGCATTCCAGTAAGCAATTTCTACCTGGTGGGGTGAGTCGGGCTCACCAGAAGATGTAGAATCGTGAAAAACAGGATCAGGACTCATCTCGCTCTCCCCACGCTCTCCTATATAGAAATGGAAAAGCGTGAGTCAAAGTTCTGAATGATCAAGAGGCTAGTCTATAGGGTAGATGTTACCTCCATCACTAGCAGGATCGTCACCGGCCAAATCCATATCAGATGCTCGCGAAACTACACGCGGCTTGCGGGCCTCGCCTGGGGAGAAGGATGGAACTCTTTATCTTGGTCAGCTGTGGTCCCTGAAACATCAAACCATTGTCAGGCTTAATAATTCTGGAAGATAAAAGGAAAGAGTAAGAAACTGACCTCGTTCAGAATAGTCCTCGTGATCTTCAAGATCTCCGCCTGAAGCTTCATCAGCAGAATGAAAGATCTTCTTTCCCTCTTCGTCAATCCGACGAGTCTTGTGCCGTGCCCTTTGTGATCGAGCATTTTCCCAAATCATACGGGAATCAGCCTGAGAAGCCTCCTCAGCCTCTAGCTCTGCAATCGGCTTCACAGGAATAGTTTTATTGGCTGGGGACATGGCTGCTAACAACCACTTGCAGCTTAAGAAGGTGAGGTTCAACTGCCGCTCAGAACTCGGGAGACTAAATTTAGCACCAGTACAGCCCGTCACGGTCCACAACCATGCACGAAGACCATCCACCAAACCGCCGTGGGTCCGAAGCTACTGACGTGGATTCCCAACATAAAGCTGATCATAGCCAAACTGGCGAGCGAATCGGCAGGGTAGGTATGGCTCTATGAAACACTGATTCCTCACCCGGAAAGTCAGATAACCCGGCCTGATGTTCCCCAGCCAGTTAAAGCAGCCGATTTTCCTCATCAATCAGACACTCGCCGTATCGGCCGGAGAACTGTAGAAAACAAGTGGAAAACGCCCAACACTTGTGGACCTGTAGCTGCTGTCTGACGTCAGGGAACCCTCCCCCCTCCCACTTGCCATTCTCAAACAACTGTAGTAGGGGAGCGGAGGGGTCTGTGGCATATGGTACTGACATCATATCGGAACGATGAAGGACGAACCAAGCTATCAAATAAGTATACGGAAGCTCCACCTTAATGGTAGGAATCTGAGTCGGTAGTTCACTTTCCTTCCGTGTAAAAGCACTAGAAATCTGTCGAAGCCCTCGATGAATGTTAGCCACCATCACCGGAAGAAGCGAAAGTTCTTTCTTGTAGGCAAGCTGAACCGCTGGGTAGAGCACCTCCAGTGGCAGGATATCACTAGACTGATACGGGACCATGTATTTCTTTAACCAGATAGCGAGGTAACCGGCGAGAAGGGTCATCGGTCGAATCGGCGCGGTCGCATGCCACAAGAATGATTTAAACTTGGTCCCTGCAGGAAAGCCACTCTCAGGACTGCTAATGGTATAGGAATGAGCATCAACCTTCTTCAGTAGACTATTAACCCCTGAAGGAGTGAGTGGTGCCAGCTCACAAATAGCCTCGCCAGAATTGCTCTCTAGATTCCTGAACAAATAAGACGCAAACTGCTTCTGGCTCACATGGGATTTAGCCCTCTTCGCTAAAGGTTCAGACTGCGCCAAAGCAATATGATAGTGGCATGTGAGGTCCCATAAAGTCTCGTAGCGGTCGGGCATGCGATCCTTCAACTGACTCAATTCATGGTTGGAGGGAAAATACTCCTGATATAACATCTGACCCATGGGCAAGCCAGAAATCTTATGCATCTCATGGAGAGCCAAGCCCAATTCCTCTTGCCGGGTCAGAAAAGTGTTTGAATCCGGGTTGTAGAGCTCGCACAAAGCGCTAACAGGCAAACCATACATGGTGGCACGAACGGCTGCATACAGACCACAAGCGTGCAACTCCTCGCTCCATCGGCTCAAGACGTACTTCGTCATGCGAGTCCACCAAAGCTTGTCCAAAGAATGGATCCAACCATAAAACCTGTGGCGTGTCACAGGCATCTTCCGTCCTAAAGCAGCGAGGCGATTCTTCAAAGTAGAAGCAGCGGCAAGAAGCTCGTTACGTGGCGGTGCATCCAACCCCAATACTCCAGGATGCAATCCAGTGATATGACTCCTGCTCGAACCAGGAGCTGCCTGATGAGTGATGTATCCGCAGTGAACGCTCTCATGATCCTCCGACAAGCGCCACGACATCTCCCGTGTCACAGCCTGACGCCTGAGCTCAGTCAACGAACGATGCCGAGGAATCTTCGGCAAATATATGAAACCACCGCCAGTTTTATGAAGCCACTGCTTGGCGTCAATAAACACTGCATCCGGATCTTTGGCAGAGTCGCCAAATAAAAAGTCGGTCTTCCTGAGAGGCTGAATCGAACTGGCATCCTTCACGAGGGGCGCATCTGTAATCAACTGGCGAAGAGCTCGATATCCACCTTCCTTCACCACTTGGGCAACCTCTGTCGACGTGCCCGAAGCAAACCGAGAAGTGACTGGGATAGGGGAAAAATCGTCGGAAGTCGAATAATACTCGCCACGACGCCCGTACACTGCGTGAGATGAAAACGCCCCAGAAGGATATTCCACTGGAAGCAAAAATTTAAACAGTTGTTAGTCTCAATCATAAAAGGAAGTTGAACTCATCCTACGAATGGGTAAGATAGAGTCACTGCCTTATAAAGGGTGAGACGATTTGGCCACATTATGCACTTATAAGATAGGGTATATCGACTATATATCCCTGCCTTATAAGGCACAATGCAGCGTCAAAACGCCCCCTTTATTGATTTTGAGATATGGTTTTGACCAAGCAAAACATATCTTTAAAGCGTCGATCCTCGCCAAGGAGAATCAAGGCTCTTCCCGATTGCCTCGCCAAGGAGAACAAAATGGGGTGAAAAGGACCAATTTGCAAATTTCCAAGAAAAAATGGACTAATTTGTAAATTTCCAAAAATAGCTCACCAGCATAAGAAGGAGGCGCGCCATCAGCCGACGCGGTAGAGGATTGACCCCTCACAATACGAGACATAGAGACCTGCAAAATAAGTTAAGGAATCAGATCTAGAAAAAGTTCCTCTTTTTTGAAATTCTCCCCCCTGAAAGGTGAGCTCGAGGCGCCAAATCTTAATCCTAACCCTCGCATGCGACCCCACAAATTCATAAATTGAATTAAGCATAAAAAATGCTAAAATGGTTGAGGATTTACCTGAGGGAAAGCTCGTGGATCCAATAAAAATCAGATCTTGAAAGAGACTCAGACCACGCGCTCGAGGGGCCTGAGAGAAATTCTAAATATGGAAGTTTTGAGGGATTTCTCAGTCAAAGATCCAAAGGAAGACTAGATCTAATGCAAATATGAAGTTTTGAGGGAGAACGGATGCTCGAGGGAAGAGAAAAGTGAAAAAAAAGGGAGTTTTATAAATATTCTTAAGGATAACTCAACAATACTACGCCGGACAACGCGTCGCAAATAAAGACTCAACGCCAACAATCGATGGTCAGCTAAAGATTAGAAAGTCAGGAATCGACTTCAAGTTTAAATTTCCGACAACGGTCAGACAATAAATGCAGCACCGGAATTCTTACAGACATTTGACAAAGCACCGAATAGCCTGGAGGATTGAAGGAATCAAGAACGGAAGCCATTCCAAGGTCCCGTTATACCGATTGAAGGTTGGGACAATCATATCCAAAGTATTCCAGACTCTTCTATAAAAGAACGATGCTGAAATACTTTGGAGGGGGTATCTGTAGGCGTATAAAATTGCTTATAGGTCCCTTAGCATAGCTCGGCACAAACCGACGAACCAACGAGGCGACGAGGTTGACGAATCGCACGCAAGCAACAGAATACATCCATTCACGTGTGGAATCAAGCCAAGGGTTCGAAGAATCAACGAGTCATCCAAACAAGAGCGGACTCGGATGAATCACAACCGAATCAAGATCGGTTTCGGACTCGAACTCAGAAGTGGATTTACTACCAAATCAGGAATCAGATTTACTGCCAAATCAGGTCAACAAATCGAGCTCAGCCAAGGCCGAACCACCCTGGGGTGGCTCGGCCAAGACCGAGCCACCCCAGGGTGGATCGGCATGAGCCGAGCCACCTAGGGGTGGCCGGCCACTTGTGGCCGAGCCACCTCAGCCCAGATCTGTGCCTAGGCACAGATCTGGGTGCCTATAAATAGGCCAATGGTGGTTCATTTTGAGGGTTGGAACTTTGAGAGCCGAAACTCTGCCGGATTGAAGATCGAGCTTGGAGTTTTGAAGACTTGAGGACTTGAAGATTCAGATCTGACTCTCGGCGAGCGTCCACGTCACAAAAGGCAGGAGTTCGAGAGAGGTAAAGATCAGATCTGAGATCTACACGAGATCACACTCCGGATCAAAGCTTGGCCTTTGATCCCGAGAATTAAAGGCTACTATTTCCTTGGCGAAATAGTACCCTCGGCTATTATTTCCTTGGTGAAATAATACCCGTCGAATCGTGTAGATCTGACCGGATCTAGATCGCGCGGTGGTCCACGGATTAACCCCGGCGTCGGCAAAGAACCCACACAAGCAAGAGACCGCAAAACAGGATCTTGCGATTCGTTCGACAAATAAGGAGAAAGTTGTAATTTTTATTTATTTCTTTTTTATTTGATTTTCGTTGTAACCGGATCTAAAAAAAAAGACCGGATCTTTGTAATCGATAAACTATTACAAGAATTTGCAATGGAATCAATGATGAAGAAAGCAACGATTTTTCCCGCGAACAATTACCGCAATATCCACTTCACGGCCTCCCAATGTTGTTTCCCTAGATTGCTAGCAAACCTGCTCACAACTCCCACTACATGGGCGATGTTCGGCCTCGTGCAAACCATCACGTACATGAGACTCCCAATAGCCGAAGAATATGGCACCCTGCTCATATGCTCTCTATCTGTATTTATCTTAGGTGATTGATCCTCAGATAGCTTGAACTGACTTCCAAGGGGCTTGCTAACAACTTTAGCATTCTGCATGTTGAACCTCTGAAGTACCTTCTCAATGTATTCATCTTGGCTCAATCTCAACGTCCCTTCAGCTTCATCCCTACTGGTTCGCATCCCTAGAATCTGTTTTGCTGTACCCAGATTCTTCATTGCAAAGTCCTTTGCTAGCTGCTTTTTCAAACTGTTTATATCTTTCAAACACGGTCTTGCTACCAACATGTCATCAACATATAATAACAAGATAAAAAAGCTGGACTCGAACATTTTGAAATAACAACAATGATCCGAATTGTATCTTCTGTAGCCATTATTTTGCATGAAGTTATCAAACTTCTTGTACCACTCTCTCGGAGCCTGTTTCAAACCATATAAGCTTTTCTTGAGCTTGCACACAATCTCTTCCTTTCCTTCTTCAATAAAGCCAATAGGCTGCTTCATGTAGATTTCTTCATCCAAGTCACCATGAAGAAAGACAGTCTTCACATCTAAGTGCTCAAGAAAGAGGTCTTCTGCAGCTACCAAACTCAACACCACTCTGATGGTTGTGAGCTTCACAACAGAGGAAAATATCTCCGTGTAGTCTACTCCTTCCCGCAGTTAAAACCCCTTCACTACTAATCTGGCCTTGAATCTCTTGCTTCCATCACTCTCCTACTTGACCCGGTAGACCCATTTGTTATGTAAGGCCTTCTTCTGTGCAGGTAGCTAGGCTAACTCCCATGTCTCATTAGTGAGTAGAGAATCCATCTCCTCCTGCATCGCATGCTCCTACTGCTGAGATTCACTCATTTGCATTGCCTCTTCATAGCACTCCGGTTCACCGCTATCTGTCAACAATAAGTAATCAAGAGATGAAAGATATATGGGATTTGGTTTAGGTACCCTGGATGACCTTCTAAGCTTCACGCCCTAGGTAGTTTCTTCTGCACCTAGAGCCTCCTCCGTTCTTTGGTCAGTACAAACATCATCACCCTATCTGGAAGTTCCTCTAAATCCATGTACTCGGATGCACCTGCATCCGAAGTGCTGCTCCCACTGCTTTGGCTATCCTTGGCATTTTTCCTGTTCTTGTACATCACCTCCTCATTGAATATCACGTCCCTGCTTCTGATGATCTTCCTGTTCTTCTCATCCTAAAGATGATACCCGAACTCATCAATGCCGTATCCAATGAATGTGCACTTCTGTGACTTAGCTTCTAGCTTGTCCCTGGTATGGTCACTGATATGAACATAAGCCACGTAACCAAATACCCGCAAGTGTGAGAGATTTATCTTCTTTCCACTCCAAACCTCCTCTGGAATCCTAAAATCTAATGGAACTAATGGCCCGTGATTAATAAGGTAAGCTGCCGAATGCACCGCATCCGCCTAAAATATCTTAGGTAGACCTGCATGTAATCGCATGCTCCTGGCACGTTCCGTTAAGGTTCTGTTCATCCTCTCTGTAATGTCGTTCTGCTACGACGTCCCTGGAGTAGTCCTCTCTAAAAGAATACCATTTGTAGCACATAACCTCTTGAACTCCTCCAGCTCGTATTCTCCACCATTGTCTGATCTCAGACACTTCACCTTCAGATCTGTCTCATTCTCCACCATGACCTTCCACTTCTTAAAGACTCCGAACACCTCTGACTTGTACTTCATAAAGTAAACCCACACCTTCCTCGAGTGATCATCGATAAAGGTGATATAGTATCTCGAACTGCTAAAAAAAGACACACTGGCTAGACCCCATACATCTGTATGAATCAACTCTAGCTTCTGAGCCTTAGGTGGCCTTCCTGTATGAATCAACTCTAGCTTCTGAGCCTTAGGTGGCCTTCCACCCTTCTAGAAACTAACCCTCTTTTATTTCCCAAAGATGCAGTCTTCACAAACCCCGACTTCCACGGAGTCGATCCCGGTTAGCTTTTCCTGTGAATGTAAGATCTTCATCCCCTTCTCGCTCATGTGCCCTAGCCTGTTGTGTCATAGATCTGTACTCTCTTTGCCAGATGTAATTGCGAGGGTGTCACTCGTATGTAAGGTGAGATAGAGAGTCCCTAGTTTATTACCTCAAGCAACAATCATCGTACCGTTGGAGATTCTCCATGAATCTCCTGTGAATGTCGAATATAGCCTTCTGCTCCAAGCTGTCCCACCGAAACAAGATTCATCTTCAGCTTCGGCACGTGTCTCACGTTCTTTAAGCTCCACTTAGAGCCCTTCATCTGAATCTGCACTTCACCCTTTCCAACAATATTACAAGGCTCGTTATTCCCCAAATAAACTTTTCTATAGTACCCTGCTACATAATTCTAGAGAAGCTTTCTGTTAGCAATGACGTGGAAAGAGGCTCCTGCGTCGATGACCCAAAAATCTGAGTCGCTATCCATCGCAAGGATCAAGGCATCCTGTACGATATGAGCCTTCTGCTCACCCGTATCATTCTTTGGACTCTTACAGACTGAAGACATATGGCCCTCCTGGCCGCGGTTCCAACACTTTCCTTTAATAGGCCTAGCCTTCGAGTTCGACCTCTTCTTCACTGATTTCGACCGATTCCTATTCTTGTTTCCTTTCTTCTGGCTTCTGCCTCTCTACTCGAAACTTAGAACCGAATCTGAACCTTCTGATTCAGATGATTTTCTTCTAACCTCCTCGGTTAGAATCATGCTAATAACCTCACTCAGCTTCAACTTCTCTTTCCCCGCCGAATTGCTGATTGCCGTCACACAACCTGCCCAACTATCCGGCAACTGTGATAGAATCAATATGGCTTGCACTTCGTCATCGAACGTGATGTCTACGGAGATAAGCTGATCAACAATCGTGTTGAACTCGCTGAGGTGCATCGTGAAGGACCGTCCTTCTGCCATCTTGAGGTTGAAAAGAGTCTTGACGAGATGCATCTTGTTTGTTGCTGATGGTTGCTCGTACATCTTCATGAGCGCTTTCATATGTCCCACCGTCGTCTTCTCCTTCAATATATTGTGGGCTACTGATTTAGCGAGCGACAACCGGATTTGCCCTAAATCCTTCCTATCCAGTATCTCTCAATCATCATCTGACTCCTCTTTCTTCTGTCTCTTATCCTTGCCCATCAACAGGTGATACAAGTTCTTCTGGTACAGATAGTCCTCCATCTATGACTTCCAGTAGGCGAAATCTGAGCCGTCAAACTTCTCAATCTTAGATTTGATTTCCTCTGCCATGGCTTTCACACAAATTGCTGAACGAAGCTCTGATACCAGTTGTTGGGGATTCGAAACAATCAAATCGAACCCTTACCCTTCCGGACCTTGTGTTGAAAGTAGGAAAGTAGGAAAATTCACTTCAAGTAAAGATCAAAAACTTGCAGACATAATAAAGGAGACAAACACACAGATTTAACGAGGTTTGGCAACATGCCTACGTCCTCGAGAGCCACACCACATAATTCTTTTGATTAATTAAAGAAGAAATACAAGCTCTCAAACTAGGGTTTTATCTCTCTGAGATTCTCTCATTTTCTGCTGTCAAAAACTCTCCTTTTTCATGTATATACAAGCCCTAAAAACATTTAGGTATATATAGAGTCCTGAAAGAAATAGAATCCAAAACCGTTTAGAAAACTGTTTGACTGCGTCGCGGTCGACCGCGCAGGTATCGCGGTCGACCGCGACGGTCGACCGAACCACTTTCCCGAGAGCAGAAAACATTACAGTGTTGGCGCGGTCGGCCGAACTGATTCCTGAGACAAAAAATCCCTATAGGGTTGGCGCGGTCGACTGCCTTCAGCTCCAGCCTCTTGTCAGCTTCTGTGCACGTTCGCGGTCGACCGCCACAGTCGACTGTGCAGGCCTCCTCCTGTTTTTCTCGATTTTCTCCCTTGTTTTGATTCCAGCTTCGGCTTCAACTTTGAGTCTACACTTTAGACTAACACTAAGATCATTTCAAATTTGCTTGTTGATTGGGAATTGTTGAGATCATTTAATATTACATATGATCTCTTTACTAGAGCTTGCTCTTCTGTCTATATTTTGCGTAGGAGAAAACTCTATCAGTGAATATTGAGACAACATCGAGAAACATCAAGGGTGACAACGACTAATATAGTTGCCTATTTGCAGGTTCTGCCAACGTACTTGCTTCAATTTTATTTGTGTGTTACATATTGTCATGCATGCTCGACCATTTTTTATTGGTCATACATGGTCATGGGGACATCATGGGATCGTTTGATGGTGGTGCAACTCGTCAAACTTGAATGACCTATAGAGGAGTGGAGGTGATGTTGCAGTTAGCGCACCTGCGTGCAAGAGGAAGACCAAAGTTTCCGGCGGTAATATCGGTCAATGGCGGGTGTTTGGTCTCGGATTGAGTCGTACTCATGATTATATTATTATCCCAGCCCAAACCAGGAGAAGAGCTCTGTACATTAGCAGCAGTTGTACTCACACAGCTAGCACCGTTACGAGTCGGAAGCTGTAGCTGTCTTTCCTCCTTCAGAAGAGCACATTTGGGAAAAAGAGGGAGAAGGTGGAGGCCGTGCTGCTGCTACTGCACCTCTGAACCATGCTCACTAATCACTGCTCACTCAATCCAATAAGAAGAGGATCAATAAGGCCCAGAGACCCAAGTCTTCTTTAATTAAAAAGAAGGAAAGAGAAAAATATATAGTAAATAATTTATGAAGGGGTTGTACTATTGAAGATATGTCAGGTGCTTTATAAATAAGCAGAGGGTACGTAGCAATATAACTATTGATGTGTAAGGTACCTACATGACTTGAAAGAAAAATATAATAAATGGAAAAAACAAAACATCGAGTTAAAGAGTACCTTAATTTAAAATAGTACAACAAATATGAAACTTAAATCTTTAGTGTTTACACCATGATTATACTTAGGGTTTTTTGTTTTTAGGCCCATTTGTTTGCTCAATTTTATCTTTAAACCCAATCATTATTATTTGTATCTTTAAACCCAATTCTCCTTTTGTATTTGTCTTTAAATCCAATTTTCAAAATACAATACTTTCATATGTGGGCCCCCTAAATTTTTTCTTAAATTCCAATTATACTCTTATAGCCTTTCATGTAAGTCGGCCCCTTTAAAAAAATAAAAAAATGAAAAGAGAGAGAGTAACGTGGGGT
>NC_033797.1:52258674-52290286 GCF_001876935.1 Asparagus officinalis
CTTTAATCTGTAGGTCAAAACTCTCCTTAACAAACCATGCACGACATAACCAATCAAATATCTTAGTCTCAACAAATACCACAGTCTAGCCAAATTCTGAGAAGTCGTTGTAGGCGTCTAAAAATACTTGTAGGTATGAATGTCACTATCTAAATCAGATAGGATCATCCAAAGCCAAAAGAAGTAAAGGAACAGGTGAAACAACATAGAAGAACAATATGAACACCCGTGATAAGGAACATTGACGCGTATAGGCACGGCAACGAAAGGTGTTACACACATAAAAAAAGTGGTGAGCCTATAAAAATTTGTAGAGATCTTCACTAGCTTTCCAACACATCTTGGATCACCTCATTCCGAGATCGGACGAGGGAGTTAGAGCCAAAATACTCGAGACAACACAAACTACATCAGAGGTGCGCGGCAGTGTACACTAACGCGCATAGGCACGGTAGTGGAGAGTGAGGTGTAAGTAAACAGAGTGATACGCCTATGGGAGGTTGTATATCTCTTCATTATCTTTCCAATGCATCTTAGATCACCTCATTCCGAGATCGGATGAGAGAGTTAGAGCCAAAATACTCGAGACAACACAAACTGCCTCAGAGGTGCGCAGCAATGTACACTAACGCGTATAGGCGCGGTAGTGGAGAGTGACGCGCATGTAAACAGAGTAATGTGCCTATGAGAGGTTGTAGATCTCTTTGTTATCTTTCCAACGTATCTTGGATCGTATTATTCCAAGATCGGACGAGGAAGTTAAAGCCAAAATACCCGAGACAGCGCGAACGGTCTCAGAGATGCGCATTAGCGGCGACTGACGCGGCAATATATCGCACATTTAAGCTATGATATGATCCAAATCTGAAGAATCTTAAAACATAAAAGTTGTATATCTCTTCGTTAGCTTTTCAACGCATCTTGGATCACTTTATTCCAATATCGGATGAAAAAGTTAGAGCCAAAATACCCGGGAGGTATGCGAAAGTGGTAACTGCCGCGGCAATGCGCATCACCGCCCACTGCCTCACCCATTGAGAAGCTGAAAATATCATTTTTAATAGTTTTCTCGGGTTTTGTGTGGCCCACATGGTTTATTAACTGCTGGGGGTTACTTATAAACGTGGGAGAAGCAGTTACGAGCGAAAATCATGCCCACTACCCACGAAAATCGTGGCATTTAAGAAGTTTAAAGTCGTGGGATGGAGGTTACAAACTAAAGGGTAACCACTCCTTTGATCGCGCCAGCGGCGACTGCCGCGCCAAAGGAATTTCTTCAGCCGCGTCACATATGCGTCAAAGTTACTTCTTCAGCCGTGTCACCCATGGTTGTCGCGCCCAAAGGGGTAGTTGCTGATCAGTTATTTTCTTTAGTTATCATCCAAGGAGGCTATAAATACCCCCTAAGGCCATCATTGACAGGGAGCCAGGTAGGGAGAGCAAATAAGACAGAGAGACTTGAGCTTTTTGGTGAATTAGAGCAAGCGAGAGAGTCTTCATTCTTCACAAATATCCTCAAGAAGCTTTTGGCGATTCCTAGAGATCTAAGCTTTGACTTGATCTTTAGAAGAGTGAACATCTTACATCGATAAGATATTCGCTTCAAATTCTTACTTCGATAAACGAAGGAAGAATCTCCAAAACCTTCACGATTCAACCAGAATCTGTGATTTGGTGGTCCACAGGCTAACGCACCCCCGACACAGGTAAAGATCCCACGCAAGCAGCGATCCAAACAACGATCCTGTGTTTGTTTCTAAGGAGCTTGTAATTTAATTTTTGTTGTAAAGTGTAGTTTTACAAAGTACGAAACTCACTCTTTTGCATTCATTATAATCGATAAACAGTTATAATGAATTCTACAACAGAACTTGTTCCTGACGCAAACAAATTGGTGACCACAGTGGGAGCCAACGGTCTCACTGCCGAGACCGTCGTATCGCAGCCGATCAAGATCCCAGTTGAATCCACGATCGAGTACGAGTTCGACCATGCCAAATTTGAGGAATATCTTTCATCATCCTCTTCAAGATCTTCTTTGTCTCACAAGTACAAGAGGATCTCATGATTGAAGAAGGCTTACACGCCAAAGAAGGCTAAAGGTGAAGAATCTCACCCAATTGTTGCCGAGGCCTCCCCTCGTAACATTATCCCGGCGACCCCCAAAGCCGGAAGCTCTGCTCATAATGATTCCCCCATAAATAAGGAATCGTTCGATCGAAGTTCGCCAACACTGACGAAGAGGGCTCGTCAGAGGCAACGCCAATGTCACGCTCATCAATAAGCTAAGTTCTTGGAACAAACTGATGGAGTTCGTTACTATGCGGACTTAGAATCGAGGAAACATCAAGTGGTTTAGTCGCCTCAACGTCAAGATGGAGTTCGTTACTATGCGGACTTAGAATCGAGGAAACATCAAGTGGTTTAGTCGCCTCAACGTCAAACCACTCATATCTCTGCACAACTCACGACGGAGGAATGGACTCTCGTCAAAAGGGCTCGTTCAACTCTCAAAGAACATATACAAAAGCGTCATGCAAACGCCGCTCATACCCATGCTCTTTTGCAACAAAGACAAGAAGAGAAGGAGGAAATGGTGTCTAAAAAATCATAAAAAATCAGCCAAGTGTGGATCCCCAAATCCAAACTTACACAAAAATTGGATCAGCGGGATCAATCCTTCAACCGCGACAGTCTTCACTATCGCGGCACATTCTTCAACCGCGGCAGTCCCTACTACCGCGGCACCTCTTTCAACCGCGGCAGTCCTCACTATCGCGGCACCTCTTTCAACCGTGGCAGTCCCCACTGTCGTGGTACCTTCTTCAACGGCGGCAGTCTCCATTATCACGGCCAAAAGGAAATTTCCAATGCCTCTCTTTTGACTCCGTCGATATCCATTCCTGGTTCATCTACTGCAATCACTTCTGATATGTTACCAGTGAAGTCATGGGTCAGTCCCGACTTGTTAAAATTTAAGATCATAATGACGGATCGCCTCGGTCCTTTACCTGATGATCGAGATAGAATTTCAGTCAAAGAACGCTTGGGTCCGGTGAATGAACCCCAAATAGATTCTTACACTGGGGGTCGTAAATATCCTCTTATCAAGTCAGAACAACTCTAGGATGGGAAAACCCTAATTTTTACCCGTTTGGGAGTTTGTAACGAAACTCAGACTCTGCACCCGTAAGGGGGTGGTTCTAAACATGCGACTCTTGACGTGACCTTGGATCACTCAAATGCGATAACAAGTTGTCCTGAGAACGCCAACAAGGCTTTACATCCTCAGAAGAAGACATGTTCGTCAAAAGACATCGTTATGCCTGGGGGGTCATACCAACAGGCGATAGAATTCTCCGGTAATCATACCGATGAGTTGTACTATCAAGCTGGGGGTGTGAACAAAACTCAAAAGAGGATTGTCTGAGAAATGAGCTCTCATTGTTTCTGTATGCGACTCATTAGAGCAGTACTGTCGGAATGTGACTACTCCAAACGAGAAGCCATCCCGCAAAGAGTCTCGGTGTTCCAGAGGCTTTTCACCGAAATATCGAAGCCTAAGCCAAGACATTTTCGCAATAGAAGATCAACTGTCCAAGATGACGAATTCCCTAAAGTCACCATCAACATGGTTGATAAAAGAAAGTCTAAGCGACATTCAAATGAATCAAATCCCGACTTTTTCCCGGAAGAAAAAGTCAATTCAAGAATTGCTCAACGGATGTCTCGACTCCAGTTAATAGCCATCAGACGTAGGGATTACAAGAAAATGCATGAAGGAATGTCCTCAGAGGATGAACTTTCGGACACTTGTTCTGCGATTGCTTCGGATGATACAATATCTAGCACGGGGCAAGCCAGAGAAATGTTCGCAATCACTCCTGATCAATTTGCTCAAATGCTTCAAGAAGCTCTAGCCAAGCAACGTGAAGAAATTAGAGCTGAAATGAAGATGGAGATGGAGTTGGTTATCCAACAAATGAGAGAATTGCAAGCTCAACGGTCTCAACCTCCTGAGTCTAGTCAGCGAGCTGAATCCAGCCGTCATACTCAGAATGTTATAGATGACAGCAATCCAGAAGTGGATGAAGTCATTATGACTGATACACCTCCCAATGACAATAACGCTGGGGATGGTTCAACGGATCCTCCCAATAACAATATTGGGGGTTGTTCAATTGCACCTCTTAATAACACTGGAGGTGACCCAATTATTTCTGCTCAACATCACTCAAAGAGAGATGAAGATGAGGACAAGAAAATGAAGGAGCTTAAAAACAAAGTCAATGCTTTGATGACGGCTCAAGAAGTGAAGAAAACGAGTATTCCGTGCCCGTATCCAAGGGAGTGGGATTCAACTCCTTACCCCCAAAAATTCAATCTGATTAACTTCACTCCGTTTGACGAGAAAGGTTCGCCCACTCAACACTTTATTTATTTCAAGTCTCATTTGGGCATGATCTATGGAAATGAGGCTTTAATGGTCCGGTCATTCGTTGGCACCCTTCGTAGGCCCGCCTTCGATTGGTACCGACGTCTCAAATCTGGGAGCATCAACTGCTGGGATAACATAAAAGTTTGTTCCTCAGTAATTTCTTCGATGATGACACCGAAGTGTTAATCAGAACCCTTCTTGATGAGAAGCAAAGAGACGGAGAGTTAGTCAACAATTTCGTCAAGCGCTTCCGTAACAAGGCAATGAATTACAGAGATCCTGTTACAGAGGAATTCATCCTACAAACATACCATAATAATCTCTCCATCGATGTCCTGGAAGCCCTGGGGGTCGTATCATCCAAAACATGGAAAGATTTGAAAATATGCGGTGAACAAGCTGAACACTTTCTTAAAAGAAAGAAAGCCGAGAGAAGACAACCGACGACATCTGCAATTGCTGTGAACACGACTCTCGATCCGAGGTTCCAAAAGGAGTATTCTTTCGAATATGATGAAGCTTCAGCCATCTTGAAATACCTCCTCGCCAACGACAAGATCGAGCTACCACCTATTAAAGATGAGGAGGGAGCTAAGAGGATTACGGATCTAAACTACTGTGCATATCACAGAAGGGTTCTTCATCCTACTAAGATTTGCTTTGGACTCAAAAACAAAATCCAAGCCTTAATTGACTCCGACATCATAACGGCGAAACAAGCCAAATAAAGACGACTCATACTCCATTGGGTACATGAGTATAAACTGTTTTCCCTAACTCCAATGAGTACAGATGAAGCTTCAGCCATCTTGAAATACCTCCTCGCCAACGACAAGATCGAGCTACCACCTATTAAAGATGAGGAGGGAGCTAAGAGGATTACGGATCTAAACTACTGTGCATATCACAGAAGGGTTCTTCATCCTACTAAGATTTGCTTTGGACTCAAAAACAAAATCCAAGCCTTAATTGACTCCGACATCATAACGGCGAAACAAGCCAAATAAAGACGACTCATACTCCATTGGGTACATGAGTATAAACTGTTTTCCCTAACTCCAATGAGTACACAAGTATAAACTGCTTCTCCATGATACTCCATTGGGTACACGAGTATAAACTGTTTCCCCTAACTCTAAAGAGTATACGAGTATAAACTGCTCCTCCATATAACTCCGAAGAGTGTACGAGTTTAAACTACTTCTCCATGCACTCCAAAGAGTATACGAGTATAAACTGTTTCCCGAACCTCCGACTGATATAAGAGGTTAAAAACTGCTTTCTTAAATTGTGTGCTCCAATAATGTAACCAAATGTGATTAGACTCAGGTTCACCTAAAAGCTAGGGGTGGATACGAGGTTATCATGGCTGAATACAAAGGCAGGAACCAAGACCTGATTCTGTATCAAGAACAGCAACATTGCTCACAAACGAGAAGTTCCTGAAAAAGTACTATCCCCAGTACATTCAGGGTAACCTATTTAATGGGAATTTCCTGGAGAATGCTATATATGATATTATTAAGGATAACCCGAAACTAATTGATTATTCAATGTGAAAACTAATAATCTGAATAATCCACTCTTAATCATGATAAAAATGATTAAGAACCTCCCGCTGTGGCTATTTAATCATGTCCAAAATGATTTAAACCCTCCTATTATGATTTTCAGAGCACTCTTTCATTAAGATGAGATTCAATGACTTCATCAAGTCAATCTTCCTTCACGAAACTCTAAAATCCTTCAAGGATGAAGCATGTCCCATTTGCTTTTCCTTCATCCGATTCTTGGTTGGTTTCAATCGTCAGGATCAATTTCGCCAACTTGCACTGTGACTTTCCAAGCACTCTTTCGTTGAGATAAGATTCAATGACCTCATCGGGTCAGTCTTTCCTCACGAAACTCCTACGGTCTAATTGTGGAGTGCTTGATGATTCACAGTCCTCCACCATAAAATCCATCACCGATCAAATCAACTGATAGTGGGCCCACCAAAATGTTTCGTGGTTAAATCCACCCAAACTCCCGCTGTGTCCGAGCCTTTAATACTCCCACTGTTGAGCTTTGACACAACACCCAAAATTTCAGTCCATGACGATTGTCAAACTCGATTCCTTCCATGAACGAGAGGTTCACAAATTGAACGATCAAACCTTTAAACAGTTAGGATCGTTTCAAAACTCCTATTTGGTCAAACCTTTAAATAGTTAGGACCAAAGCCAAAATCCCCTCTCGATTCCTTCCATGAATGAGAGATCCACAAATTGAACGATCAAACCTTTAAACAATTAGGGTCATTTCAAAACTCTCATTTAGTCAAACCTTTAAACAGTTAGGACCAAAGCCAAAATCCCCTCTCGATTCCTTCCATGAACGAGAGGTCCACAAATTGAACGATCAAACCTTTAAACAGTTAGGGTCGTTTCAAAACTCTTATTTGGTCAAACCTTTAAACAGTTAGGACCAAAGCCAAAATCCTCTCTCGATTCCTTCCATGAACGAGAGGTCCACAAATTGAACGATCAAACCTTTAAACAGTTAGGATCCTTTCAAAACTCCTATTTGGTCAAACCTTTAAACAGTTAGGACCAAAGCCAAAATCCCCTCTCGATTCCTTCCATGAACGAGAAGTCCACAAATTGAACGATCAAACCTTTTAAATAGTTAGGATCATTTCAAAACTCCTATTTGGTCAAACCTTTAAACAGTTAGGACCAAAGTCAAAATCCCCTCTCGATTCTTTCCATGAACGAGAGGTCCACAAATTAAACGATCAAACCTTTAAACAGTTAGGATTGTTTCAAAACTCCTATTTGGTCAAACCTTTAAACAGTTAGGACCAAAACCAAAATTCCCTCTCGATTCCTTCCATTAACGAGAGGTCTACAAATTGAACGATCAAACCTTTTAATAGTTAGGATCGTCTCAAACTCTCATTTGATCAAACCTTTAAACAGGTAGGACCAAAGCCAAAATCTCATCTCGATTCCTTTCATGAACGAGAGGTCCACAAATTGAACGATCAAACCTTTAAACAGTTAGGGTCGTTTCAAAACTCTCATTTGGTCAAACCTTTAAATAGTTAGGACCAAAGCCAAAATCCCCTCTCGATTCCTTCCATGAACGAGAAGTCCACAAATTGAACGATCAAACATTTAAATAGTTAGGATCATTTCAAACTCTCATTTGGTCAAACATTTAAACAGGTAGGACCAAAGCCAAAATCCCCTCTTGATTCCTTCCATGAACGAGAGGTCCACAAATTAAACGATCAAACCTTTTAACAGTTAGGATCATCTCAAACTCTCATTTGGTCAAATCTTTAAACAGGTAGGACCAAAGCCAAAATCCCCTCTCGATTCCTTCCATGAACGAGAGGTCCACAAATTGAATGATCAAACCTTTAAACAGTTAGGGTCGTTTCAAAACTCTCATTTGGTCAAACCTTTAAACAGTTAGGACCAAGGCCAAAATCCCCTCTCGATTCCTTCCATGAATGAGAGGTCCACAAATTGAACGATCAAACCTTTAAACAGTTAGGATCGTCTCAAATTCCCATCTTGGTCAAACCTTTAAACAGTTAGGACCAAAGTCAAAATCCCCTCTCGATTCCTTCCATGAATGAGAGGTCCACAAATTGAACGATCAAACCTTTAAACAGTTAGGATCGTCTCAAACTCTCATTTGGTCAACTGAACGATCAAACCTTTAAACAGTTAGGATCGTCTCAAACTCTCATTTGGTCAAACCTTTAAACAGGTATGACCAAAGCCAAAATCCTCTCTCAACAAAATCCTCTCTCATTTCCTTCCATGAATGAGAGGTCCAGAAATTAAACGATCAAACCTTTAAACAGTTAGGATCGTCTCAAATCCTTATTTGGTTAAACCTTTAAAGAGTTAAGACCAAATTTGAAATTCCATCTCGATAAACGAGAAATCTTCTCTTGGATAATCAAACCTTTAAACAGTTAGAGTTATCTAAATCCTCTTGATTCTCGGAGTGGAGATCCCACTCTTAGTTTTACCATTTCAGATTCTTAATGTGGAGATCTCACTTTGAGTTTCTTTTGCAACGGGAGATAGAATATAAAATTCTTTCTCTCCGATTTCGGGTTCATCTCTGGGAGATAGAATATAAAATTCTTTCTCTCCGATTTCGGGTTCATCTCTACCAATAAAAAAGAGACCAGGAGATAGAATATAAAGTTCTTCCCGATTTCGGGTTCATCTCTACCAATAAAAAAGAGACCAGGAGATAGAATATAAAGTTCTTCCTCTCCATTATCGGGTTTATCTCTACCAACAAAAAAGAGACCATGATACTCTAATAGGTATATAAGTTTAAACTGTTTCCTACCTTTGACGGGAAGTTCCTGGAGAATTTTTTTATACGTACTATTCTTAAGGATAATCCGATCATGTAACTGAGTATAATGTCAGACCCAGTTCCGCAAAGGAAGCTGGGGGTGGATGATTCATGTAACGGGAAGTTCCCGAAAAAATGCTACATGTAAATTTCTTAGGGATAACCCGATCATTACGAATAAAGTGATAAACACTAAACCCCCACAGTGATTTCCGAACACTCTTTTGCTGAGACGAGATTCGATCACTTCGTTGGATCGATCTTCCCTCACAAAACTCCCGTTGGTGTTTGACGACTCACAGTCTTCCACTACAAAATCCCCCACCGATCAGACTAATTGACGGTGGGACCACCAAAATTCCTTTCGGTTGAATCCACTCAAATTCCCGTTACGTTTGTGCACTCAACACTCCCATTGTTAGAGTCTGGACATAATACTTAGTATTCTAATATCCTGATCATTGACAATTGTTAAACCCCTCCGTATTAAGTATTTATCACTTAACATCAGGAACCCCCTTTGAGTGACTTGTACAAGTCAACACTCCCATTGTGATTTGTACTCCCACTTCCACTCGGTCAAACCTTTAAACAGTTAGGACCACAACCAAAATCCCCTCTCGATTCCTTCTATGAACGAGAGGTCCACTCAAATTGAACGATCAAACCTTTAAACGGTTAGGATCGTCTCAAACTCCCACTCGGTCAAACCTTTAAACAGTTAGGACCAAAGCTAAAATCCCCTCTCGATTTTTTCTATGAACGAGAGGTCCACAAATTGAACGATTAAACCTTTAAACAGTTAGGATCGCCTCAAATTCCCACTCGGTCAAACCTTTAAACAGTTAGGACCAAAGTCAAAATCCCCTCTCGACTCATTCCATGAACGAGAGGTCCACAAATTGAACGATCAAATCTTTAAACGGTTAGGATCGTCTCAAACCCCCACTCGGTCAAACTTTTAAATAGTTAGGACCAAAATCGGAATCACCTCTCGATAAATGAAAGGTTTACACGCATTCTCCTCTCGGCCAAATCTTTAAACAGTTAGGACCGAAGTTAGAATTTTATCTCGATAAACGAGGAACTCACCTTCAGCTTGGGTAATCAAACCTTCCGACTGTTAGGGTTATTAAAATCTTTCAGATTCTCGGAGTGGAGATCTCACTCTTAGTTTTGCCTTTTCGGATTCTGGACGTGGAGATCCCACTTTGAGTTTCTTTTACAACAGGAGATAGAATATAAAATTCTTCCTCTCCAGTATCGGGTTCATCTCTACCAATAAAAAAAGACCAGGAGATAGAATATAAAATTCTTCCTCTTCAGTATCGGGTTCATCTCTACCAATAAAAAAGAGACCAGGAGATAAAATATAAAATTCTTCCTCTCCAGTATCAGGTTCATCTCTACCAATAAAAAAAGACCAGAAGATATAATATAAAATTCTTCCTCTCCAGTATCGGGTTCATCTCTACCAATAAAAAAGAGACCATGAGATAGAATATGAAATTCTTCTCTCCAGTATCGGGTTTATCTTTTCACCAAAAAAGACTTAACCCATTTCCAAATCCATGTTTGATGCATGAGGGAATTTATCTTGATCCCTTATTAGAGATAAGTTTATGCCTAACACGTGTTACCGCGTGGTCCTTTCCCGCGAAAATGATCAAGCCTATATAATCAACATCATAGCACCAAGTCTAAGAGAGTTTATTCTTTTAGCATAACGTTACATATACTGCATGCTAGCCCGATTCAAACGGTAGTCGGTAAAGACTCATCAAACCCATTGATGGCTGAGGGTTTGCCAAAAATCCTATAAATACGATAATCACTGACGCACTAGCTTCATTACTTAGTCTCGTGACTTGAGTATACGATGAACTCAGGATAAAATCCATACCTGCAGATGAACCGACCTAAATAATTGGTCCTGCAGCCTAAACTACTCACCTATGCTCCAACACCTTAAGAGCTTAAACTGTATAGACTCTAGTAAACACACGAGGATAAACTGTGTTAATGCCTGTCAACGCGTCAATGATTTTTGCCAAATTAAGACTAAGGAAAAAAAGTCCAATGGATGATCTCAGGGGATTCAATTGCGATCCAGATATGAATTCCTGATGAAGACAATCAGTTCAATATTAGTTCAGCGATAAGAGCTAATTCACAAATCAAAACATCAGTTTCAGTTCAAGAATTCGACAACGGTCAAGCGATAAACGCAGCACCGGAAGAATTTTAACTATTCTACAAAGCACTGAGTAGATTAAAAGATGAAGAAGTTAAGATTTAAAGCCGTTCACAGGTCCTTCTACACGATCTCCTCAACTAAGTATTGAAGGGATTGCAAGTAAGACCTATCTTATCCAAAGTATCCCAGACTCCTCTATAAAAGAATGAGTCTATTGAAGGGATTGCAAGTAAGACCTATCTTATCCAAAGTATCCCAGACTCCTCTATAAAAGAATGAGTCTGAGATACTTTGGAGGGGACCTATCTTATCCAAAGTATCCCAGACTCCTCTATAAAAGAATGAGTCTGAGATACTTTGGAGGGGGTACTTATAGGCATCTAAAAATACCTATAGGTATGAATGTCACTATCTAAGTCAGAGAGGAACATCAAAAGCCAAAAGAAGTAAAGGAACAGGTGAAACAACATAGAAGAACAATATGAACACCCATAACAAAGAACATTGACGCGTATAGGCACAGAAACGGAAGGTGTTGCGCACATAAACAGAGTGGTGCGCCTATGGAAAGTTATAGAACTCTTCGCTATCTTTCCAACGCATCTTAAATCACCTCATTCCGAGATCGGACGAGGGATTTAGAGCCAAAATACTCGAGATAACGCAAACTGCCTCAGAGGTGCGCGGCAGTGTACACTAACGCGCATAAGCACGGAAGTGGAGAGTGAAATGCAAGTTAACAGAGTGACATGCCTATGGGAGGTTGTAGATATCTTCGTTAGCTTTCCAACGCATCTTGGATCACCACATTCTCGAAACAACGCAAACTGCCTCAGAGGTGCGTGGCAGTGTACACTGACGCGCATAGGCGCGGTAGTGGAAAGTGACACGTAAGTAAACAGAGTGACGTGCCTATGGTAGGTTGTAAACCTATTCGTTATCTTTCCAACGCATCTTGGATCACCTCATTCTGAGATCGGACGAGAAATTTAGAGCCAAAATACCCGAGACAGCGCGAATGGTCTCGGCGATGCGCGTCAGCGGCGACTGCCGCGACAATGTATCGCACATTTAAGTCATGATATGATTCAAATCTGAAGAATCTTAAAACATAAAAGTTATAGATCTCTTCGTTAGCTTCCCAACTCATCTTGGATCAGCTTATTCCGATATCGGATGAAGAAGTTAGAGTCAAAATACCCGATAGATACGCGACAGTAGTAACTGCCGCGACAATGCACGTCACCGCCCACTGCCGCGCCCACTGAGAAGCTAAAAACGTTATTTTTGATAGTTTTCTTGAGTTTTGTACGGCCCACATGGTTTATTAACTGCTGGGGGTTACTTATGAACGTGGAAGAAGCAGTTACGAGCGAAAATCATATCCACTACCCACGAAAATCGTGGCATTTAAGGAGTTTAAAGTCGTGGGATGGTGGTTACAAACTAAAGGGTAACCACTCCTTTGACCGCGCCAGCGACGACTGCAGCGCCAAAGGAATTTCTTCAGCCGCGTCACCTATGACTATCGCGCCAAAGTCACTTCTTCAGCCGCGTCACCCCTGGTTGCCGCGCCCAAAAGGACAGTTGCTGATCGGTTATTTTCTTTAGTTATCATCCAAAGAGGCTATAAATACCCCCTAGGGTCATCATTGACAGGGAGCCAGGCAGGGAGAGCAATTAAGGCAGAGAGACTTGAGCTTTTTGATGAATTAGAGCAAGCGAGAGAGTCTTTATTCTTCACAAATATCCTCAATAAGTTTTTGGCGATTCCTAGAGATCTAAGCTTTGACTTGATCTTTCGAAGAGTGAACATCTTACATCGATAAGATATTCGCTTCAAATTCTGACTTCGACAAACGAAGAAAGAATCCCCAAAACCTTCACGATTCAACCAGAATCTGTGATTTGGTGGTCCACGGGCTAACGCACCCCCGGTACAGACAAAGATTCCACGCAAGCAGCGATCCAAACAACGATCCTGCGTTTGTTTCTAAGGAGCTTGTAATTTAATTTTTGTTGTAAAGAGTAGTTTTACAAAGTACGAAGCTCACTCTTTTGCATTCATTGTAATCGATAAACAGTTATAATGAATTCTATAACAGAACTTGTTCCTGACGCAAACAGTCGTCAGTTCTCTACCAATCACCGTGCTCCCAATCAAATAGTATAAATTTTTTCTCCTGACGTCCTACATCACAATCATGGACCTAAATGTGACCTTCAAAGATGCATACTCTAAGGTCACCCGATAGCCTGTTGCCTCCAAAACTCTAAGTGACATGATGTTCTTCTTTAATCGAGGAATGAACATCATTTCATCCAACTCCCGAATCACTCTGTCACACATCCTAATATGAACGATACTGATACCACCAATAGGGCATTCATGATTATTACCCATGAGCACGACATCCCTTCTTTCCAACTCCTGAAATCTGTAGAACCAATCCCTCTTAGGACAAATATGGTAAGAGGCACCTAAATTCAACATCCACTCTGTAGAGTCGGCAACACAAACTGACGGTAGTGTAGATAACGAGTAGCCTGAATAATCTGAATCCGAATTGTCGTCACTAGCCTTAAGAACATTCACCTCTGAAGCTTGAATAGCTTTTCCCTTATTCTTCCCTGCTTGATCTGTCAACTTTGGACATTTGGCTTTCCAATGTCCATCCTCTTTACAAAAGACACACTGATTCCTACGAACTCCAGGATATGCCCTTCTAGACTGTAACCTCATATTTCGGTTTGGACTCTTTGCTCTTGTGACAAATGCCCCTGCTATCGGCTCAACTAAGGTCTTCTTATCCTTCTTTCGAAGCTGATAATTCACAAGTACAGCGGTGACCTCACTATACAAAAGAGATGTCTTCCCATTAATAAGAGTAAGAACGAAGGTCTCATATTCCTCGTCAGACAAGAAACTCAATAATAACAACGTCTTGTCATCATCTTCAATCATAATATCTACATTCGCCAAATTCGTAAGAAGCTTCGTGTAGTGGTTCATGTGATCACCAATGGAAGTCTTATTCTTCAATTGGAAGCGATAAAACCTCATCTTCAAATACAAACGGTTTTCTACACTCTTTGTCAAATGCTTGCCCTCTAAGATCTTCCAAATCTTCTTAGCCGAAATCTCATTGATCACATCATATTTTAAATCTTGAGTTAAACAAGATCTAATCATACCACACGTCGTTCTATTCATCTTCTTCCAAACATTCTCCTTAATGTCGGTCGGTTTCCCATCTAACTCCAAAGTATCCTCTAAATTTTACTCATTGAGCGCATCCAAGACTTCACATCTCCAAAGACCAAAATTGTTTATGTCATTAAACTTCTCCGCATCGATATTTATAGAGTGGATATTCAAACTTTGGACGGTCTTCATGCCGGAAGTACCCTCCATAACTCCTTCTTTCTCGACTATCTTTCTCAAAACACTAATAAAACAATGCGTAACAAACGAATAATAGATCCAAACTGAAAAGAGAGATTTTTACCTCCAACTGAAACTCTAACAAGGACCTCCGAAAGATCTCACCTATACGGCGAAAACGAGATCCACAAATAGAAAAAATCCCATATTTATCACCAACTGAAGTCTTAGACGAACTTCCAAAGCAATCTACTCCTCCAATTAGCCCAAGCATAGCTAAAGCTCTGATACCAATTGTTACGCATGGAAGCCAAAACAACCAATGTGCTTTGAGGAACCAAAACAAATGTCAAGAGAAGGCCAAACAAACCAAAGTAATGCCACAAACACAAATAACTAATTTTAATGTGGTTCGGTAAGTTACCTACGTCCACGGGGCAAGAAGGGGATGAGATTTTCACTAATATAGAAGAAGAGTACAAACTAAGATTACAAATCACTCAAACCAACCAACTAATCTCACCAACAAATCTCTAATTTTCTCCAAACAAAACTCTAACCAATAGCTCAGAAAATACCTCTTTTATGTGCTCGGAATATCCCCACAACAAGCCTAATCAAAGCTAAAGAAACCCTAAAACATGTGTTGATATGTATACCAAATACAAATTCCAAACAGAACAGGAAATCAAAACAGACCCGAACTCGACTCACGGTCGACTGCGCCAAAGCTCGCGGTAGACCGGACAGAACGACAAAATCCAGAAAACCATTACAGGGTTTGGCGTCGACCGGTCGACCGCCGAAATCGTCGCGGTCGACCGGCCAAAGATCCAGAATCTGTACCAAGTCAAGCACATTACCGATCGACCGCGCCAAAGCTTGCGGTCGACCAGAGAGCACCCAAATGTCTGTCAGCTTCACAAAACTTGTTCTTCTCCAATTTCTTCGCCAAATCTACACGAGTCTGTTATTTCAAGTTCCGAGAGGAGATGGAGGCCTAGAAGGCCTTAGAGAAGCAGTTAACTTAAGGATGACGACAAAGGAGAGCGAGCTTGTAGTGTTGAAGAGGGGTGAGTGTCGACTAAAGAGAGGTGGCAATGCGGGACAAGAAGAAAGGTCTGGTCGCCATGTGTACAGTGGCGGAGCCAGGATTTTAATCCTATGGTGTCCTATAGATGCATCGGTAATGGTAGAAAATACATCTCTCTCAACATAAGCCACCAAACTATCATTAAGCTGAAAAAATTCGAACCCGCGCGCATGCTGGGTTCCTTGCGAGATTCGAACCCGCGCCATGCTGGGTTCCTTGAGACCCTTTTCCGCTAAACCATCTATACTTTTGTTATTTTTATATGTGCTCCCTGGTAGATATTCAATTTTTACAGGTGTCCTGGGAACCCAAAGGCACCCATTCAGCTCCACCCCTGCATGTGTAGCCAACGATCGCCCCAACTTGCAAAGGTTCATTGGACGATCCAGAAGCTTCAAGAATTTTTAAACAACAAAAAAAAAACTAAGGGAGAAGATTTCCTTCTCATTTAGTTTCTTAATTTTGTCTTTTGAACTAATCAGGGGATGTGGTAAAAATTATTTCCTCCCCATTTTCCCATGCTCAATCACACACACGCATACAAAAGAGGGGAAAACTAAGAGATCTATGGAAAAAAAGATGGAAATGGCTTTTTCGAAAACGAGACAAACACCCCCTAAGTTCAAGGTATCCCCATTTTGGGTACACGCACGTATGTTTCGATCAAGACATAACATTACGCAGGCTAATCATTTCATCCATCCAAATACACGTACCTCTTCAGCCATTCGTCGCTCTCGTACCTTTTTCCGTGAAATTAGCATCCGCTGAAAATCCCAGCGTCCTGCAGATTCAAGCGGTGGCAACCTCGTAAATAAACCAACAAAACAAGCCCAGTTTGTCCACGCCGCTAACTAACAACTCCTAACTCTGGTTACCTCCCCCCTCAGGAACTACAGTCACCGCCACTCCCTCCACTTGTCGCTATATATCGCGCAAGGCTTTCGCCGTGCCCAACAACGAGCCCATTCCGCATTTCTCCCCAGGCCCAAATCAAAAATCAACGGCCGAGATTCATCGGCAGACAACCGCGTCGTATGACCCCGATCTGTCTAGCGAAGGAGGAGAATTACACAATATCCGGAAAACACCCCCTCTCGTCCGGCGCCCCGCCGGCGTCGCCCTCCTGCCTCCGCGACCCGCCTCCTCCTCCTCTGCCCGACTGCGCTAACGTAGCGCCCCTGCAGCTGCCTTCCCTCTTCGTCGCGTCATCGCTCCTCCCCTCGTCTAACTCCAACTCCTCCTTCCTTCGCTTCCCGCAGATCCAGCGTCTCCGCGCCATCGCCCGCCATCTTTGACCCTCATCGACCAGCGAGCCGCGTTCGACGAATCGAGTATCGACGGCGCGTGCTTTTCTACGGCGGGCGATTCGATCGGGGCGAGGAGGAGGAGAAAGCGCGAGAGAGGAAGAAGTGGGGATCTTTTTGGGGGTTCTTGAAGGGGAGGGAGAAGGGCTCGGAGATCGAGGCGTTCTCGAGGTCGGGTTCCGTCGGAGTCCCGATCCCGGGACGGAAGTGGTATTTTCCGAGTCCGATGAGGGCATTTCGGTCAAAAAAGATGGTTAAAGTCGTGCAAGAACGGCCGGCGCTGGTGATAATAAGGTAGCGAGGTAAAATGGAATGATTTTTTTTTTTTTTTTGTTTCTTTGATATTGTACATAGTTATTTCTAGTAATTAAGTAATGGAATTGTAATAAGAAAAAAAAAATATTTTGGCTGTGGTTGAGATATTTGTGCGCTCTGAGTTCTTGACATTTGAAGTTATTTTGGATTCGTTATGCCAGGCATATTTGCGCTTAATTAGAAATATACTGTATTGTAAACTTGAGGATTAACTACATTAGCACCTTATTTAAGTAACACTTGGTTAACACAAATTCACTCTTGCTCCTCCTCTCTTTTTTTTCCTTTTTTCTTTTTTTTTTTTGAATGGGCATTTGTAAATACAACAAATGTTGCTTATACAAAATATGGCATGCGTAGTTCAATTTTGAAAATTAATCTTTGCACTTTTATTGTAAGAAATATATTTTCAAATGTAAGGCGTGTTCGCGTCGCCGCAAATATGTTGAATTTGCATCTTTGCTTGTAGGTAGTTTATTTGGATTGCGAATCAAGTTCTTTTTCATGTTCAATTACTAATAAATTAATGATTTATCTGGCATTTAAAAATATGATATTATTTTTAATTTCGTTAATTAATAGAAGAAACTGCAATATATACTTGCTGTGGCCAATATAAATGTTTTTCAGTAAACTAGAAAATAATAAATAAAGCAAAGACAAAAGCGCCTCATTCTCCGCATTATCGCATAGTTAATTTTTGTTCCTAGGATTAGCGACTCTAATTAGCTGCTTATTTTAAATCCTGGATCTGTTAGGAAGTGGGTACTTGCACGTGTACCCACGTTCTAATGACGTTTATTAATTAATCAGTCGGATTCTGAGCAAAATCCTTAACAATACTCAATAGTAATAATCAGTTGAATTTAATAAGCAAAATAATGTGTAATTCTAAAAATGTTTTACCACCCTTGGGAATGCGCGTGTGGCTGGGGGGGGGGGGAGGGGGGGGGCCCTTGGCTTTGGGAGTAGAACGTATGGAAGTACTCACGTGTTTGGGGCGCCCCCATTGCACGTGGTGCGTCCTTTTCTTGTGGCTACGAATATGATGCTGTTGTTTGCCTTCTAGTTCTGAGTACGAGTCTACGGCGGTGTGCTTAGGCCTACACTTACGCTTTCTGCGAGTTATATCGCTCGTGCTGAGGAATACGCGCGCGGCTTCAACGTGATTGAGATCACGAGGATGGCACTGAAAGTTGGTCTCACTTTGTGCAACCGCATGCAGATTGATTAGTTTACTATAATTTTTAAGGCTAATTAGCACTTAATTAACGCCGCGATTGATAGGCGAGAGTGGGGGAGAAAAAAATGCACATTCCTATTTTTCAGTCATGCAGGTATACTAAACGCGGTATTTTTTTTTAAAGAAGTTAGAATGTTTATTCTTACTTCTCATTCATTTTCACATTTTGTTGGAATGAGCATTTCCAATGAGTTAGTGGTAATGAGATCTCACTTTAAGTAAAAATAAAAAAAATTATTTTAAATACCAAATATATACTTAATAGTTAGGGGGAAATGTGTCTAGGCCCCCAAAAAATAAAAGGGACGTGACCCAGCCCCTTAATGCTTTTCCCATGTTCTTTAACCTTAAAAACCCAAAAAATGTGATCTGATCCTTTTTCACACTCTCCCATAAATCAATCCAAAAATGGTCTGAAAATACCCCTTCTCCTTCTCTTCTTCTTCTTCTTTGTTTCTTTCTCCTCCTCCTCTCCCCTAACTGCTCATTTCTCCAGTTCTTCTCTCCTCCTTTTCTCTGCATCGCCGTCGACGACGGTCTTAAGATCAACGAGCAGCACCGTCTCGATCGCCCACTACTGCCGGCGGTCCGTGACCCTATCCGACTCGACGCGTTCCAGTGCGCGAATCGGAGAGATCGTCGGGGGAACCGCAGCAGAGTGCACGGCGATCTACTGCTGCGTCCCCTGCGACATCATCAACCTTGTCATCTACTCGGTGGTGAAGCTGTCGGCGGTGATCTGCCGGCGAGCGCATATGAAGAGGCGGAAGCGGAGGATCATCGCGATGAGGAAGAAGACGGCGGTGGAGGCCCTCCGATCTGGTCGAGCTTCGATCTTGACGACGGAGAGAGCGTGAGGATGAGGGAGGAGTGGGGGATGAGTGCGGCGTCGGCTCCGTCGCTAGAGGTGGCAGCGATGGAGGAGGAGATGGGGACAAGTTTTTATGAGACGGGGTTTTGAAGGAGTCTATCGCAAAGGGAAGATATGTGTAAAAGTAATTAATTAAGTTTAAAAAGAGTGGGTTAATGGATAAATTTAATAGTTGTGTTTTTGTGATTCTTTGTTGAGAAAGAATTTAATTGTTATGTAGATCTTTGACAATGTACGTAAATTTTTGAACTAAAATTTAATGTGTTTGAAAGACTGAAAGTCCATCAAGATGATTTATCATTGATATATAAATCTGAGAGGCACCTGAATCTGAGTATTTCTGTTGATAGTGAAGATGATTTGAGGTGCATAATAGGGTATAATCGAAATAGTGTTAAGTATCATAGCTATATGTTAACTTTTAGCAGAACATGTTAATATTAATAATTATATGTTGACTTTTAAAAGAACGTGTTAACTTTCCTCCTAGTCTGTTAACTTTTCATACTGAATGTTAACTTTCGCTGTTTTATGTTAACTTTCATCCAAACCTGTTAACTTTCACTGTTTTATTTTCGTAGAAGCGTTTAAAAAAAGCTATGACCAAGTCTTTTATCTCATCCTAGATTATAAGTCTAATCATATCATGTATTCAAACAATATTAGTTGTAAGAATGTAAGAATTTTATTATGGTGAACGTTAATATGTTCAGTTGAAAGTTAACATGTTATTATGAAAGTTAACATGTAATAATAAAAGTTAACATATTATGATGAATGTTAACATGTTTAGCTAAAAAGTTAACATGTTATGAGAAGAGTTAACTTACAATGATGAAAGTTAACATGTAACAGTTAAAGTTAATATAAGAAACATGTCATGTTCTTGCTGATCATGGGATTTGATAGGTGATATCGCTTAAAGGATATGTACAGATTATGTACAAGTGTATGAGATTTAATAGGGTAGCGTAACTTAAATATTATGTACATAATCTGTATATATTATGTACACAATAACCTCAAGATTATATACATATTACGTGCCATAATATTCAGGTTTTGATACACATAATTTATATATAATCTTCAGTTAATTATCCACATCAAGTTCTATTTGAATGAACTTGTACATATTCGCATAACAGCCATAATACATTTCACATACCTCATCCAAGCAATAACAAGCTTCATGTTCTTGTTTATTCAACTTAAACTCTTGTTTGAGTTTGGAAATTACCTCATGACATCTCAGTCTCATAGTATTTTTCAATTAAATTATCCTTCAAATTCAAGCTTCTCCTCAAATCAATGAGTTCTTCTCTCATAAGTGGAAATAACTGAGTTCCCACACTATACACAGGGTTGTCAAACCACTCCCGAAATCTACAACCATCATTCTGAAATTATGCAAAAAAATAAAATCAAAATCAAGTTAAATCATGAACCATAAATCACAGCCACTTGAGCAAAAAATAATAATAAATCCAATATTGCTTGCATGAGGATTTTTATTAGTCATAAAAGTGTAATACTCACACTCTAAACCTCATGACCAAAACTCGACTCGAAGCCATCCCTCATGCCCGCTCCTCCTCCCGCCAGTCTACACACGCCCAAGAGCTTTGCCGCGCTCCTTCCTCTGCCGTTCTCCTCCACGGCGCGCGCTTGACAGGAGGACTCCCTCCACCCTGGCTCCCCGTTCGCGCCCTCCCACCCACCTGCCAGACGTCCTCCTCCTCGAGGTCGACTCAAAGCCCCCTCCCCCTTCTCCCCTCAGTTGCGCACGCCAAGAGCTTTCGTCGCCGTTTCCCGTTGCATGTGGTTAGGATCGCGTCTCTCCAGGCGATCTGCGGAGTGTGAGACAGAGATAGAGGGCAAATAAGTTTTTTTTTTTTTTTTGGGGGGGGGTCGGGGGATCGGTTAAGGGTATTTTAGAGATTTGGCATATATTTTCTCCATGTGCTGTCTTGAAAATGTAAAAAGGGGCTGAAACATAACTACTTCTTTGGTTGGGGGCTTTAGCACAAAAAAAATGGGGGGCCTAATCACATCCCCTTTATTTTTATGGGGCATTGGCACATTTTCCCCTAATAATTATCCATACCAAAAATAAAATTTTATTCTCTAATCGCATCCAAACATGAGAATGTAAATAAGTATTCCGTTCCACTCATTCAATTCTATTTCTTACTTCATTTTATTCTCACTTGAGCCTAAATATCGTATGCATCAATATACTATATACGTACTCTTGTTTTTCTCTAACAACACTTGTATATTTTGAAGTTTTTATGACTAGCACTTTAATTGCTTCTTTTATGTAAATATGAACATTCGAAGCAGTATTCTCGCGACTATTAAAAAAACATTCTAACATTTGGACAACAGAAAGCGATTGACATGCTAATTCTGAAAATTTCGCGGTATAGATATTTAAGTGATAATTAGCCATTTATTTGTGTAAGTTCAGGTGTGTAAAATTTTTGGCACACGTACACTCGTGAACCTAGTTGACAGTGCTGCAGCTTTTCAGAAAGTCCAGCACTGTATTAAAATTAACCACCAGTGATGGCGTGAAACTTTAGGTTCATTGTCTAATATTGCGGGCTCCTTGAGTACATTTTGTGGGTGCTATAATTTTCTTCGATGCTGGGGAGCTTCTGAAGTTCATTGTACATGACGACCGTATAATATGAAAAACTATATAGTTCCCAAAAATGTTTCTAAATTTTGGAAAAAAAAATTACTTTTCGTAAATATTGTGCCGAAACTTTGTTTCTTTTTACCATTGGGCTATAATTATTGTGCTTTCTCCTTGTTGTATCGAACATGTAAACCTACTTTATAACTTTCTTTTTCATGTTTTTTGAGATAAATTTACACCATTTTACGTCCTATCCTATGTTATTCGGCTATGAAAAATAAAGATTTGAGTAAAAGATGAACTAAATAGCTGCTTGGGTGATTGATTTGTAGTTTGGATTTACTAAAAAAAATCCAAAGAATCCTTAGTAATATAAGATTTTGATTTTGATTTTTTTGGGTTTGATTTGTTGAAATTTTGGATGTAAATATAGCTTTAGAAAGAAATTCAACGAATTCTTGTTTGGATGCATGCCAAAAATTGTTAAAAATTAGAGAGTGGTGAATGGATCGCACTAATGATTGGGTTTTGTACCTAAAATATAATTTTTTATGATGTTTTGAGAAGTCCATAGATTTGTTATGATAATTTAGATTTTTTTTAAAAGCGATGATTGGACACCACTTCACTTTTCTCCTCCAAAATCGTAAAAGGAAAAAGGATTTCTACTGGGTTAATTAATTATATGTCATCAGAATCCTAAGAACTCCTAAGCAAGAAGCATTTGCAAACAAACAAAAATTATCATGCAAAGAATTTAATCCTGCCATCTTTTACTTTGTAGGACCCATCATATGACATGTATTGCGAGAGGATTCTCGCAACCAAACAGCCCCAAACTCGATCTAGTTGGTTCATTTTTTTCTCTCTTTTTAGTATAATATAAGGTTTACATATACGAATGGCCAACTTAGGTGAGTATAAACGGTCATAATTGTACCTCACCTAGTTGATATGACATCTAGTTGTCGTTGTTACATTCACAATATTTATCTAGCAATGCTTAACGACTTGTCATTTAATTAATGTTTTTAAAGATGATTGAAAATAATTCAAGTTTTAGTTGACTGTTGCTAACATCCGTTACCCTACGGAGACTTGGATTTCTACGGTGGCCTTTTCGAAGTGGTGAACATCGATGAATATTTGTCAACGTGCCAGTGTCCTTGGAGAAAATAATGCTGTCCTCCTTGATTTTCAAAGGGAGTGAGTGGGATAGAAAAGGACAGAAGGGCTGTATAAAGCTTGCAGTTGTCGAGATTAATTGGAGAGCTAGCTTTGTCCGTCACCGGTTTGAGGGTGAGAAATTCAACAGGGGTTGAACATGGAGTGCAAGCGTTGAAAACAGGGAGGGGGGGTAAACATTTTCTTTCTTTTCTTCTTTTTTTTGGAAAATTTCATGGAAGGAGTTGCGGGGATAAGGATTCTTTCAGAACATCTATAACATAAATAAAGAAATTCTAGTTCTCAAACTAATATTCTAACCACCAGTGAATTGTATAGATCACTCACCTCCCTTGTTATCGGGCTTATCTGATTATCGTCCAAGGTTAAGATTTTTTTGGTATTTTGCCAAAAAATATTTCTAAAGCCGTAAAATTGTCCTTTGAAGTCTTGTCCATGGTGTCTTCAGAGGAAAGATATAAGTAGAATTTTGTTTTTTAATATATGTAACATAAGTTAACTTTAGTTTTTAACTGTTTTTGCAGAAATTTCTTCATTGATATATCAATACTTGACAAACTCGTTCGATCATCGACACATCATTAAACGAGTTGAATGCTACCATCAATGGTATGAATTCTCGAACTTATTGCGGGTTAAGTGAAATTTGCTTGATTATTGAGACTTTTATGAGAATTGCTTAAATTTATTGGAGGGTTCTGTGAAATTTATATAATCCGCGTCTTATGATAATTGATGAAATTAAATTATTCTGTTACTTTTTCTTATTTGATTAAGAGAGACAAGACTAAACACAAATTGAACAAAACTTCGAAGCAATTCAAGAAAAACAAAACATGAGGAGGTTGAGAATGTTGGGAAAATTAACAGTACAACAAGACCTTTCCCGTCTTTGTGATGAGATGAGAATAAAAAAATAGAAGAGAAAAAACAGAGAAATAGAGAGATTGCACACACAAGATTTACTGAGGTTCAGCTCAAATTGAGCCTACGTCCTAACTCGCCTCTTCTTCACCGTTTTCACTATAATCAAATGAAAGTTTACAAAGGGTCTTCTCTCATGTTGGTATAACTTAACTTGAGGATCACTTTCTCTCAAACTCACTTGAGGATTACAACTTTCTCTCAAACTCACTTGAGGATTATAAATTTGTATATGGTTCTTCTTCTTGCTTCTTGCTTTTAACCTTTACCATCTCCCCTCTATTTATAGGGAGGATATGCCTCTTGCACTACAAGAAATTACATCTTTAACGAAGGGATTTCCCTTCGTTAAAGAGCTGAAAACCTTCGTTATTGTATGATAACGACGGGGAAAAATCCCTTCGTCACCCGTCGTTGAAGCCCTCTTCGCTAAAGGGTCACGAAGG
This sequence comes from Asparagus officinalis, assembly GCF_001876935.1. Lineage (NCBI taxonomy): Eukaryota > Viridiplantae > Streptophyta > Magnoliopsida > Asparagales > Asparagaceae > Asparagus > Asparagus officinalis. The sequence continues at coordinate 52,283,097 of NC_033797.1, forward strand.
GATATACTACCCGTCGTTATAGAGTCTATAACGACGGAACATATTACCGTCATTAATATTTACGACGGTAATTATCACCGTCGTTACCATCAGTAACGGGGATATTTTCCCGTCGTTACCATCAGTGACAGGATATTTTTTCACAACACAAATATATTAAAAATACCAAATAATGAATAAAAGAGAAAATAAAAATTTTATTCATTAATAACATCAATAAATAAAATTCCACCATCCTCAAATATTCAATACTAATAATAAGAATTAATATCCTAATTGTTCCAAAGAAAAATACATAAAACTATCTAAAACAAATTAAAATAAAAGTTTGGGGAAGACACATCTCTGACACCTCTAATCATCGTCAAAAGAAGACTCGAGCTACCCCCTCCTAATCTTACATGGATAGCCTGAAAAATTAAAAAAAATCACATAATTAAGAAATATCAATTAAGTAAATATTATCTTATTAAGTAAAAAATCACATTTTTAGTGCAAGTAGTCAATCATAAAAGTATATAAGAGATTTTATAAAAAATAATTACCTAGTCCTGCACATATTCTCAAGTTTGAGGAGTCAATAAAGGTGATTGCCTAAAAAAAAAGCTCTTACATAGCTTTCACTTGTGACTCCAACTTAGACATCCTTTATTTGTTGTTGTTGCTCCTGCTCATCTAAGCGTTGTTGAAGCATCTGGTTCTTTCTCTTTTCTTCTATAACCCGTGCTTCCAGATCAGATCGACTAGGGAGCGGTTACGGGCTAATCGGGAGCCCCGCGATGTTTACAAAAGGAACAATGCCCTTCGTACCTCATTCATTCTACAGATGATCCAACCATCAGAGCTTATAGAACACCTCGTCGGCTTTCCAACGCACTTTGAATCACTCAAATCCGAGTTCGGACGAGGGAATTACGGCGGAAACCGTCAAAAACACCAAAAGGAGTGTCTCGGACCAACGAGACACCCTTCGGTGTCTCGGCTAAGGCCGAGACACCCTTGGGTGTCTCGGCCCAAACCGAGACACCCTAGGGTGTCTCGGATCAATGGGAGACACCCTAGGGTGTCTCCGAACAAGTGGAGACCCCCTGGGGTGTCTCCAAGGCAGATTTAGGCTTTTAAGCGTTTTTAACCGCTCCGTTATCCCCTCAAGCCTATAAATACAAGCCTTAGGCCTCATTTTTTTGGGATCTGGAATTCTCGTGCCTCGGGGAAACCCTGCCGGATTGAAAACTTAAAGTGCACAGATTTTAAGAGAGGAGAAGGAGAGATCGGATCTAGTTCTTCAACACAAGAGAGTTTCTTCGTCAGATCTACATCACCCGCACCCAATCCTTAGTATTATCCCGTTGTGGTAATACTAAGAAGAGCAAATATCTCGCTTTTATCGAGATAGGCGCTACAGTTTTCTCGATCCCTTCGCGGATAGACGAAGCTCTGCCCAATTTTCAGCAATCAGATCTGATCGATGGTGGTCCACGGATAAACCCCGGCACAGGCAAAGACACCCACGCAAGCAGAAGACCGATAAACGATCTCTGCGTTTGTTTGATAAAGTTGTAATTTTTTTTTATTTTCATTGTGTAAGGAGATCTTATAAAAAGATCAACTTTTTATTTCATTCGAGTTTATTGTAACGACTAAAGTTGTAATAGATTCGATAACAATGGAAATAACAACTTTCTCCGCAAACAAACTGGCGACCACAGTGGGAGCCAACAGCTTCGCTGCCGAAGCTGTCGTGCCGCAGCCGACGATCAAGATCCCGGTGCTCGAAGAGGTCGAATACGAGTTCGACCAGCAGAAGTTCGAGGAGTATGTCTCCTCCTCTTCCTCCAGATCTGCCTCTCCTTGCAGATGCAGGAAGACCTCCTCCTCCAGGAAGATCCGCTGGTCTTCAGATCTGAAGACCCAAAAAGATGATCTCTCCGCCGTCGCTGTTGTAGTTACACCTCGCGACGATCCGCCGGCTTCCAAAGAAACCAGATCCAACGTTCGTGATAACTCCTCGAAAGTCGAGGAGTTGCCCGTTGAAAGTGCACCAGTGTTGACGAAGAGGGCTTGTCCAAGGCGCCGTGCCAAGGCTTTGGAGTCTGTTGACGGGATCTGTTATGATACGGATCTGAAACGCAGAAGGCGCAAAGTGTTCCAGCAACAAGCTTTGGGAACCTCCTCCCAACCACCTACTAATGAATGGGTTCGTGTCAAACGAAACCGTTCAACTCTTGAGGAGCGCATCCATAAGCGCCACGCACTGTTAGCGCAGACGAGGATTCTTGTACGGAAGGCACAGGAATTGTAGAGGGAAAAGGTGGCCAAAAAACCACCAAGATCTAAGCAAGTCTGGATGCCAAAGGCCAAGTCAACGTTTAAGGAAAAAGCATCCGAGGCTGCTCTCCGGCCTTTGTCAACTCCAGATCCCATTCCTATTGCTCCCACACCTCCTGTGAAGCTCTATGATAGCGTGGATCTCCCCAAATCTAGAGTCCCATTGAAGGATTGTGTCGGTGCCCTACCCGAGAATCGAGGAAAAGCGCTTATTAAGGAAAGCTTGAGACCGTTGAAGGAGCCTCGAGCAAACATCCGGACTGGGGGTCGTACGCGACCTCCTAACAAATTAATTTCTACAACAGCCCGCTTGGAGGGACGTGCAGAAAAGCAGGAGCCCGTTAAGGTTTCACCTTCATAAGGGTGTGATTCCAAACGTGTGACTCTTGTAGATGCCAACAAGGCAATGTTTACTCAGAGGAAAACGCGTCAGACAGACGAACGCGTTATACCTGAGAATCCATGTAAGCAGCCGATCCGCAACATTGATGAGTTGTACTATCGGGCTGGGGGTACGAATAAATCTCGAAAGAGAAGTACCCGGAAAGCGGACTCTTACTGTCCGTGTATCAAAATTATCAGGGCAGTATTATCAGCGTGTAGCTGCCCCAAGACCGCTCCACAAAGGGTCTCGATATTTGAAAGGATCTCCCCCAGAACGCCAAAGACCAACCTAAGGCGTTTCTGTAGAAAAAGTTCAACTATGCGAGATGATGAACTTCCAGAAGTCACAGTTAATATGGTTGATAAGGGGAAGTCAACGCGAAACTTCAATCCTCGTCATCTTTCGGACATATCCCAACGTATAACTCGGTTACGGTCGGGAACCGTTAGACAAAGGGACTATCAGAGGATGAATCAAGGATTATCCTCGGATGACGAAGTGTCAGATGCTAACTCTGCAGTCGCTTCTGACAAAACGGTATCCAGCCTAGGTCAATCCCACGAAGTGTTGATGCCTTGGCCAAACAAAAAGAGATCTTCAAGTTCGAAATGGAAATGGCCATGATGCGAATGAGGGAAGAGCATGATCAACAAATTCGGGTTCTGTCCAATCAAGTCAGAGTTGAATCCAGCCGTCGCACCCAGAACGCCGCAATCGACAGCGATCCAGAAGTGGACGAAATCATCATGGCCGACGCACCTCCCAAAAATAATGGGTGTAGTTCAAATGCACCCCCTTCAGATAACAACGCTGGGGGTGGTTCCGCCAAAGATAATAACACTAGGGGTGGCCGCATTATTCCTCTCTGGGGGTGGTCCCACCAAAGATGATAATGCTGGTGGTGGTCGTATTTTTCCTCTCAGAAATTATCCAAAACAGGATATAAATGAGGACGAAAAGATGAAGGATCTCGAGAGCAAAATCGACGCTCTGATGTCTGCTCGAGAGGTGAAGAAAACCAGCATTCCGTATCCTTACCCGAAAGAGTGGGATTCGATCCCGTATCCGGCGAAGTTCAACCTGATCAACTTAATGCTGTTCGACGGGAAGGGTTCCCCCACTCAGCATCTGATCTATTTCAAATCCTACTTGGGGTGATCTCTGACAACGAGCCTTTGATGATTCGGTCATTCGTTGGCACCCTTCACGGGCCTGCTTTCGATTGGTACCGCCGTCTCAAGCCCGGAAGCATCAACAGCTGGGAGGACCTGGAGAGCATGGTCCGGTCATTTGTTGGCACCCTTCGCGGGCCCGCCTTCGATTGGTACCGCCGCCTCAAGCCCGGAAGCATCAACAACTGGGAGGACCTGGAAAGCATGTTCCTCACTCATTTCTTCGATAATGATGCCGAAGTGTCGATTAGGACACTCTTCGATGAGAAACAAAAAGACGGAGAGTCGGTGGATACCTTCATCAAACGCTTTCGCAATCAGGCAATGAACTGCAAGGATCCCGTCACGGAGGAATTCATCTTGCAAACCTGTCATAACAACTTGTCCATTAACATCTTGGACGTTATGGGAGTAGAGCCACTCAATACCTGGAGAGAGTTGAAGGCGCGCGGAGAGCAGGCCGAACGATTCCTTAGAAGGAGGAAGGTTGAAAGATGTCAACCGATGACTTACCCTCTGAATCCGAATCTCGTTTCCCATGATGAAGGGAAAGCACCTACAACAGTTGTTGACGTTAATCAAACGTCACAACACCAGCTCCGAAGACAGCAGAATAGTTTGGATCCGAGGTTCCAAAAAGAGTACTCATTCAAAGACGAAGACGTTCCAGCCATCTTCGAGACCCTTCTTGAAAACAACAAGATCAAGCTGCCACTCATCACAAATCAGGAGGAAGCTGACAATACTACGGATCCGAAGTACTGCGCGTACCACAGGAGGATCCTTCATCCCACCAAGGCTTGCTTTACTTTAAAGAATAGCATCCAAACCTTGGTTGAAGCCGGATTAACACTAGGATAAGCCAAATAAGAAAAGCAATACTCCGAAGAGTATACGAGTATAAACTGCTTCTCAACACTCCGAAGAGTATACGAGTATAAACTGCTTCTCAATACTCTGAAGAGTATACGAGTATAAACTGCTTCTCAATCCTCCAATCGGTATACGAGGTTAAACTGCTCCCTGATACTCCAATAGGTATATGAGTCTAAACTGTTTCCTACTATTAATGGGAAGTTCTTGGAGAATGTTACGCTAATATTCTTAAGGATAACCCGGTCATATAACGGAGTACAAAGTCAGACCCAGTTCTAAGAAGGAAGCTGGGGGTGGGTGATTCATGTAATGGGAAGTTCCCAGAAGAATGCTATATGTAATTTTCTTAGGGATAACCCAATAATTATGAACAAAGTGATAAACACTAAACCCCCACTGTGATTTGTACTCCCATCTCACTTGAGACATAGTTAGGGCCACAACCAAAGTCCCCTCTCGATTCCTTCAATGAACGAGAGGTCCACTTTCAAAAAATTGAGCAATCAAATCTATAAAAGTTAGGATTGTTCCCAATCTCACTTAGTCAAACCTACAGATAGTTGAGACTAAGACTGAGTCATTCTTTTTCGATAAACGAAAGACTTCCATCTTTTTCTTTTTCAGCCAAACCTATAAAAGTTAGGGTCGAAATCAGAATTTCCCCTTAATAAATGAGGGACTCTTTTTGGATCGAATGACCAATCCTATAAAAGTTAGGGTCGTTTGAATCTTTCCGATTCTCGGAGTGGAGATCCCACTCTTAGTTTCATTATTTCGGATTCTGGAGGTGGAGATCCCACCTTGAGTTTCCTTTCCAACTAGAGATAGAATATAAAATTCTTCCTCTTCAGTGCCAGAAGATAGAATATAAAATTCTTCCTCTTCCATTTTCCAGTCCGTCTTTACCCTGAGAAAAGACACAAATCCCAACTTCCAATCCGTGCACTTTGTGCACGGGGAATTTTATCTCAACTCCTAAATAGAGATAAGCCTACGCCTAACACGCGTTGTCGGTTTAGTCTTTCACCGATTGAAAAAGATACCAGAATCCAGTCTGGGGAATTTTATCCCGAAGCCTAAGCAGGGATAAGCCAACGCCTAACACGCGTTGCCGGTTTAGTCTTTCACCGATTGAAAAAGACACCAGAGTATAATTCTGGGGACTTTCATCCCGAATCCTAAGTAGGGATGAGTCAACGCCTAATACGCGTTGCCGGTTTAGTCTTTCACCGATTGAAAAAGACACTAGAGTACAATTCTGGTGACTTTCATCCCGAATCCTAAGTAGGGATGAGTCAACGCCTAATACGCGTTGCCGGATGCCATATTCCCGTAAGAAATGGCGAAGTCTATGTATTCAAAATCATAGCATTAAGTCTAAGAGAAGCAATTCTCTTAGCACAACGTTACATGTGAAACGGGTTTTAATAATTCACATGCTAGCCCGATTTAAACGGTAATCGGTAAAGGCACGTCAAACCCGTTGATGGCTGGGGGTTTGCCAAAAATCCCAAAGTCTATGTCTAACACGCATTGCCGGTTAGTCTTTGACCGTAAAAAGGACACAAGACCACATATTCAACATTATGACAGGTTGTTATTAATAACACTATAATCCGTGCCTCACACGCATGGGGAATTTTATCCCGAAGCCTAAGCAGGGATAAGCCAACGCCTAACACGCGTTGCCGGTTTAGTCTTTTACCGATTGAAGAAGACACCAGAATCCGAGTCTGGGGATTTTTATCCTGAATCCTAAGTAAGGATAAGTCAGCGCCTAACACGCGTTGCCGGGTAGTCTATTCCCGTGAGGGAGTTCATTCCTTTAGCACAACGTCACATGCGGAACGGGCTTAAAACAATCCGCATGTAAGCCCGATTCAAACGGTAATCGGTAAGAGCACGTCAAATCCGTTGAGGGCTGAGGATTTGCCAAAAATCCTAAGTCAACGTCTGATACACGTCGCCGGGTAGTCTATTCCCGTGAGAAAGACGAAGTCTACGTATTCAATATCGTAGCACTAAAAGGGTTAACTCTTTTAGCTTAACGTCACATGCGGAACGGACTTGAAAAATCCGCATGCTAGCCCGACTAAAACGGTAGTCGGTAAAGACTCATCAAACCCATTGATGGCTGAGAATTTGCCAAAAATTCTATAAATACGAGTCATTGACGCACCAGCTCCATTAGTTGGTCTCGTGACTTGAGCATCCAACAACTTCAGGATAAGATCTATACATGCAGATGAATCAGCTTTAACAGTTGGTCCTGCAACCCCGACACTTGGGACCACTTTTGCCAAAAATTCTATAAATGCAAGTCATTGACGCACCAGCTCCATCAGTTGGTCTCGTGACTTGAGCATCCAACAACTTCAGGATAAGATCTATACATGCAGATGAATCAGCTTTAACAGTTGGTCTTGCAG
>NC_033797.1:52290756-52291111 GCF_001876935.1 Asparagus officinalis
AAAATTGCCTATAGGTCTCCACGAACAGCTCAGTGTTAAGGAATGACGATGAACGTCACTATCCGGTTCACAGGAGTGCGATTGATGTCGATGAACGCTTGAAGTAAATCGACGAACTACGTGAACTAACGAAGGTACGGGCTAATCGGGAGCCCCGCGATGTTTACAAAAGGAACAATGCCCTTCGTACCTCATTCATTCTACAGATGATCCAACCATCAGAGCTTATAGAACACCTCGTCGGCTTTCCAACACACTTCGAATCACTCAAATCCGAGTTCGGACAAAGAATTTACAGCGGAAGCGGACATATACACCATAACGGAGTGTCTCGGACCAACGAGACACCCTAAGG
>NC_033797.1:52293268-52294445 GCF_001876935.1 Asparagus officinalis
TCTTTTTCAGTTACAACCAAGTCACAGACCTCTTCAGATTGCTTCAAGTTTTCTGTTAAAGCATTGTTGTTTGTCACCAAGAGTTCCTTCTTCTCAGTAGTCTTTATCTTATATGGCTCATTTTCTGTAAGAGGCTTGAGCACAATTCGTCGTCCATCTTTCTTAAAGATATAAACATTGTCTCTGCTCTTATGGGTAGCTCCATTATTGAATTGTCATGGCCTACCTAAAATCATATGACAAGTATCCATCTCGACCACTTCGCACAAAACCTCTAGGGCTTTATTTTCGAGGGTCAAACTTTAGGCCAGCCCAGAGAACCAAATAAATATTAATTATTCCTGTACTAGACAATGGTAGACAGAATGGACATGCATGTGCTGATTTTAAATTAGGCAATACGAAGCAATCAACACAAGTTTCACTAGGGTAGAAAAAACAGGTCTCTGGGGACAAGTAGGATTACTGTAGCAAGTGACATAGTTGTTTCTTTTCGGAGGTGCTATCATTAGTTCAAACATGAGTTTCTTTCAATTGTTGATGTAATGATAGTTCAAATGTTAAAAAGTCGAAAGAAAGTTCAACATGGAAATCTTCACATTCTTGAAATCACAAACTCCACAAAGGTTCAAATAAGAATCAATCAGCTAATGTATAAACCCAAGCTAGGTGTCTATAAATCAGATGTTGTTTAATGGTGCATCACACATTCACAAGTGAAATTACATCAAACAAAACTATAGGGTACTTGAATGCAATTACATCAAACAAAACTATAGGGTACTTTTAAATAAAAGGTATTTTAAGGCAAAAGTGCAAAGTAGGATAAACTATAGGGGACTTGAGTGTAAATTTACAAAACTACAAGTTCCAGTCGCTGGCTTTTCACGGTGGCGACGACGAGGCAAGCGTGGATGTAGAAGCGGTGTTGGGCCGACGCCGACGACGGGGCGACGAGCTTGGGCGGGCGGCGACGACGTTGCTGGGGCGGCGGGGCGGCGAGGCGACGATCTCCAACGCGGCGACGATCTCCAACGCGGGCGGCGACGATCTCCAACGCGGGTCGGCAGTGGCGGAGAGGGTCAGCAGCGGGGGCACTGGGGCGGGCTGAGGCAGAGGCGGCGCTGGGGTGGGCGGCGTTGGCACAGGGCGGCGGTGAAGTTTGAAGACGAAGATT
>NC_033797.1:52295445-52303719 GCF_001876935.1 Asparagus officinalis
CTTCCTCTCGTGGAAGCGGGTTTAGAGGCGGTCCGCCGCGCGGGTGATGCCTCGCTCACACGGCGATGCAAGCAGGAGCTTGAGCGTGTGGAGGGGTGGATGTACCGCCTCGAGGAACTGGCCCATGATGATCCCTCCGACGTGCCACCGCCCCTTCCACGTATCTCCTGGCTCGAGCGTGAGAATCGGGCGAAGCGGATTCGGGCGAAGGAGGCCGAGCTCAGACGTCTGCGGAAGCGACACCAAGCGGTACTGGACCGGATGGACGCTTACCTGGACAGGGCTTTCTTCGAGGACGCTGGCTCTCTTCGCGGCGAGGCAAAGCTTCAGGAGCGTGGGCGTGAGGCGAGGAGGCTGATCGAGGCTGCCGGGACGGTGGACCGGGAGCTCCAACTCCTTCGCCAAGAGGAAGAAGACAGCGAATTGGATTTAGCCAGGCGGCAGCAGGAGCAGAAGGAGAAGGCGAGGATCCGACGTGCGGCGGATCGTGCGAAGATCAAGGTAAAGATTGGTTCTTTTAGCCTGCTAAAATTCCTGTGATGCTCCTGCTGTCTAAGTCGCCTCTTTTTTTTTCGTTGTTTCGCGAACTTAGTTGGTGCCTCAGGCATCACAACTAAACTGAAAACTTATGTATATTTTGGCCCGTTGTGGCTCTTTTTGCTTGTTCTGCTTATTCTTGTTTTGCATGCACAGTTTTCTTTTTCTTTGTCTGCGCTGTTTGGCATTTGAGTTGAGCCTAGAGAGCCCCTGACCATTCTGTTTTGGGCTTAGTCGTTTTAGGCTCTTGTTCTGTTCTCTGTTGTTCGCAATGTGGGATCGGGTTAACTCCAATCTTCGCGTTGTAGCTCTAATAGGATCAAGAGAGTAACACTTGGTTTGCAGCGAAGAACAATCGTTCGCTTCTGCGGCCAACTGAAGAACTTAACTTCGACTCGCCTCTCGGCGAGTTGCTGCCTGGGGAACCGACAGACAGGTCGTCTGCCGAACCGCCTTCGATAATTGTCGTCATTTGGGAATGCGACAATTGATTGTGGTAGGAATCATCACGTGGTAGACTCTACCCACCAGTTATTCTACAGGAATGTTAGAATATCTAGAATAGGTCAAATAGTTCAGGGACGTAGGAGTGTGACTATTGACAAGAGTAATAGCACATCGTGTGGTAGGCTATTGCTTAGGCTGTGCTATTCGTAGGAATAACGGCGCCAATCATCAGAGGTGATCGTTAACTTGATGGGGTCTTGTCACGATAGGAGCAACTGTGGGGACCTACCATTCTTCTGAAGAGGATTGGTAAGCGGATTGTGTTAGAGGTTTAATGTTAACGTGACAGGGACTGTCGTGATTGGAACGACTTTGAGGACCCATCATCCTTTGGAAGAGGATTGTCGGGGGACTGTGGCTCTGGTCCTAACTATCTGAAGGTTTGACCAAATGGGCGTTTGATGTCGCCCACCTGAGATGCTAATCTCGCCTGTTTTGAGAAATTCGTCAAGACAGGGTGCTTTAGCTGGTAAAGTGGATTCCGCCTATACCGATAGGCTTGCTTGATTTGCTTGATCCAAACGATTCGCCTGATCTGAGCGGTTCGATTATCCTAAGCGGTTCGCCTGTACCGGTAAACTGGCTTAAGAAATGGAAGTATAGGAATAGTTTTACCTCTTATACCATTTGGAGGGTGTGAGGGCCAGTTTAAACTTGGGCACTCGTGGGAGTTTGGCGAAGGAGAACTAGGGGTAGTACTTCTTCAGATACTTTTCATTGATGGGCATCATGATCTTATCGCCATTCGGCTTGACGAGGCGATAGGCGCCGTTCGAGTAGACTGTTTCTACTACGAATGGTCCTTCCCACTTGGACTGGAATTTCCCCTTCTTCTTGGAAGTGAGGATCATTGGTCGGCGAACGGAGAGCACGAGCTCCCCCTCTTTGAATGCTCAGCGTTTGACTTTCCTGTCAAAATTCTTGGCCATCCGAGCTTGATAAAACTCAATGTGCTGCTAAGCTTCCAGTCGCTTGTCGTCCAGCGCCTCGAGTTCTACGAGTCGCAGTTGGTGATTTTCCTCGGTCGTCATCCCTGTTGCTAAGGCGACACGGAGGGATGGAATTTGAATCTCTAATGGTAATACGGCTTCACAGCCGTATACCAACGAGTAGGGCATGGTGCTAGTCGGTGTGCGAACCGTTGTGCGATATGCCCACAGGCTCTCACCTAGCTTTTCGTTCCAGTCGCGTTTGCTAGTGGAAGTCAGCTTGGTCAAGATCTTGATAATTGTTTTGTTGAAGGCCTCGGCCAAACCATTCGCTGAAGGGTTGTATGCTGTGGAAGAGAGGTTCTGTATTCGGAATTTGTCACAGAACCTGGTGAATGCATGGCTAACGAATTGCTTGCCGTTGTCATGGATGATACGCCGGGGTATGCCGTATCGGTATATGACATGATGCTTGATGAACTTGATCACGTCAGCAGTCTTGACTTCTCTTAGGGGGATAGCTTCGGCCCACTTAGAGAAGTAATCTGTGATCGTGAGGATGAAGCGATGGCCTTTCGCCGATGGTGGAGATATTGGCCCAACTATGTCCATCCCCCATGCTTCGAAGGGCCAAGACGCCCTTGTCGGATGCAGATCCTCAGGAGGCTGGTGCATGTAGTTAGCGTGGATTTGGCACTCGTAGGAGCGTTTCGCATAAGCGACTGCGTCAGTAACCATCCTAGGCCAGAAGTAGCCTATCCTCCGCAGGCGATCCCAAAGTTTGGGCCCAGGCTGATGAGCCCCGCACGCGCCGTCATGTGCTTCGCGTAGGGCCTCTTGCGCCTCTGCCTTTGAAAGACAGCGAAGCAACATGCCGTCGTATGACCTGCGGTATAGCGTTTTAGTGGTTGAATCGTAGTAGAACCTCGAGGCACGCCGTCGGATAGACTCTCGTTCTCTCGCATCTTCGGGCAATATGCCGTATAAGACGTAATCGATGATCGGGAGACGCCAGTCTTCCTGATCAGGCTGATCCGGTGTTTGGTGAGTGGCGTTCACCTCTGGGATGTCTCCTAGTCGAAAAAGTTTTTGGCTGGCGACAGTAACTCGTTGGGTCGTTCCCAAAGGTTGGGCTAAGTTAGCTGCCAAGGATGCGAGAGCATCCGCATGGGTGTTCTTCGAACGGAGCACGTGCTCAATGCGGAAGCTCTCGAACAACTCTACCAGCCCGACAGCCGCTTTGTGGAGCAGGATGAGTTCATCGTTCCTGACTTCACACTCACCGGTCATTTGCTTAACGATGAGTTGGGAATCGCCGTAAGCCTCCAGATGCTTGATCCCTAACTCTTTGGCCAACTCGAGTCCTATGAGCAGCGCGTTGTACTCAGCTACGTTGTTGGTGCACGGTTCCGTTAAGGAAAAGGCCCGGGGTAACACATAGCCATGCGGAGAGGTGAGGACCACCCCCACTCCTGCAGAGATAGAGCCGTTTGCGCCTGCGCGAGACGCGCCGTCGAAGAACATCTGTCACACCTCAGGCGATGAAGTCACATTGGCTTCGGGAGGTTCATCTGGTAGATCTTCAAATAGATTGGTCTTTACCCCCAGTGGGTGACTAGCCATGAGATCGCAGATGGCCTGTCCCTTGACTGATTTCTGCGGCATGAAGTGGATGTCATATTGAGAGAGCAGAAGCGCCCACCTGGCCAGGCGCCAGTTTAACGCTACAGGTTGTGTCATGAAGACCCGAATAGGGTTCATCTGGAAAATGACATGGATCGTCTGGCCGACCAAGTAGTACCGCATCTTTTGGATGGCAAACACCAAGGCTAGGCATTCCTTCTCGACCATTGGGTACCGTTGCTCGGCACCGTTGTTCGGCGCCCTGCAAGGTTCTGTTCAGGTAGTAGATGCCTTGCTCGTGGCCTGCATCGTCGTTCTGAGCCAGGAGGGCGCCTAGAGAATGTTCCATGGCCCGTATGTATATGAGGAATGGCCTCCCTGAGATTGGCGCCGCAAGTACAGGCGGATTTGAGAGATAAGTTTTGATCTCTTCAAAGGCCTTTCGGCATGGCTCATCCCAGACGAAGGAGGTACCTTTCTTCATCAACTTAGAGAAGGGTTGGCACTTGCTCGAGAGATTCAAGATGAATCTTCGGATATAAGCCAGTCGTCCCTGAAGGCCTCTTAGCTCTTTAAGATTTCAGGGCGGTTGGAGCTCTTGGATAGCTCGCACCTTGTCTGGATCAATCTGGATTCTTTTCGTTGTGACGACAAAACCGAGAAATTTACCGCTAGACATCCCCAAGAATGACTTGGTAGGATTCATCTTTAGTTGATGAGCCCTCATGAGTTCGAACATCGCCTTCAAGTCTTGGAGGTGATCCTCCTTATGGCGACTCTTCACGACCAAGTCGTCCACATAGCATTCGACCGTCTTTCGCAAATGATCTCGAAAGATCGTGCTCATGGCGCGCTGGTAGGTTGCGCCAGTGTTCTTGAGTCCGAAAGGCATGACGGTATAGCAGTACACCCCCATGGGAGTTCTGAATGCAGTGTGCTTCTCGTCCTCAGGGTGCATTTTGATCTGATTGTACCCTGAAAACCCATCCATGAAGGACATCCTCTCGAATCCGCACGTATTGTCAATGATGACATCCGTGATGGGTAGAGGAAATTTGTCTTTAGGGCACGCAGCGTTGAGGTTCCTAAAGTCGATGCAGATTCGAATCTTACCGTTCTTTTTCAGGACCGGCACAATGTTCGCCACCCAGTCGGGGTGTTGCTCCTCTCTGATGAAACCGGACTCAATCAGTTTCTTCACTTCAGCTTCGATCGCCTCCATGATTTGGGGGCGAAAACGCATCTGTTGTTGTTTGATTGGTTTAGCGTCAGGGTTGATGTTGAGACGATGCGTGGCGACCCGCGGATCCAAACCAGGCATGTCCTCGTAATTCCAGGCGAAAATGTCGATGTATTCCCGTATGAGGGCGATGAGGTCTCCTTTTTCCTGTGGAGGCAGACTGCCACTGATGAATATGGGTTTGGGATTCGCCTCAGTACCCATGTTCACCTGGAGGACTGCGAGTCAGAGAGTGCCGCCTTCCCCTTATCCGTCATGTTAACTGTGGCGGATGCGAGCTCTAGGTCGTCGGCAACGTGTCCTTTTTGGTGACGACGCCTTCGACGGGAGGGCCTTGGTCGAGAGGACTGTTGAGAAAGCCTCTCGATTCACCTGGAGGACTTCGTCTTCGGTTGGTGGTTCGCGCTGTTCGAAGCGACTGTTCCACTGGGCGTTAATATGACGATCCCATGTCTCGTCGTAGAGTGGAAGTTGTTCGTCCTCCGCCATCTCGACGGGGTCTACTGTAGCCATGTTGACTGTAAAGCCATCGAATAGATCCCTCACGCTGACGTCTGAGTCCCAAGCCGAGGTCGTCGACGATTGGTCCCTCGAACATGCGTAGTTGGAGTCCTCGTCGACGTAAAAGCACAGCTCCGACGAGGAGGAGGAGTAGCCTAAGCCTCTCCGGGTCCTGTTGAAGTAATTTGAGGGCTTTCCTTTGGGGACGTAGGCGGGTTTGATGACCGTCTTACGTCCTCGGCCGTAATTTAGGCCCTCCAAGCTGGTGAGGTCATACCCCATGTCGCTCATCATTCGTCTCGCAACTCGACTGTACTGTGAAAACTGGGGCGTTGGGTCCTCGTCCTCGGATTCGTCCCATAGCGTGCGCAGGGGATGATCTATCCGACCGAAAATAATATCCTTTCGATAATTCTTTCGGGCCGGTATGACGAATACAACTTGCGATGATCTGATCGGCTGCGTCTTGGCGGCGTATGACGAGCATACCGGCAAGTGTATGGAAGGCTCACTGTAGAGCTTCGACCATAGTTCATTTGGCGCATCATCTTCGGACGTGGAACAAGACGACAAATAAGCAAAGTCGGATTTCTCATTCACGATAAATTTTTCCGCCTGAACAGCGTTGGTTACATGGTGACTCTCGTAGCCAATTACAATTGACTCAAAGTCATTCAGAATTAAGCTGTCACCATATTCAGGCTCGCTATCCGCCTCGTTGCCGCTTTCTGGCTCCTCCGCTGGTGGCGCGTCGGGGTCCTGGTACAACAGGGAATCCGTGAAGTAGTTTTCGACGCCTTTGAAGGGCTGCTTGTCGGCCACTACTGTCCTGACTCGTTCATAGTTGTCCACATACTTCAAGCACTGGTGTAATGTGGACGGGACTATCCTGTTGCCATGGATCCATGGCCGCCCCAGAAGTATGTTGTACGAGGGTTCGGCGTCGATGACGTAGCCCGTCACCTCCGTCTTCATGTCGCCTATTCGACACTTCAGGCGGATTTTGCCGAGCGGCCGAGTCCCCGTGGCGTTAAAGCCGAAGATGGTAGTCGCAGTTGAGGAGAGGCTCTTTGGCGGTATCCCCAAGTGCTTGATCAACTTCAGGGGCACGATGCTCAGCGCGGACCCTGGATCGACCTGAATCCGATCCACTTTCGACGAGCCGACGTATCCTGTGAAGTACAGCGGCCGGTCGTGAGATGTGCTCTTGATGAGCATATCTTCAGGGGTGAAAGTAATGCACGGGACTCGTCTTTCAAAGACTTGGCAGCAAGTTGCACATCCCTGTTCTGCCTCTGTTTCTTTCGAGAAATGGGTATAGAACGCCTCTGAGTCGGCCAGCGCCTCTTGGAGGGCTTCTCAGGTAGACCTGGACAACCGGAGGAGGTCGTACATGGTAATCCGTGCGGGAATGCTTTTCAGTTGCACGAGCACGTTGAACCGGAAAGGCTGGCGGCTTGTGCTTGGTCCGTCCTGATTAGGAGGGGTTGTTGTGACTGGCCTCGCGGGAGGTCCCGCCAGGTTCTCCGCCCTCGCGGGATATTCTTTCGCGAATTCTTTTCCTTCCCTCATGGCGAAGACGTTGGTGTCTTCTTCAAAGTCGGTTAGGACAGTCATTGCTGCATCATCTCTACCTAGGATGGCAGAGACAACGTTGCAGGGCTTCTTCTTAGCCTCTTTGGAAGGCGGTGCAGTCCACTGCTCGTCATGGAGGAGGTCTGGATGAACCCACATCACCTGCCCATCTGGCAAAGTTTGTGGGACCAAACCCTTTTCCCGCTGGTTGTGAGGATCGTCGTTAGTGATCTTCAAGACCGCCTTGGGGATAGGGATTACTCAAGCTGGGGCCTGAACCTCCGGGAGATTTGTCCCGAAGCTTAAAGTGATCATGTTCGTAGTCACTTGCTTCTGGACTTTCTCTTTCTTCAAAACCCCCGCGTCGTAGAGGGCTTGGAGCTTGTCCTTGAGGACGTAGCATTTGGTTGTGTGATGGCCAAGGAACCTGTGATACGCACAGTAACTTGGGTCACCGGTTTTGTCAGCCTCCTCAGGCTTGGTGGCTTCTGGCAACTTAATTCGCCCGCTCTTGAGTAGAGTGTCGAAAGTCGCCACCACCTGGTCTTCTTTGAAATCATATTGCCGCTGGGGGCGTGGTTCAAATTGCCTGGGTTTTGGCTTTTGAGTAGCTTTCGGCGCCGGGGCGGTGTCGACTGCCATGATTTCTTTTCCCCTTGACCGAGGAGGGTTCTTTGGCGCCGCTGGCTCCACTGCTCCCTTTTTGGACTACGGCTCTTCGGCCTCCAGCCTCTTGATCATATTTTTAACTTGCTCGCCTTGGCGGACAAGCTCCTTCCAAGTCCGGGTCTCTATTGCCCCTATTTTGGACAGGATATGGATCGATAGATTGTTGCGGCACATCTCAATCAGCGTCGCCTCGGAAACTTGGTCCCGACAGTGGACTGATCGATTCCGAAATCTCTTCACGAAGTCGTTGACCGACTCCGATTTGACACTTCCGTGTCGTCGTCGAAGAAGCGGGCGAGGAAGAGCTTCTCGACGTCGGCCCATGCCTTGATAGAGCCGGGCTCCAGTTTGCGGAACCATTCAAAGGCCACCCCCTTGAGGGTACCTATGAACAGTCGAGTAAGAATGACGTCATTTCCCGTGAGAAATCCGGTCTGCGCCATGAAGTAGTAGATGTGCTGCGAGGGTGATCCTTTGCCATCAAATTGTACCAAGCTGATTGGCTTGAACTTTGCTGGGTATGGGACTGTGTCCCATTCGATGGGGTAGGGGCGTACCACCCCCAGCTTGTTCATATTTTGCTGGAGCTTCAGCGCGTTGAGTTGGTCCTGGAACTCGTCGAATCTTTTGTCACGGGTGCTATCCCCAGTGTGCGACGTTCCTATCGACGTTTTGGAGGAGTAATCGGAATGC
>NC_033797.1:52304766-52311449 GCF_001876935.1 Asparagus officinalis
AGTGTTTGTTTGTATTAATAAGAAAGCTTATTACAAACTAATAATCAAATGGTTACAACAGAAGCAGAGGGAATGCCCTCTTTGTTTTTGTGTGGGGACTTTAGGTGGCTATAGGACGCTTTGCTCGATGCTCGTGTCGAGTCTGCTTCCCTTGGACCGTTCGATCAAGGTTGCTGGAGAGCTTCAGTTCGCAGTAGAAGCTCAAATCGAGGGAGTTCGGGTCTGCTTAGTTCGCCGGCGATCGGAGCTCGGAACTAGACAGTGGTGCTGCAATGCAAAGATTATGCAGAGAGCTTGGTCTTAACTTTTTTTCTCTAAGTTTTGCGACCTCTCCTCCAGTGTGCTGGAAGGGGCTTTTAAATGGAAGAGGGACAGCTTGACTCATCCTTGAATTATGGGATGTGACCATATCTTCTTCAGAGACGTCTAGCTGCTCCTCGATACCATGAATGGTCATTCGAGGGACTGTGCTTTATGTCCTGTCACCTAAGATGGGAAGGCCCACCCTTGTATATGAGGCAACGGCCGTCTGCTATCCGAGTGGACTTGACCAGCATTAATGAACCGCATTTATGAGTTCGCAGATTGATGAGGTGTCTGTCCGATCACTCGTACTGTGCGTGACCGCCCGGCGTGCTTTGAGCACGGTGCTTTCTCCTTTCCGGTCAGGAGAGGCGGCAAAGTAGGTGCACAGTACTCGAGTGGGTCTAGCCAACCTGCCGAGTGCCGGCGAATCCAGCTCTTGACTCAGACAGCTGAGGTGAGTCGCATTTATGAATGCTCAGGTTGACTCGACACCTGTCCAGGCCTTCGTACTGTGAGCAGCCGCTTGACGGTCTGGGGGTACCGTGCTCTCTCCCTTCGGGTCGAGAGAGATGGGATGGCCCATCCCAATGCGTGGGGTAGCGGATACCCAGTTGTACTAGTGGCCTTGAGGTTTGCAGGCGGATTCATCTTTGGACTCGGGCGGGCGAGTCGAGTGAAAGGCGAATTTCCGCTATTCCAACTGATCTCAACTCGTGCAGGCGAGTCGATTATTCAGGCGAATCTGGAACCGAGCACGTTTGACGACCATGCGGCTTAGGCAGGCGACCTCTTGTGGGCGAATTTCCTGTAGGCTTATCAGAGGTATTTTTTTACCGTCTACAGAGATTATAAGTATTATTCATATATTATCTTAAATACTAAAAAATATTCTTTCTTTGTTTTTTGAAGAGATGCATTAATGAAAATAATCCGTCAAGTGTTGAACATATGTTTAAGTCAATAACTACTATATGTTTCCTTGAACTTGATGAGATTATTTTCCCACTTTTAACTTTAATTCATTGGCACATGTTGGTATTATCTGTAAATGATAAAAGGTTTTATCATTACTCCTCTCTCTATGGATACATGTCCGATGCTATTGATTTTTAGAGTGAAGCTTATGTCCTCCATTCTTGATGATTGGAATTTGGATATTAGATCTTGTCATGAGATAGAAAGTGTTGATGTACCTCGACAACGTGGGTTAGTGTATTCAACTTACTCGTATGTTATTTTTTTCGTATGGGCTGACACATAATTTCTATATATTGTGGGTCAAAACTTTTATATTTGTACTTGTAGTAGCCTAGTTTGCGGGGTATTCTTGATGTGATACATATTCAGCCTTGTCTCTGGTCAACCTATTTCAATAGACCAAAAGGACTGTGGGAGATATAGAGCTCGTACCGTAGCCCTATTTCTATCTGAAGGTATATTTTCCAGAAGTGTAATGTTTAATGTATATGATTTCTTGTGGAAGTATTCATGCTAGGTAACATACAACACAAAACTTGAAAATAAAATATGTCAAAACAAAACTAAGAGGAACGAAAAGATGGATCAGTGATATGAGACCGAATTCAAATATTTTTCCTTAATTCACATGTAAAAGAAAAACATCACACGTGTAAGATGTAATTATTGTACTGTTGTAGAAGGACATATAAGATATTGCTTCAGGTGTATCATGAATGAACATGCCAACAAAAATAATGATCCTATAAGAGAGTAAACTCTTAGAGATTTGAAATGCTAGTGACTTTTACATCGTCTACTATTCTTTTGATCCGTGTATCTTTTGATTTCAGGATATAAACATTCACCTCAAGCTAAGTCCCCCGATGCTAGATGCCATCACGACAAGTAATTGTGCAATCATTCAAATCTACTTCAACGGTGGGGAAATCATACACCTCGTACCTTGTTGTAGTAGGAGTATGTAGGCAAATAAAATTGCCTTTATCCCTAACAAGTTCACCTGCAAGGCTAAACTTCGCCTACATGTTCAAGTTCGTGTGAACATGGCTGAATCTGCTTGTTCGCTTGAACAATTAAGTGCACACCAGGTCAAGTTCAACTTAATAACTTGACTTCGCCTGTATGAGTAAAGCTCACCTACAAATGAGCTAAGCTCGCTTGAAAGCTTAGCTCTCCAACTTCACCTGTAAAAGAGCTAAGCTCGCCTGAATGCTTAGCTCTCCAACTTCTCCTGCAAGCTAGCTAAGCTCGCCCGAATGCTTGGCTCACCAACTTTGTCTACACGCTTAAAAACTCGCCTGCTAGCTCACTAAGTTCACCTGAACTACTTGACCAAGTCAACTCGAATTGTGGACACGGTTGCAACCACTTCCCACAATCTAAGGTGGCGGTTACAACCGTTCTTCTCTATAAAAAAGCCACGGATGACTATAGAAAATGGGACTTTTAGCAATTTGACTTCTTGACATTGAGGAGAACCGAACTTAAGCATTCTTGTGCATTCGGCCTTCAATTCCTAGCTTGGGTGTTCGAATTCATTCAACCAAGCTTCTATAACGTGCTGAAGTTTGTTCACAGTCTCGTTCAAATCATCAAATGGAAGCAAACTCGACTCAAGCATCGAGCGAAGCGTCCTATTGCCCCAAAGATCCCACGTTAAATAAAGAGAGATCGAATCAATTCTCTCTGCTTCTGTGTAAAAGCAATTTCCATTTGTAATATAAATTTAATTAATACAAATTTCGTGATCTCATTTTACGACAAATAGAGTAGTAGAAAGATAACGTGATTGCTTATTTATATGAATGAGGTGCTCTTCCATAATAGGAACAAATGTTATGGTCCATTTGTGGGATGCCTCCTGCCTTTCAAAACTCATCTTCATCATTTTCTTACGAATATTATCAATTGTTTGGGTAATTGGCAAATAACGAGATTCTTTGATCCAAGAATTGAATGACTTCGCTAGGTTTGATGACAACCATCCATATCTACACGCATATCAATAAATAGTAAGTATAGAGGTACATATATCTAAACGATTTGCATATAAAATCTGCATAAATTAAAATATTAGTATTTTCTCATGAAAGTAGCAATTAACCCAATTTTCTGGACTCATCCTCAATATTTTATTATAGGCAATCTCTGATTTGTTCCGTAGCTTGTTACATTCATTGTTATTGGAACGAGAAGTTTATGCATAAGCAGCCCTCTTCATAGTTTGCACACATTCATCTCGTAAAGATTGTGTAATGCCTTTCTTTGACAAGTTATTCTTAAAATTAGCCAAAAGGTAACAAATACAATATGAGTGATGTGACCATGGAAAGTATTTTTTTCACAGAATTCTAAAGTTCTTTGTCCCTATCAGAGATTAAAATCAGCTCATCATCTGGAGTATATGGATCTTCATCATTGAAGAGAATGTCTCGAATGCATTCCAAACACGATTCCTAATTACTCTCATTCTCCACCACCCATATGCAAATTGCTACGGGAAATATTCCCCCATCTCCATTTAGAGTAGTTGCGGAAAGTAAGATTCTTTTATACCTATAAAAAAGAAGACCAATTATGAAACAAAGTATAATATGTTATTATGAAGAATGATACATTAATGCAAGTTTTAATTAGATTGACCTCTACCATACCTATCTAAAAGATGTGTACCATCTAAGAACAACATTGACTTGTATTCCTCCATAAACCCTTTCCAACAAGCATAATAAGACACAAATACTCTTGTAAATCTTCCATCTTCATGCTCTAATGAACAATTGATCCCCGATTAGTTTCCATAACTTTTTCCTTATACCATAAGAGTTGGTCATATTAATATTTAGTATCACCATACAATTCATGTTGAGCTAGCTCTTTTCCCCACAAAATTCTATGATAAGGGATGTCCAAACCTAATTCCATTTTAAGCTTCTTCTGGAAATCAATTGGGCGATAAGTGAGTTGTTCATTCAAGATAGATTTGAGATAAGTAGCATTCCACTTACGAGATGCCCGTCTATATCCTTCCTTTCCTATGCCTCCTCCCAAACAACTATGAAAACTATAATTTTTTTTACATAGAACCGGTCATTATCTCTACGATGGGTGCAATGAACCATCCATTCATAGTTTGCAACCTTACATTTTGCTGTCACTCTTTTACGTTCATTTTTTACAAAAACAAAGTTAAAATCTCGTGCAATTGAGTAATTACTTAAACTCCACCGACAATATTCAACATCATCAAATTCTTGACCAATACTTCTAATTGCATTGTGCCATGCAAGAAGAATCATACTGGAGCTCCCAACTTCCCGAGATATATTTTTGGAAGACGAAGGATTTTGTGAATAAGAAGCATGTTCTTTTTTTGGTCAATGAAAAGATTTTATTCATTCACCAATGAGAGAAATGTATATACATCAAGATCTCAAAGCATACGAGAGATTAAAAAAAACCGAATACAGAGACTTCAAGAAAGGAAAAGAACTGACAGGTTTCACAAAGATTGTAACTAGTCTCGATTCTCCTCCTGAATTTGTGAGTTGAGGACAGCAGATAGAATGTCCATCTTAATTCTCTTAATCAATTGAGCTGCAGATTTTTGTTCCTGTTGAAAAATTCTGAGGTTTCTCTCAGTCCAGATACTGTAAATTGTAGCAGTAAATGCCATTCTTTTGATTCCTTGCTTGAATCCTTTTCCTCTTAGCTTTGTACAAAACCACTCCAAGATAAGATCCCACTCACATGATTTCCAGGTAAATTTAAGCCAACACATAATGTCATTCCAGACCTCTGAAGAGTAGCTACAAGAAAAGAATAGATGATTTCTGCTTTCCAGATCAGTTCCTGAACACAAACAACATGAACCAACATTTATTATCCCTCTCTTCATCAATCTGTCTTTAGTAAGTAATTTATTCAAGACAGCAAGCCAACTTATAAAAGAATGTTTAGGATAGCACAATTGATCCCAAACAGTGCAATGCCATGGCACTTGCTAAGTAACTTGTAACAGATCCTGGTATAAATTTGAGATATGAAACTTTGAATTCCTGTAGCAAGCATTCAGCAATTGTAACAGATTATTAATCCCACCACAAGAGAAAGCAGTTCTATCTCTTGCTTTTATCATTTGTTTCCACATCCAGGAGTCACTACTTCTTGCTTTTATCATTTACTTTTATCAGTTCCTGTAGTAGATTATTAATAAGAAGCATGTTCTTCACTAGAGGGGATGTATGGATTTCTGCATAGCAAATTGTATAAGAGTTAAAGAAAGTTAGAACTTTAGAATTGACGGTAAAAATATAAAAGTATATCAAAAGTATAAATTACCTTATATGGACAGTATTAGGTTGTTACCTAAATAATATCCCTCGATTCATCTCAACGTTCATAATAACTACATTCTCCTTACAACTTCGATGTATATGGAACATTATCGAAACATCATCATCATCATCATCATCATCATCACATACACGCACATAAATTTCTTGTGAATGGGGGACTTTGTAAGTCAAGTGCATCATGTTTGCACTACAAGCAGTTAGACTTTGCACCGCAACCGCCAAATCGTTGTAACCCCCATTGACATTTAATTTCAAAAAGTAATTATTTCCTCTAAAATACATTAATGCACAATATAATTCTTCATCCGTCTATATTTGTCATCAAAAATAAATAAATTTATGGAAATTTTCATCAAAGATAGACAACTAAAATCAAATTTAACTAACAATAAAATGAGTGGTTGAGAAATAAATTTCATGAATAAAATGAGAAACTAATGTGAAATAATAATGTGAAATAATTAATATGAAATAATAATGTGAAATTATGTGAAATTAATGAGTGGTTGACTAAAATCAAATTTAACTAAAAATTCATCAAATATAATAAATTTAACTAATTTTTATGAATTCATGAATAATAATAAGAAATTAATATGAAAAAATAACGTGAAATAATAATGTGAAATAATAATGTAAAATTATGTGAAATTAATGAGTGGTTGACTAAAATCAAATTTAACTAAAATTTCTTCAAATTTAACTAATTTTTATGAATTCATGAATAATAATGTGAAATAATTGTCATGAGTAAAATGAGGAATTAATGCTATAAACTTAGTAGTTGAGTAAAATGTAAAATTATGCCTTCAATTGCTAAGAAAGTGATGAATATCCACCAAAACCACACCCTACTCATTAATGTAGTTGAGAATTAATTGATGGAATTATAAGAGTGGATGAGAATTAATTGATAGCTTTACAAGAGTGGAAGAATGTAGTAAAGAAAAAATAATGAATGAGAGAGGAGAGTTAATTGAGAAATGAAGAGAGAGAGAGAGAGAGAGAGGGAGGGAGAGGAGGGGGGTTCCCACTGTT
>NC_033797.1:52312449-52344470 GCF_001876935.1 Asparagus officinalis
GGCCTTACCCTTCAACTGTTTTAGCCTTGAACGGTCTAATCAAGTATTGAGTAACCGCCTAGGGTTCTTTGGGTATTTAACACCCTTACTCTCTATCAAGAGGACCTACAGCCTTCTCATCATCTTCCTCAGAGTAAACCCAGATCTTCCCTTCCTCATACCCCCGATGGCGCCGAAGGTGAAGAGGGTCGCCTCTAAGAAAAGGAAAGAACCTTCTTCCTCGGGCGCTGCTGAGGCTTCTGCGGCCGAAGGTACTCTTTCGTCCTGGCTCTCGCGCGGGTTGAACAAGTATTCTTCCCTTGACTCCTCTCTATGTTGTTGTGTTTTACAGATCGAGGGGAGGTGCCGACTGCCGAGGAGCCTGCGGCCGAGCCTATCTTGATTTCAGACGACGAATCTGAAGGTCCTGCGACCTCCGTCGCTTCAGACCCTGCTCCCGAACCGGGAGATGAACCCTGCCTTGAGATCCTGCCTATTACGGCGCTCGCTCCGAGCCAAGAACCTGCTCCTTCCGAGTCCCTGTCCTGGCAGGCTCGCATCGAAGAGTTCGAGAGCACTGTGAGACAGGTGATTTCCCTTGTCGGACTCGGCATGGGTAGTTTTGACAGCTTCAGGCAGTCTCTCTTTGATCGCGTGGCTGATTTGCGGCGATCGGGTGAAAATCGGCTCGCTACCCGTTGCATGCGTGAACTTCGTCTCTTGGAGCCACGCATGATAGGGTTAGAGACCTTGCTACGGGAAGGTCCGGAAGCCAACATGGAGTCTTGCCTGGCTCATGTTAGGCGTCAGGAAGCCCTGGAGCAGGAGACCCGTTCCAAAGAAATAGCGGATTTGGAGTCTGTCGCCAACTTTTGGGTGGGTCAACAACATTTGCTAGAGGAGATGGCTCGCCTGAGGGCCGAATTAGGACAGGCGGAGGCGAAGTGGAAGGGGCTCAGTCCGACGTTGTGAAGGTCAGTAAGAATGCTGAGGCGAAAACTCGACGCCTGCTAGCCTTGCGCCAGGCAGATGCTGCCGCCAAGTCGAACCGCGAGGACCGGATTCGGAAGGCTGCTGAAAACAAGGCTCGGGAAGACCACGCGAGCCAGGTGGAGGCGGCCAAAGAAGAGATCTCCACTTTTAGCGTGTTCGACTAAGACTTCTGCCTCATGATTGCGTTAAGACATTTTGTTTATGACTTGTTTGTTTATGAAGTCATAACTTTGTTCAAATGTATTGTCTTAAACACTGGGTGCATGTTTTACTTCTTTGAACGTAATATTATGACTTTCGCAATTGCAAAAACCATAACTTTGTTCAAATGTACTGTCTTAAAGCATCAATGAGGTTTATGTCTGCTCCTTGTGCGTATACTCTTTGGATATGTTGCTTTCCAGTGTTTTGCTCTGTAATTGCCGACAATCTCGTACCGCAAGCGAAATCTCTTATGTGACGACGAGTCTATTTTCAAGGCCAAACTCTATTCCGATGAGTTTACGCTGTCGGCGAAACTATGGTGACGGCGAGTTCGTTAAGATGGTGAAGCTTGGCTCCTGACAAGTTCACGTTGCTGGCGAAGCTTGTATGCAGGCGAAACTCGATCGTGGTGAGTTTTTCTTGGAAGCTAAACTCAACTGCTGGCGAGTTCGAGTAGACGGCTAAACTCAACTGCTGACGAACTTACGCTGCAGGTAAAACCCGTATGATTTCGAGCTGTGACAAAAATCAAACTCGATTGATGGCGAATTTGAGTTGTAAGCGAAACTCATATAATGGCGAGCTCACACTACAGGCGAAATTTGGATGGCGGTGAGTTTGTCCAACAGTTGGAAATTCAACTGTGGGCGAAGCTTGTGCCACGCGTCCAGCTGCAGGCCTAAGTGCTCGCCAGCTAAGCCTCTGCGGGCGCATTAATGCTCATTTAATGGTGAAGCGACCGAACGCTTCGCCTCTCGTGCTCAATCCGATCGGTCGGTTTGGGGTTTCGAGAGGACCGGCCTTTATTGGCGTTGAGTTCGAAGCGTCGCAGGACATCTGGACCGCTTAATCGCTTGGGGTGATGAATCACAGCCGTCGGATTTTTTGAATATATATCCGTACTTGTCCCTCTTCAGCAGAGTCCTTACTGCTTTCGAGAAAGAAAAAATCCACTAGAAGAAGATCTCCGCGAAAAACTTCCCTTCCTCATGGCTTCCTCTTCGATCACAGCGACTCCGAGCCGGCGTCGCTTGGCGGCTTTCCACACCGTTCGTTGACTCGGCATCCCGGCTGCCTCCCCTCGCCTTCGAGCCTCGGCCCAAAGGTCTTCTGATTCTGGACCCCGTGGCTCATCCTGCGTTCGCTGCCCCTCCAGCAGCTTGGTGCGGACTTGTGCATGGATCGCCCTCTCTGGTCAGCGTGGGCGTACGCAGGCGATATTTACGATGCTGCTTCTCTCGTTGGAAGCCGGGCTTAGAGGCAGGTCCGCCACGCGGGGGATGCCTCGCTCAACGGCGCATCGAGCGGTAACTGCGTCGCTGAGACCACTGCGCGTGGAGGGCGTGGACTGCCCGCACCGCCTCGAGGATTGGCTTATGATGATCCTCCGACGTTAGCCACCGCCCCTTCCACTGTATCTCCTGCTCGAGCCGTTGAGGACGCGGGCGAAGCGGGATTCGGGCAAAGGAGGCCAGAAACTCAGACAGTCTGTGAAGCGACACCAAGCGGTACTGGACCGGAATGGACGCTTGCCTGCGACAGGGCTTTCTTCCAGATGGCACGCTGGCTCTCTTCGCCGGCCGACTGGCAAAAGCTTTGATGGACGCGGGGCTGTGAGGGCGACGGCGAGGCTGTGAGGCCGCCGGCGACGCTGTGGACCGGGAGCTCCAACTCCTTCGCCAGGAGGAGGAAGACAGCCAAGCGGACTTAGCCAGGCGGCAGCAGGAGCAGAAGGAGAAGGCGAGGATCCGACGCGAGGCTGATCATGCGAAGATCAAGGCAAAGATTGGTTCTTTTAGCCTGCTGAAATTCCTGTGATGCCGCTGCTTAAGTCCCCTCTGCCTTTTGTTGTTTTGTTAATCTAGTAGGTGCCTTAGGCACCACAACTAAACTGAAAACTTGTGTAAATTTTGGCCCGTTATGGCCTTTTTTGCTTGTTTTGCTTATCTTAGCCTTACATGCACATATTTCTTTCTTTTTTTTTTGTATGTGCTGTGTGACACTTGAATTGAACTCGACGAGCCTCTGACCATTCTGTTTTGGACCTAGTCTTTTTAGGCCCTTGTTTTGCCTTCTGTTGCTCGCAGCGTGGGATCGGGTTAACTCCGATCTTCGCGTTGTAGCTCAAATGGGATCGAGAAAGCAACACTTGGCTTGCAGCAAAGAAAAATCGTTCGCTCCTGCGGCCAACTGAAGAGCTCAACTTCAACTCGCCTCTCGGTGAGTTGTTGCTTGGGGAACCGACAGATAGGTCGTCTGCCGAACCGCCTTCGACAATTGTCGTCATTTGGGAATGTGACAATTGATTGTGGTAGGATCCATCGCGTGGTAGACCACTACCCATCAGTTATCCTAAGGGAGTGTTAGGATATCTGGAATAGGTCAAATAGTTCAGGGACGTAGGAGTATGACTATTGACAGAAGTAATAGCACGTCACGTGGTAGGCCATTACTTAGGCTGTGCTATTCGTAGGAATAACGGCGTCAATCATCAGAGGTGATCATTAACTTGATGGGGTCTTGTCGCGATTGGAGCAACTGTGGGGGCCTACCATTTTTCTGAAGAAGATTGGCAAGTGAATTGTGTCAGAGGTTTAATGTTAACGTGACAGGGAATGTCGTGATTGGAACGACTTTGAGGACCCACCATCCTTTAGAAGAGGATTGGTGAGTGATTTTGTCAGAGGTTTAATGTTAACGTGACAGGGAATGTTGTGGTTGGAACGACTTTGAGGACCCACCATCCTTTAGAAGAGGATTGGTGAGTGATTTTGGCTCTGGTCCTAACTATCTGAAGGTTTGACCGAGTGGGCTTTTGATGCCGCCCACCTGAGATGCTAATCTCGCCTGTTTTGAGAGATTCGCCAAGACAGGGTGTTTAGCTGGTAGAGTGAATTTCACCTAGACTGATAGGCCTGCTTGATGCGGTCGATTCGCCTGATCTGAGTGATTCGCCTGGTTTGAGCGATTCGCCTGCTCTGAGCGATTCGCCTGATTTGGCCAGTTCGCCTGATTTGGGCAAGCTGGTTCAAGAAATTGAAGCGTAGGAATAGTTTTACCTCTTATACCATTTGGAGGGTGTGAGGGCCAGTTTAGACTCGTGCACTCGTGGGAGTTGGTGAAGGAGAACTAGGGGTAGTACTTCTTCAGATACTTGCCATTGATGGGCATCATGATCTTATCGCCATTCGGCTTGACGAGGCGATAGGCGCCGTTCGAGTAGACTGTCTCTACTACGAACGGTCCTTCCCATTTGGACTGGAATTTCCCCTTCTTCTTGGAAGTGAGGATCATTGGTCGGCGAACGGAGAGCACGAGCTCTCCCTCTTTGAAGGCTCGGCGCTTGACTTTCTTGTCGAAATTCTTGGCCATTCGAGCCTGATAAAACTCAATGTGCTGCTGAGCTTCCAGTCACTTGTCATCCAACGCCTCGAGCTCTGCGAGTCGCAATTGGTGATTTTCCTCGGTCGTCATCCCTGTTGCTAAGGTGATGCGGAGAGATGGAATTTGAATCTCCAACGGCAACACAGCCTCACAGCCGTATACCAATGAGTAGGGCGTGGTGCCAGTCGGTGTGCGAACCGTTGTGCGATATGCCCACAGGCTCTCGCCTAGCTTTTCGTTCCAATCGCGTTTGCTAGTGGAAGTCAGCTTGGTCAAGATCTTGATGATCGTCTTGTTGAAAGCTTCGGCCAAACCATTCGCTGAAGGGTTGTAGGCCGTGGAAGAGAGGTTCTGTATTCGGAATTTGTCACAGAACCTGGTGAATGCATGGCTAACGAATTGCGTGCCGTTGTCATGAATGATACGCCGGGGTACGCCGTATCGGTATATGACATGGTGCTTGATGAATTTGATCATGTCGCTAGTCTTGACTTCTCTTAAGGGGATAGCTTCAGCCCATTTAGAGAAGTAATCGGTGATCGCGAGGATGAAACGATGGCCTTTCGCCGATGGTGGAGAAATTGGCCCCACTATGTCCATCCCCCATGCCTCGAAGGGCCAAGATGCCCTCGTCGGATATGTCCATCCCCCATGCTTCGAAGGGCCAAGACGCCCTCGTCGGATGCAGATCCTCAGGAGGCTGGTGTATGTAGTTGGCGTGGATTTGGCATTCGTAGCATCGCTTCGCATAAGCGACTGCGTCAGTAACCATCCCAGGCCAGAAGTAGCCTATCCTCCGCAGGCGATCCTAAAGTTTGGGTCCAGGCTGATGAGCTCCACACACACCGTCATGCGCTTCACGTATGGCCTCTTGCGCCTCCGCCTTTGAAAGACAGCGAAGCAATAAGCCATCGTATGACCTCCGATACAACGTTTTAGTGGTTGAATCGTAGTAGAACCGCGAGGCACGTCGTCGGATAGATTCTCGTTCCTTCGCGTCTTCGGGCAATATGCCGTATAAGACGTAATCGATGATTGGGAGACGCCAGTCTTCCCGATCAGGCTGATCCGGTATTTGGTGAGTGGCGTTCGCCTCTGGGACATCTTTTAGTCGAAAAAGTTTTCGGCTGGCGACTGTGACCCTTTGGGTCGTTCCCAAAGGCTGGGCCAAATTGGTTGCCAAGGATGCGAGGGCATCTGCATGAGTGTTCCTGGAATGGAGCATGTGCTCAATGCGGAAACTCTCGAATAACTCCACCAGTCTGACGGCCGCTTTGTGGAGTGGGATGAGATCTTCGTTCCTGACTTCATATTCGCCAGTCATTTGTTTAACGATGAGTTGGGAGTCGCCGTAAGCCTCCAGATGCTTGATCCCTAATTCTTTGGCCAACTCGAGCCCTATGAGTAACGCGTTGTACTCAGCTACGTTGTTGGTGCACGGTTCTGTCAGGGAAAAGGCCCGGGGTAACACGTGACCATGCGGAGAGGTGAGGACCACCCCCACTCCTGCAAAAATAGAGCCGCTCACGCCTGCGCGAGACGCGCCGTCAAAGAACATCTGCCACACCTCTAGCGATGAAGTCACATTGGCTTCGGGAGGTTCATCTTGCAGATCTTCGAATAGATCAGTCTTCACCCCCAGCGGGTGACTAGCCATGAGATCGCAGATGGCTTGTCCCTTGACTGATTTCTGCGACATGAAGTGGATGTCGTATTGAGAGAGCAGAAGCGCCCACCTGGCCAGGCGCCAGTTTAACGCTGCAGGTTGTGTCATGAAGACCCGAATGGGGTTCATCCGGGAGATGACATGGATGGTTTGGCCAACCAAGTAGTGCCGCATCTTTTGGATGGCGAACACCAAGGTTAAGCATTCCTTCTCGACCATTGGGTACCGTTGTTCGGCGTCCTGCAAGGTTCTGCTCAGGTAGTAGATGCCTTGTTCATGGCCTACATCGTCGTTTTGAGCCAAGAGGGCGCCTAGAGAGTGTTCCATGGCCCGTATATATACGAGGAATGGCCTCCCTGAGATTGGCGCTGCAAGGACAGGCAGATTTAAGAGATACGCTTTGATCTCTTCAAAGGCCTTTTGGCATGGCTCGTCCCAGACGAAGGAAGTTCCTTTCTTCATCAGCTTAGAGAAGGGTTGGCACTTGCCCAAGAGATTCGAGATGAATCTTCGGATATAAGCCAGTCGTCCCTGAAGGCCTCTTAGCTCTTTAAGATTTCGGGGTGGTTGGAGCTCTTGAATAGCTCGCACCTTGTCTGGATCAATCTGGATTCCTTTCGTCGTGACGACGAAACCGAGGAATTTACCGCTAGACATCCCCAAGAATGACTTAGTAGGATTCATCTTGAGCTGATGAGTCCTCATGAGTTCGAACATCGCCTTCAAGTCTTGGAGGTGGTCCTCCTTATGGCGACTCTTCATGACCAAGTCGTCGACGTAACACTCGACCGTCTTTCGCAGATGATCTCGAAAGATCATGCTCATGGCATGCTGGTAGGTTGTGCCAGCGTTCTTGAGTCCGAAAGGCATGACGGTGTAGCAGTACACCCCCATGGGAGTTCTGAATGCAGTGTGCTTCTCGTCCTCAGGGTGCATTTTGATCTGATTATACCCTGAGAAGCCATCCATGAAGGACATCCTCTCGAATCCGCACGTATTGTCAATGATGACATCCATGATGGGTAGAGGAAATTCGTCCTTAGGGCATGCAGCGTTGAGGTTCCTAAAATCGATGCAGATGCGGATCTTCCCGTTCTTCTTCAAGACCGGAACAATGTTCGCCACCCAGTCGGGGTGTTGTTCCTCTCTGATGAAACCAGATTCGATCAGTTTCTTGACCTCAGCTTCGATCGCCTCCATGATTTGGGGGCGAAAACGCCTCTGCTGTTGTTTGATTGGTTTGGCGTTAGGGCTGATGTTGAGGCGATGCGTGGCGACCCGCGGATCCAGACCAGGCATGTCCTCATAGTTCCAGGCGAAGACGTCGATGTATTCCCGTATGAGGGCAATGAGGTCCTCTTTTTCCTGTGGAGGCAGACTGCCGCTGATGAATATGGGTTTGGGATTCGCCTCAGTACCCATGTTCACCTGGAGGACTTCGTCTTCGGTTGGTGGTTCGCGCTGTTCGAAGCGACTGTTCCACTGGGCGTTGACATGGCGATCCCATGTCTCGTCATAGAGTGGGAGTTGTTCGTCCTCCGCCATCTCGACAGGGTCTACTGTAGCCATGTTGACGGTAAGACCATCGAACAGATTCCTCACGCTGACGTCTGAGTCCCAAGCCGAGGTCGTTGATGATTGGTCCCCCGAACATGCATAGTCGGAGTCCTCGTTGACGTAAAAACACAGATCTGACGAGGAGGAGGAGTAGCCTAAGCCTCTCCGAGTCCTGTTGAAGTAATTCGAGGGTTTCCCTTTGGGAACGTAGGCGGGTTTGATGACCGTCTTACGTCCTCGGCCGTAATTTAGGCCTTCCAAACTGGCGAGGTCGTACCCCATATCGCTCATCATTCGTTTCGCAACTCGACTGTACTGCGAAAACTGGGGCGCTGGGTCTTCGTCCTCAGATTCGTCCCATAGCGTGCGCAGGGGATGGTCGATCCGACCGAAAATAATATCTTTTCGATAATTATTTCGGGCCGGTACGACGAACACAGCTTGCGATGACCTGATCGGCTGCGTCTTGGCGGCGTATGACAAGCAAACACAGCTTGCGATGACCTGATCGGCTGCGTCTTGGCGGCGTATGACGAGCATACTGGTAGGTGTATGGAAGGCTCACTGTAGAGTTTCGACCATAGTTCATTTGGCGTATCATCTTCGGACGTGGAACAAGACGACAAATAAGCAAAGTCAGATTTCTCATTCACGATAAATTTTTCCGCCTGAACAGCGTTGGTTACATGGTGACTCTCGTAACCAATTACAATTGACTCAAGGTCATTTAGAATTAAGCTGTCACCGTATTCAGGCTCGCTATCCGCCTCGTTGCCGCTCTCTGGCTCCTCCGCTGGCGGCACGTCGGGGTCCTGGTACAACAGGGAATCCGTGAAGTAGTTTTCGACGCCCTTGAAGGGCTGCTTGTCGGCCACTACTGTCCTGACTCGTTCATAATTGTCCACATACTTCAAGCACTGGTGTAATGTGGATGGGACTATTCTGTTGCCATGGATCCATGGGCGCCCTAGGAGTATGTTGTACGAGGGTTCGGCGTCGATGACGTAGCATGTCACCTCCGTCTT
This sequence comes from Asparagus officinalis, assembly GCF_001876935.1. Lineage (NCBI taxonomy): Eukaryota > Viridiplantae > Streptophyta > Magnoliopsida > Asparagales > Asparagaceae > Asparagus > Asparagus officinalis. The sequence continues at coordinate 52,321,258 of NC_033797.1, forward strand.
CATGTCGCCTATCCGACACTTCAGGCGGATTTTGCCGAGCGGCCAAGTCCCCGTGGCGTTAAAGCCGAAGATGGTAGTCGTAGTCGCGGAGAGACTCTTGGGTGGTATCCCCAAGTGCTTGATCAACTTCAGGGGCACGATGCTCAGCGCGGACCCTCGATTGACCTGAATCCGATCCACTTTCGATGAGCCGACGTATCCTGTGAAGTACAGCGGCCGGTCATGAGATGTGCTCTTGATGAGCATATCCTCAGGGGTGAAAGTGATGCACGGGACTCGTCTTTCAGAGACTTGGCAGCAAGTTGCACATCCCTGTTCTGTCTCCGTTTCTTTTGAGAAATGGGTATAGAACGCCTCTGAGTCTGCCAGCGCCTCTTGGAGGGCCTCTCGGGTGGACCTGGACAACCGGAGGAGGTCGTACATGGTGATTCGCACGGGAATGCTTTTTAATTGCGCGAGCACATTGAACCGGAAAGGCTGGCGGCTTGTGCTTGGTCCATCCGGATTGGGAGAGGTTGTTGCGACTGGCCTTGTGGGAGGTCCTGTCGGGTTCTCCGCCCTCGCGGGATATTCTTTCGCAAATTCTTTCCCTGCCCTCGTCCGCGTCATCTCTACCTAGGATGGCAGAGACAACGTTGCAGTGCTTCCTCTTAGCCTCCTTGGAAGGCTGTGCAGTCCACTGCTCGTCATTGAGGAGGTCTGGATGGACCCACATCACCTGCCCCGATGGCAGAGTCTGTGGGACCAAACCCTTTTCCCGCTGGTGGTGAGGATCATCGTTAGTGATCTTCAAGACCGCCTTGGGGATAGGGATCACCCCTGCTGGGGCTTGAACCTTTGGGAGATCTGTCCTGAAGCTTAAAGTGATCATGTTCGTAGTCACTTGCTTCTGGACTTTCTCTTTCTTCAAAACCCCCGCGTCGTAGAGGGTCTGGAGCTTGTCCTTGAGGACGTAGCATTTGGTTGTGTGATGGCCCAGGAATCTGTGATATGCGCAGTAACTTGGGTCACCGGTTTTGTCAGCCTCCTCAGGCTTGGCGGCTTCTGGCAACTTAATTCGCCCACTCTTGAGTAGAGTGTCGAAAGTCGCCACCACCTGGTCTTCTTTGAAATCATATTGCCGCTGGGGGCATGGTTCAAATTGCCTAGGTTTAGGCTTTTGAGCGGCCTTCGGCGCCGGGGCGGTGTCGACTGCCATGATTTCTTTTCCCCTCGACCGAGGAGGATTCTTTGGCGCAGCTGGCTCTGCTGCTCCCTTTTTGGACTGCGGCTCTTCGGCCTCCAGCCTCTTGATCATATTTTCAACTTGCTCGCCTTGGCGAACAAGCTCCTTCCAAGTTCGGGTTTCTACTGCCCCTATTTTGGACAGGATATGGATCGACAGATTGTTGCGGCACATCTCAATCAGCGTCGCCTCGAAAACTTGGTCCCGACAGTGGACTGATCGATTCCAAAATCTCTTCACGAAGTCGTTGACCGACTCCGACTTCCGCTGCTTCTCAGCGAGGAGAGTGGCCATTGACACTTCCGTGTCGTCGTCGAAGAAGCGGGCTAGGAAGAGCTTCTCAACGTCGGCCCATGCTTTGATAGAGCCAGGCTCCAGTTTGCGGAACCATTCAAAGGCCACCCCCTTAAGGGTACCTATGAATAGTCGAGTAAGAATGGCGTCATTCCCCGTAAGAAATCCGGTCTGCGCCATGAAGTAGTAGATGTGCTGCGAGGGTGATCCCTTGCCATCAAACTGTACTAAGCTGATTGGCTTGAACTTTGCTGGGTATGGGACCGTGTCCCATTCGATAGGGTAAGGACGTACCACCCCCAGCTTGTTCATGTTTTGCTGAAGCTTCAGCGCGTTGAGCTGGTCCTGGAACTCGTCGAATCTTTTGTCACGGGTGCTATCCGTGGTGTGCGACGTTCCTATCGATGTTTTGGAGGAGTAATCGGACTGTCGATCATCCTCCGTCTCAGCCGCTGGACGGTGAGGAGGTACCCACTCCTTGTCCCTAGTTTGCCGGGGTAAGGGACGCTGGGTCCTTTTCTTCTTCTTCTTCTTGTTCAGCAGTTGCTCCATCATTTCTCTTAGAGAGTCGATGGTCGCCTGCTGTTCCTCCAGCTTTTGAGCCATTGTCTGCTCGGTGTTGAGTTCGGTCATGTGTACTCTTGCCTGCGCGTCTTGACTTAAGCGCGAGGTCTGAGATGTGGCCGCCGCCGAATGAACCTCGTCTTCGCCGCAGGAGGGGGGTACCAGGGTAGAGTAATCAAACCCAATGCTTGCCCCCCTGCGACTACGTGTTCGCTGGAATATGCCGTCCTGCCGGCGTCGAGCGAACTGAGTGTTAGGTCTTAGGACGGAGTCCGAGTCTGGCTAGTCGGAGAGTACCGCCTTCCCCTTATCCGTCATGTTAACCATGACGGATGAGAGCTCTAGGTCGTCAGCAGCGTGTCTTTTTTGGTGACGACGCCTTTGACGGGAGGGCCTTGGTTGAGAGGACTGTTGAGACAGTCTCTCGAACACCGAAGGTTTCGCTGTTCCGACGCATTGGCAGTCGGCGAGGACCGTGTGGATGAGTCTCTCGCAGTGGCACTGAGGATTCGCCTCCTGCATAGTGCGTTTGCGAGTTAAGTATTCCCTAAGGTCTTCTGTGGGCGGTTGGTGACAACCCCCAGCTTCAGAAGAGTCACTCGGGTGGGTGCACGAGAGATTTTTGGACTTGTTCTCCGGTGCGCGTTGGGTGGAATGCTTTGGTGCTGGAGTTGGGCGATCTCGCCTTGACTGGCGAGTCTTCGCGTTTGAGCGAACTCCAGTACGTAGGCGGGTTTCAACCCTTCGTTTGGATTTGGACCCCCTGTCTGACGGGTGTTTGCCGTCGCTGTTGGTTAGTTCTCCCAGCGGGGAGAACGTCACCGTGGGTTGTGGCATTGCGGTTTGTACCGGAGTGAACTGGCACTTCCTCCGAGGTAGGTGTCTGTGTGGACCGCTTGGCGATCCATTTGGCAGATCCTTGCCTCTTGCGCTCGATCTCTGGCTTGGCCTTGATCGATCGCGAGGGAGTGGGCTCCTCCGATGAGACTCGGGGGGAACCCGTAGGTGCAGAGGCTTTGACCGTCTGAGGTCGGCCTCGGCGCACGACTCTGTGGCGTTTGCGGGACGCATCGCCGCCAGAGGAGGAAGAGGACAAGTACTCTTCGTACTTGGCCTGGTCGAACTCAATCTCCAGGGACTCCACGGTCGTCCTGACAGCAACCTCATCAAATTGAGCCACCACCATTTCGTTCGATGAAACAGCTTCTCCCACTGTGGTCGCCATCTTCTGTATAGTGTAAATTTGATTTACCGAAAACAGGGAGTGTTCATTTGTATTAATAAGAAAGCTTATTACAAACTAATAATCAAATGGTTACAACAGAAGCAGAGGGAATGCCCTCTTTGTTTTGTGTGGGGACTTTAGGTGGCTATAGGACGCTTCGCTCGATGCTTGTGTCGAGTCTGCTTCCCTTGGACCGTTCGATCGAAGGGGCTTTTAAATGGAAGAAGGACAGCTTGACTACTCCTTGAATTATGGGATGTGACCATACATTGTTTGGAGACGTCCCGCTGTTCCTTCGTACCGTCAGCGGTCATTCGAAGAGCTGTGCTCTGTATCACGTTTCGTAAGAGTGGGAAAGCCCCTCCTCGTATGCGTGACAACGGCTGTCAGATGCTTGCGTGGCTCTGACCAACCACCGAGCGCCGGCGGCTTTCGTCACCTCTCTTGGACAACTGAGGTGAGCCGCATTTATGAGGGTGCAGGCTGTTTTGACACCTGTCTGCTCACTCGTACTGTAGGCGGCTTGTTCGGCGGGCCTGGAGTGCCGTGCCTTCTCTCTTCAGGTCAGGAGAGGCGGGAAAGCGTGTTCCTGGTACTCGAGTGGGTTTGGACAGTTCGCCGAACGCCGGCGGATTCGTCTCCCGACTTAGATAGCCGATGTGAGTCGCATTTATGACTGTTCAGGTTGACTCGACACCTGTCCAGTCCTTCACGCTGCAAGTACTGTGAGCAGCCGCCTGGCGGTCTTGGAGTACTATGCCCTCTCCCTTCAGGTCGAGAGAGGTGGGAAAGCCTATCTCCGTACGTGGGGTAGCGGATACCCAGTTGTACTGACGGCCTGGAGGTGTGCCGGCGGATTCGACTTTGGACTCGGGCAGGCGAGTCGCGTGAAAGGCGAACTTCTGCTATTCCAACTGATCTCAACTCGTGCAGGCGAGTCGATTATTCAGGCGAATCTGGAACCGAGCACGTTTGACGACCATGTGGCTTAGGCAGGCGACTTCTTGTGGGCGAATTTCCTGTAGGCTTATTAGAGGTATTTTTTATCATCTACAGTGTGTATGACTACAAGGAAGAGAGGTTTGCTCTGAACTTAGAGTCTGAGGAAGAACCGAAATGGGAGTTCAACTTTAAGTGGAAGATTTAAGAAGAAGTCTGCAATAAGTAGATCGCCAAGCTTGGAGTGTGTAGCTATGGAGGTTGATATCAAGTTGTCATAAGGCTTAACATCAATGCATGAGCGGTGATCGCTCCGCTGCCTTTCGGAAGAAGGGGGTTTAAGGTTATCTCTTGAAGGTATTCGTTCTCTACATATTTACAAGTTTGTAGCAAAAAGTTATAAGGAAGGATCGGTGTTTCTAAAGGTAGCTTCATACAAGCCATAGATGGAGATTATTGGGAAATAGTCTTACATTACAGGAAGTCTTAGTTGGACTTTGATTAGGCATTGAATTTAAATTGAAAGAATCAATTATAACTAGAATTGAATTCCAATTAGAAGAGAATTAAAATTAATAATCCAAGTAAAAAAAGGAGTCCTACATAAATTCAAAAGAGGGGAAAGCTCTTTAAATACGCCTTAAGAGGTTCACTTATATGAAGACATAGGAAAGCTAAGGAGAGTTGCATATTTTAAGAGAGAAGTAGACCTAACTAAGCAGAGAAATGTAGGCTTTGTGAATGATCTTTTGATGAAATTAAGAGAGGTTTTTTGTGGGATCTATCTTAGATCACAAAAATATATTATCTTATAATCTCTGGCAAGAAGACTTAATTCTCTTTTTGTGAACGTAGACGATTGCCAAACCACATAAATTCCATGTCTTTATCTCTTGATCTATTACTCTGCGATAGATTGCATTTTCTCTTATGTTCGAGCTATTATTTTCTCAGTTCCACATCATCTAGCGATTGATTGGTCTATAAAGAAGGAGGATATCTAATCAAGGTGTTTGGTAACGCTTCTGTAGGCTACACTTCCCCATAGTTCTCCGATTCTTGCGCAACGATTGGTGTCATGTTGCGAGTGACGTGTGCCAACATGCAGAATGTAGCATCAATACACCATGCTTGAAAGTCGGCACCATTAGTTACTATTTTTCTATCTAAATATAATTGAAATCTCCGGACACCATCCTTATGCGCATGTCGTCCGTAAGGATTTGAGTCCTCTTCACTATCTAAAAGGTAGTGGAGGGATCACTACATAATCATAATCATTGATTATCTAGTTGGTGGTTGTGATTTTTTCTTTGAGTGCAAATTAAGAATGGGTGCAATACACGGGGGTATGGTGAGTGTTATATTTAGATTGTATTATAACAGTCTACTAAGTAATCAACGATTGAGATTAAAAGTAGTCGTCTCTCCACTACTTCTTTGTAGTGGAGAGGATCCAAATCCCTTCTGTAATTATACAATTAAGATGATCGAGTATATATGGAGGATTCAGTGCGTTCCTATGAGACACCAATCCTTGGGCATATGTCCATGCATATGCTTCCCTTCATCTTCTTTGTTTTTATTTTACAAGAGCTTTTTTAAGAAAAAAAAAAAAAGATGAGGCCTACACCGAAGACCTCAGCCCTTTTAGTTTAATACTAGTGAGGGGGGCGCATGCAATTCGCGTACCGGCTCCATTTTGAATTTTATGCGGAGTGGTACGGTTTGCTACATTATATAGATGATAAATGTAGAGATGTTTTTTACTAAAAAAAATGTAAAGAAGTTATATATATCTTAGTTCAAAAATGTATAGATATTATGTATATACAAAAGCCACACTTAAAAAATATATATCTTTGGTTGTGTTGTCATAAAACTGTTAATTTTACTATCATTTGATGCATTAGTAAATACAACCTAATATGCCTAATTTTTGGTTTACATGTCATCTTAATCATATGGATTAAAATGAACGGAGTGGATCCAGTAAATTGATTGTGTATAATCTAATTTTTGAAGGTGCATTCTTAGATACAATCTAAGGTGGCTCCTTAGAATCATATTTCTCATATATATATATAAGGGGGGGGGGGCTAGGGTTTTAAGGCAATAATTGTGCAATAAAATTAAGACAATGTAATACACCACAAAATGAAAAGCTGAAGTAAAAGAGATAAGGTTAGAAATCGTTATCCAAGTGTCGCGTGATGTGTTCATGAGGTTCGGTCCGCTGACCTACGTCTCCGCTCCCCACTCTCGAGAAGAATCCACTACACAACCCGGTTTGGAAGCCGGAACTTCTTCTACACAACGATCTCCACGAGATCTCACAACCACATAATTGATCTCCATGAGATCACACTCACAACAGTAGCAATCACAGGAAAGGCTCTCTCTTTACAGTAGCCCTATGGCAAGAAGAGAGATTGCACTTGAAGCTTGGGATGTGAAAACGAAACAGTGAATAATAGGATGAAAGTTGAAGCTCTTTGAAAACAATAAACTTGAAAACAAGAGTTTTGTAATTAAGGAGGTTGTTGGGTATTTATAAGGAAAGAAAACAGCAGCCAAAACCCCAAAGAATCAGATAAAATCCCTCAAAAATAAGATTTCTGATTCTGTACAAAAATAACCGTTACAGTGTTATGAGTCGACTCATAAGTAGCCTTTACAGGCTAAAAACCAACTTATGGGTCAACTTGTAAAAGTCATGAGTCGACTTATAAACCATGGGTCGACTCATAAGATCATGAGTCGACTCATCAGAAACAAAACTTATTTCCAGCACAGTTTGTGAGTCGACTTATGACAGACATGAGTCGACTCAACCTAATGGGTCAACTCATGATGTTGTGAGTCGACTCAACAGAAACAAATTGTAAATTATGTAACAGTTTGTGAGTCGACTCAATACTGTTCATGAGTTGACTCATAAACATGTACACAGAAAATTTCAACTTTGAACCTTGTTAAAAAATATCAAATAAATTCTAAAAAAATGTAAAACTTTGTGAATAGTTTATAAACATTTTGAAAAACTTGTTTGAAAAGGAATTTTGTAAAAAGGTCCTCGTATTTATGAAAATCATCAATTTAACAAAAGTACCAAAATACGAGTTTTGAAATAGTGCAAGTGTGTGTGATATCCCAAGTAGCTTAAAATAAAATCTACAACTACTTGCCTACATTTAAGTACTAGAGAGAAAATAAAATAGCAAATATCTCTCACATAGAAATATATTTCTTGAGTCTGCTTTAGAGTTGATGAAGCTTTTTAAAGTATATAGTGTTCTTGATAAACATTGCTTCATTACTTTGCCTCCACCTCCTTTAGATATTAACATTGTAGCTCATATTCCATCCACTCCTCCATAAATTATACTAACAAGCTTGATATACTTATTATCTACAATGTCACTTAGCAAGCAATTAGTGCCGATAATGGTGATTGTAAATCATCATCAAAACATAAGGGCTAACAATCTTTCCCTTGTTGATGATGACAACCAGCCATTATATTAGAGCGAATAAATATAGCTTATAGATAGTAGCTCCCCCTATCTATGAGCTCCTCCTAACTATGTGCACAAATGAGGAGATTTCTCTCCCCCTTTGTCACCATCAAAATAGGGTATATGAAATAGTAAACATGCAAAAAGACATATGAAGTTCAACTAACCAAGTAAACAAGCAAAACTTTTTACATAATACATAAACCCAAACCATTTCTTATGCAACAAAAATCTTCTTCACTAAGAGGCTTGGTAAAGATGTCCGCTAATTGAGATTTAGTGTTAATATAAACAAGGGATACATCTTGCATCTCTACATGATCGCGTAAGAAATGATGGCGCACATCAATATGCTTGGTTCTAGAGTGCAAAACGGAATTTTTTGAAATATTTTTGGTACTTGTATTATCACAAAATTTTTTTATGTTTTGAAAATGCAAATCGTAGTTAACTAAACTTTGTTTCATCTATAAGAGTTGGGCACAACATAAGCCGGCGACAATGTATTCCGCTTTCGTAGTGGACAAGATAACACAATTTTGTTTCTTAAAGACCCAAGAGACAAGAGAGTTACCCAAAAATTAACATGTACCACTTGTACTCTTGCGGTCTACCTTACATCTGGCAAAGTCGGCATCACAAAAGCCATAAAAATCAAAAGAGGTGTTTTTTGGATAAAATAAACTAAGATCAATTGTACCATTGATATATTTAATAATTCTTTTAACCACAATCAAATGGGACGATTTGGGAAAAGCTTGAAAACGTGCACATGCACACACACTAAACATGATATCGGGTCTACTAGCGGTAAGCTAAAGAAGACTACCTATCATACATCGGTATAGTTTTTGGTCTACATCCTCACCACTATCATCTGCATCAAGCTTAATACTTGTACTCATGGGAGTAGGTGCATGCTTAGAGTTCTCCGATCCAAATTTCTTCACCAATTCTCTAGCATACTTGCTTTGAGAAACGAATATCTCATCCTTAGTTTGCTTGACTTGGAGTCCGAGAAAGAAAGTGAGCTCTCCCATCATGCTCATCTCAAAATGATCTTGCATAACTTTAGAAAATTCCTTGCATAAAGTTTCATTAGTAGCACCAAATATGATATCATCAACATATATTTGAACTAAAATAAAATTATTTTTCCTTTTTCTCACAAAGAGTGTATTATCAATTTTCCCTTTAGAAAAGCTATTTTCAAGAAGAAAACTAGAGAGGCGAGCATACCAAGCTCTAGGAGCTTGTTTTAACCCATATAAAATTTTTTGAACCCGGTAAACATGATTAGGAAATGAATGATCCATAAAACCGGGGGGTTACTCAAGATATACTTCCTCTTCTATAAAACCATTTAAAAAGGCACTTTTCACATCCATTTGAAATAATTTAAAATCTTTAAAACTTGCAAAGACTAAGAACATTCTAATGGATTCCAACCTTATAACTGGTGCAAATGTTTCATCATAGTCTATACCCTCCTCTTGATTGTATCCTTGGGCAACTAAACGAGTTTTGTTTCTCGTGACTATGCCATGTTCATCAAGTTTGTTTCTAAAAACCCATTTAGTTCCAATAACATGAACATTGTTAGGTCTAGGAACTAATTTCCAAACATTATTTTTTTAAAAATTGTTTAATTCATTATGCATTGCTAGAACCCAAAACTCATCTTTTAAAGCATCATTTATCTTTTTACGTTCTATTTGAGATAGGAAGGTAATATTACCACACTCACTCAAGGCTTTTGAGCGAGTTAGAACTCCTTGTGAAGGATTCCCTATTATTTGCTCCTTTGGATGATTTGGTACAAATTTTTGAGCGAGTTAGAACTCCTTGTGAAGGATTCCCTATTATTTGCTCCTTTGGATGATTTGGTACAAATTTCCATGCTTTGGAGAGTTCCCTATTATTTGCTCCTTTGGATGATTTGGTACAAATTTCCATGCTTTGGAGAGTTCTTCTTGCTCTTGAATGTTGTTACTTTCCCCATCCTTTTGTGCATCTATTGAGGGTATTTCATTTAGTTGCAAAAGTTCCAATCTTCCCTTAATATCATCATCATCTTTTCTAGGCAAATCAACTTGTAAACCGATATTAGTCTCATTAAAAGTAACGTTTATAGATTCTTCCACAACAAGAGTTTATTTGTTGAAGACCCTATAAGCCTTATTTCTTGGTGCATATCTTAAGAAAATACTAATGTTAATTTTTGAATCAAATTTATCATGGTGATCTTTAGTGTTCAAGATAAAATATTTACAACCAAAAATACGAAAGTATCCAATAAAAGGGGTTTTGCCATAAAATAGCCCATAAGGAGTTTTCTTAAACTTTGGTCTAATCAAAACACGATTCAAAACATGACAAGCCGTATTGATGGCTTCCGCTCAAAAATATTTTGGTAAATCAAAGACATTTATCATTGTTCGTGCCATCTCTTATATGGTGTGATTTTTCCGTTCAATAATACTATTTGTTGTGGTGTTCTTGGAGCGGAAAATACATGAGTTATACCATGATGTGCACAAAAATCATTAAATTTTTTTTTTGAAATTCACCACTATGATCACTTCTAATTTTAGAAACTTTTAACTCTTTTTCATTTTCAATTCTTTTGATAAAATATGAAAAATCTTCAAAACATTCATCTTTACTACCAAGAAAGATTGTCCATATAAAATGGGAGAAATCATCAATGATGACAAAAACATAGTGTTTACCTCCTAGTGAGGTAACACGTATAGGACCAAAGAGATCAAGATGTAATAATTACAAGGGTTTAGAAGTTGATACCTCATTAATGGATTTGAAGGTAGACTTGGTTTGCTTACATTTAGCACAATCTTCACAAATGGTATCTTTGATGAAATGTAAGTTTGGTAACCCTTTTACAAGATTTTTTTGGATAACTTGGATATCAACACCATGTTGGCGTGACCAAGCCTCTTATGCCAAATCCAAGGATATTCATCAACCGCCGTAAGATATTAAACATCTTGATCTACTAGCTCATTCATCTCAAAAATATATACATTAGATTTTCTATTGGCAATAAAAATGATTTTTTTCATTTAAGCTAACAATGCACTTATCTGGTTTAAAAGAAATATCAAATCCTTTATCACTTAATTGGCTAATACTAAGAAGGTTATGATTTAAGCCTCTAACCAAATAAACATCCTCTATTACGGGAGAATGTGTCTTACCAATGCATCCAATACCTATAATTTTACCTTTCTCACCGCCACCGAAGAAGACGTTACCTCCTTCAATCCTTGATATGGTTGCAAAAAGCTCTTTGTTGCCCATCATATGATGTGAGCAACCACTATCAATGTACCACATCTCTTTACGTCGTGTTCGTGATGTTTCCTACATAAGATGAAGATGTAGCAACTTTAGGTACCTAAATCTTGGGTCCTTGGGTGTTAGTATACTTGGTACCTTTGGGTACCCATGTTATTCCATAATAATCATTGTTATGTTTAATCCTACAATGAGTGGAGATATGACCATATTTCATGCAATATGTGCACACAAAATTTTTCTTGTGTGTTGAACCATAAGATCTATGAAACCTATTTCTTTCAAAATGATGATGACTAGAATATGCATGAGTGGGTTTAATTCTTCCATTTTCAATTTCTAGCCTTTCAATTTTGGATCTTAATTGTTTGTTTTCAAAATCGAGATCTCCTAACAATTCATCTTTTAGAGCAAGTGAGGATTGTAGTTGCTCAAGTTTGGAATCATAAGAAATATATAACTTTTAAAAGAAGAATATTCTTTTGTCATTCTTTTAAACTCAAGGTTTAACTCTTCTAATATGGTTGCTAGATCACATTGCATATAAAAGGATTCACTTTCGGTATCGGATATTACCTCATTTTCTTGAGCCATAAAGCAAATGTTAAGATCATGAAGAGCAATCTTTGCTCCTTCTTTATTGCTATCTGAATCGCTTGGTTCAGATTCCTCCCATCCGGCAAACATAGCAGTCTTCTTCTTATTTTAAATATTTCTCTTTGAGCTTAGGGCAATCTTTGGCAAGATGACCTGGTTCATTGCATTCAAAACATTTTCCTATACGTGAAGAAAACTTTTTGTTAGATCGGTTATTAGAATTCCTATGTATTTTTATTAGTCTTGATATTATCCTAGAGAGGTGAACCACTTCTCTAGTAATGTCGACTTCACTATCCGAAGAGGAGGAGTTATCACTAGCTCTTTTGAGAGCAATGGTCTTCATTTTTGGGGATGGCTCCTCAATTCCCGTGGGGGCACTTTCTCTTTCTCCTTCCCTTTAAGCTTCTTTTCATGAACCTTAAGCTTGCCGATGAGGTCATCGCGAGCTAGAGTAGTAAGATCGTGAGCTTTCTCTATGGCCGTAGCTTTGGGCTCCCACATCGAAGTCAATGAGCTAATGATCTTGTAGTTCATCTCTTGGATAGTCAATTGCTTGTCAAGACCATGCAATTCATTGATGATATTAGTAAAACAAGAAAACATAGTATTAATGAATTCATTAGGAAGCATTTTGAATAACTCATACTCATGTATAAGCCCACTAATTTTAGACTCCTTAACTTGGGGGTTCCTCCATGTGTAATACATAATTTTACCTAAATTTTGTGTGCGGTTACACACGTAGAGACCCTATTGTACTCATTGGAAGTAAGACCACAAATTAAGGCATTCATGGCATTTGCATTGAGATTAGCTTGGAGTCTTTCTCCATCGGTCATGGTACTAATCTCTGGCTTTTCTACATATTTTTTCTCTATGATATCTAAGATGTCAAGATCAATGTAATGAAGATAAACCCTCATTCTAGCTTTCCAATAGGCAAAATTTGTACTGGTAAAAAGTGGGAGTCTAGTGGTGGATTGCCCCTCAAGCATATGCACATTCAATGAAGCCTCCATTAGATCTTTCCTCTAAGGTGGTTAGATAAAAAACAACTATAGAGACCAAGCTCTGATACCAATTGTTGGACCCTAAAGGGGGGGAGGGGGGTGATTAGGGTCTTAAGGTAATAATTGTGTAATAAAATTAAGACAATGTAATACACCACGAAATGAAAAGCTAAAGTAAAAGAGATAAGGTTAGAAATTATTATCCAAGTGACGCGCGATGTGTTCACGAGGTTCGGTCCGCTGACCTATGTCCCCACTCCCCACACTCGAGGAGAATCTACTATACAACCCGGTTTGGAAGTCGGAACTTCTTCTACACAATGATCTCCATGAGATCTCACAACCATACAATTGATCTCCACGAGATCACACTCATAACAGTAGCAATCGTAGGAAAGACTCTCTCTTTATAGTAGCCCTATGGCAAGAAGAGAGATTGCACTTGAAGCTTGGGATGTGAAAATGAAACAATGAATAACAAGATAAAATTTAAAGCTCTTTAAAAACAATAAACTTAAAAGCAAGAGTTTTGCAATTAAAGCTTAAATTTGAAGTAGTTGGGTATTTATAGAGAAAGAAAATAGCAGTCAAAACCCTAAAGAATCAGACAAAATCCCCTAAAACAGGATTTTTGATTTTGTACAAAAATAGTCATTACAGTGTTATGAGTCGACTCAGTACTGTTCATGAGTCGACTCATAAGTAGCCATTACAGGCTAAAAACCAACTTATGGGTCGACTTGTAAAAGTTAATAGTCGACTCATAAACCATGGGTTGACTCATAAGATCATGAGTCGACTCATCAGAAACAAAACTCATTTTCAGCACAGTTTGTGAGTCAACTTATGACGGACATGAGTCGACTTAACCTGATGGGTCGACTCATGATGTTGTAAGTCGACTCAACCTGATGGGTCGACTCATGATGTTGTGAGTCAACTCAATAGAAAAAAATTGTAAACTACGCAGCAGTTTGTGAGTCGATTCAATATTGTTCATGAGTCGACTCATAAACATGAACACAGAAAATTTTAACTTTGAACCTTGTTAAAAAATATCAAATAAATTCTAAAAAATGTAAACTTTGGGAATAGTTTATAAACATTTTGAAAAACTTGTTTGAAAAAAAATTTTGTAAAAAGGTCCTCGTATTTATGAAAATCATCAATTTAACAAAAGTACCAAAATACGAGTTTTGAAATAGTGCAAGTGTGTGTGATATCCCGAATAGCTTCAAATAAAATCTACAACTACTTGCCTACATTTAAGTACTAGAGAGAAAATAAAATAGCAAATATCTCTCACATAGAAATACATTTCTTGAGTCTTGATATTGCTTTAGAGTTGATGAAGCTTTTTAAAGCATATAGTGTTCTTGATAAACATTGCTTCATCACTTTGCCTCCACCTCCTTTAGATATTGACGTTGTAGCTCATATTCCATCCAATCCTCCATAAATGTTACTAACAAGCTTGATATATATATTAACTATAATATCACTCAACAAGCAATTAGTACCGATGATAGTGGTTATAAACATCATCAAAACATAAGGGCTAACACTTTTTATATATTTTAAAGATTAGCATTCTATGTCCAATAGAATATCTTAATCTAAGTATGAAGGTAAGAATAAATACAATAATGATGAATGGAAAAAAGAAAAAAATTCTTTAGCTAGATAAGGGGCGGATGTAACCAAGTGGATAAAGGCAGTCGATTGTGAATCCACCATGCGCAGGTTCAATTCCCATTGTTCACCTATCACATTATTTCAAATTCAAAAAATGAGATTTTTTAATATTTCTATTTGTTGGATTTTTTGGTTAAAACTACTTTCCAGAAATGAGTTTTCAAAGTATAAATTTATTAACTACTAGTATTTTTCAGAAATCCTTAGTAGCGTAGTGGAAAATAAAAGTTTTGGTGTTTTAAAAGGTCCTGAGTTCGAGGCTTGCCCCAAGCCAAGAATTATTTTGTCTTAAATAAATTAATTAATCCCTCATAAGTACTAGTGGGCCATAGCCCGGGGGATCTGTAGGGCGTAAAATGATTCTCTGAGGATTTATATTAATAAGAATGACTTATTACAAATCAAGAATCAAATTACAACATAAGCGAAGAGATTGCTCTTCTTGTTTAATCTGGGTTCTTTAATAGCGATAGGATGCTTTCCTTGAATGCTTGCATCGAGTTTTCTTTCCTTAGATAATCCGAACTAAGTTGCAGTAGAGCTTTAGTGCACAGTAGAAGCTCCTGGTTGAGTTCGATCAACCGAGGCCAAACAAGGGCTCGTGCTTGTAGGCTGAAAATGCAAAGATCTTGAGGTTCGGTCTTCTTCTCTTGAGGAGTTGAACGAGTCCTCTGTTGAGCTTTGTCGCATGGTAGAAGCTTGATCGGAGTTGAGTACCTGAGCTAAGAATCAATGACCGACTACCCAACAAGTGCTTGGGTTCAGTTCTCTTGAATCTCCCTCAAGAGTTCTAAGAATGCCAAGATGGAGAGGTGGAGAATGTCCAGCCTTCTCCTGTCACCCATCAACCCCCTGAGGTGGAAAATGCCAAGATCAAGAGAAGATTAAAGACCACACGCCCAAGAAATGCTTGGGCTCGGTTCTCTCGAAAGCCAAAGTCAGGCCGCCCATGGTGTTGTCTCTTCTTCGTGCAAGACCAAAGAAGGGCCTCTATTATCCAGGCCAAGAGAGAGCCAGCCACAAGAGATTGAAGATGCTAAGCTCTTCTCAAAAGAAGAAGCCCGGCCTCTAGTCCAAGGACCTCTCTCATGTAGCCCAAAGTGGCTTATAAATAGCCCAGGAGAGTCATGACCACTCCCTTCAATCATGGGGGAGTGGGTGTATCCACTCCCTTAAATTGTGAGAACTAACTATTCTCATGCTGGGTATGGTCATGAGGATAACTAATCCCTTAAATCAAGAGAAGTGACTGTTCCCACACTGGGTATGACTATGAGGAGAATCATAGTCGTTCCCTTAAATTGTGGGAAGCGACCTCTCCCATGCCTCAAGTGGGTAGGCTTGGTAAGCTTGCGGGCGAGCTTGCCTTGTGTCGGTGAGCTTCAAGCATGCAAGCGAGCTTCTAGTTGTTAGGCAAGCTTGGGCAGTGTAGGCAAGCTTCCAGCTATCAGGCGAGCTTAGCCTTCGAGCGAGCTTGGCTCATGCAGGTGAGCTTGCAAGCTATCAGGTGAGCTTGGCTTATGCAGGCGAGCTTCTAGCAATCAAGCGAGCTGAGCCTTTAGGCGAGCTTGATAGACGAGGCTGTGCAGGCGAGCTAGCCTTATTTAGGTGAGCTTAAAGCTTCAAGCCTTCAAGCGAGCTTGCTCTTCAGGCGAGCTAAACTCCTTTGTAGTCGAGCTTGCTCTTCGGGCGAGTTCCAGAACATGCTACGAAGAACATGTCATAACTTTTAAACCGTAAGTCGAAATTGGATGAATTATGTATAAAAATTGACTATCTCGATAATACGGAGCCGACCAAACTAACCATAGTTTGGTTTGCTGCCATCCATTTCTCCAAATTCCCTCTAGCTTGAGAGATATTAGCATTTTTATCTATTTTGTGAAGTCAAGCATTCAGGCGAACTTGACTTTTAGGTGGGCCTGACTTCGCTCAGGTAGGCCTGACTTCGCTCAGGTAGGCCTGACTTCGCTCAGATGGACCGTTGAGCTCTTTTGCTTGTTTCAAGTTGCTGTGTACAGATAAAGGCAATTTTTATTACTGTTCGCGTGGAAAACTGTTTTCTTTTTCATTGATATGATTGTCATCTTGGGTTACAAAGATCCGGTCTTTTATAGATCCGGTTACAACTAAATCAAAGAAAAAAAAATAAAAATTACAACTTTCCTCTTGTGAACAAATCGCAAGCTCCTGTTTTGCGGTTGCTTGCTTGTGTGGGTTCTTTGCCGACGCCGGGGTTAATCCGTGGACCACCGCGCGATCTAGATCCGGTCGGATCTACACGATTATGCGGGTATTATTCCACGAAGGGAATAATAGCCGGGAGGGATTAATCCACCAAGGGAATAATCGCTCAGATCTCGAGATCTAAGACCAAGCTTAGATCTGGAGTGTAGTCTCGTGTAGATCTCAGATCTGTTCTTTCTTCCTCTCGAGATCCCGCCTTTTCTGACGTGGATGGTCGCCGAGGATCAGATCTGAATGTGCAAGTCTTCTGGTCTTCAAGCTCCGAGTTCACTCTTCAATCCGGCAGAGTTTCGACTCTTGAAAGTTCCACCTCCGAAAATGAACATCTCTAGGCCTATTTATAGGCTCTCAGGACAGTGGCTGCAAAAAGGGAAATGTCGGCCACCTCTGGCCACTGTCGGCCACCTCGGGCCACTGTCGGCCACCTCGGGGTGGCCGACGGCTCGGCCTTGGCCGAGCCACCTTGAGGTGGCTCGGCCACCGAGCCACCTCAAGGTGGCTCGGCTAAGGCCGAGCCGCCTTGAGGTGGCTCGGCTTTGGCCGAGCCCCCGCGGGCGGTGTTTTCCGACTTTTTCGAGTCGTTTTCCGTTGTTTCCGGTTCTGTCCGTGATTCGGTTGATTGAGACTCTGATTGGTTGATCTGATTTGGCAGTAAGTTGGATTCCTGATTTGGCAGTAAATCCGCTTCTGAGTTCGAGTCCGAAATTGATCTTGATTCGATCGTGATTCGTCCGAGTTTCCCCTTGGTTGGATGGCTCGTTGATTCCTCAACTCATTAGCTTGATTCTGCACGCGGGTGGATGCATTCCGTCGCTTCTGTGCGATTCGTCGATCTCGTCGCCTCGTTGGTTCGTCGGTTTGTGCCGAGCTATGCTAGGGGACCTATAAGCAATTTTATATGCCTACAGATACCCCCTCCAAAGTATTTCAGTCTCGTTCTTTTATAGAAGAGTCTGGGATACTTTGGATATGATTGTCCCTACCTTCAGTCGGTATAACGGGACCTCGGAATGGCTTCTGTTCTTGACTCCTTCAATTCTCCAGGCTTTTCGGTGCTTTGTCGAAAGTCTGTAAGAGTTCCGGTGCTGCATTTATTGTCTGACCGTTTGTCGGAATTTTCTGAACTTGAAGTCGATTCCTTTGAGCTGACCATTGATTGTGGCGTCGAGTCTTTATGCACAACGCGTTGTCCGGCGTAGTGTGGTTGAGTTATCCTTAAGAATATTTATAAACAATATTCTCCAGGAACTTCTCAAACCAAAAATAGGGAATAGTTTATACTCATATACCTTATTGGAGTATTAAGAAGCAGTTTATACTCGTATACTTTTCGGAGTGTTTTTGTGCCTAAATGAGCTGAACCGGCTTAAAATGAGCCAAAAAAGGCAGTAAATCGGCTCAAAAAATCCTCCAACTCCTCCGAACAAATGGGAGAGGGGTGAGTGAATGATGGACTGAACCGTCGCTCGATTTGAAGTCGTTTCGATGCTCGGTTCGGCTTCAATTTGGATTTTGGTTCGAACTGGGTCCGGTCCGGTTCGGTTCGGTTTGGTTCAACCCGGTCCACCTTATATAAAGGGGGTCTTTTTCTTTTCTTTTTTCTTTACCCTAGGGCCGGCCCCCCCCTTTTTGCCTCCTTTTTGAATTTCTCTTCCCTCGAGCCTCCGTTCTCCCTCAAAACTCGATCTTCGTCTTAGATTCATCCTTCCTTTTGATCCTTGACTGAGAAATCCCTCGAAACTTCCATATTTAGACTTTCCTTCGAGCCCCTCGAGCGCGTGGTTCGAGCACTTCCAAGATCTAATTTTTGTCGGATCCTCGAGCTTCCCCTCAGGTATATCTCCATAATCTTGATCTATTTCATGTTTGATCTAGTGTATGGAATAGCGGGATCGCATATAAGGGTTGAGGGAGTGATTTGATGCCTCAAGCTCGCCTTTTTAGGGGATAAAAAAGTGATTTTTATTTCTAGATCTGACCTCTTGAATTCTTTTTCTGTAGGCCATTATGTCGCGAGTATCGAGAGGTCGTTTTCCTGCTGCATCGGTTGATGGCGCGCCTCCCTCATATGCTGGTGAGCAATTTTTTGACCTTTTTCGAAAATTTACAAATTAGTCCTCTTTTTTCTGGATATTTGCAAATTGGTCCATTTTACCCCCCGTTGTTCTCCTTGGTGAGGCAACCGGGAAAGGCCTTGGTTCTCCTTGGTGAGGATCGACGCTTTATGGAAATTTTGCAAATTAACCCTCTTCTTCTGAGAATTTTGCAATTTAGTCCTTTTACCCTATTTTGCTCTCCTTGGTGAGGCGATCGGGAAAAGCCTTGATTCTCCTTGGTGAGGATCGACGCTTTAAAGATGGGTTTTGCTTGGTCAAAACCACATCTCATAATAAAGGGGGCGTTTTGACGCTGCATTGTGCTTTATAAGGCAGGGATATATTGTCGATATACCCTATCTTATAAATGCGCAATGTGGCCAAATCGTCTCGCCCTTTATAAGGCAATGACTCTATCTTACCAATTTGTAAGATGAATTCAATTTCCTTTTATATCTGAAATTAACAAACACTTAACTGCTTGTTTTCAGTGGAATATCCTTCCGGAGCTTTTTCATCGCATGCGGTGAATGGACGTCGTGATGAGTATTATTCCACATCTGATGACTTTTCGCCCATTCCGTTCACCTCCCAGTTTGCTCCGGGCACGTCGTTGGAAGTTGTCCAAGTGGTGAGGGAAGGTGGCCATCAAGCTCTTCGCCAGCTGATCACAGATGCGCCTCTCGTGCAGGATGCCAGTTCCGTTCAGTCTCTTAGGAAGACTGACTTCTTGTTTGGAGACTCTACCAGGGATCCCGATGCAGTATTTATTGAGGCTGAGCAGTGGCTTTACCAGACTGGCAGTCGTTATATGTATTTGCCGAAGATTCCTCGACACCGTTCTTTGACTGAGCTCAGGCGCCAAGCTGTGAAGCGGGAGATGTCGTGGAGTTTGACAAAGGAACATGAGAGCGTTCACTGCGGCTATATTACTCATCAGGCAGTTCCTGGTTCGAGTCGAGATCACATTGTTGGACTACATCCTGGAGTACTGGGGCTAGATACTCCGCCTCGCAATGAGTTCCTCACCACTGCTTCTACTTTGAGGAATCGCCTCGCTATCTTAGGACGGGAGATGCCTGCACCGCGCCACAGATTCTATGGTTGGGTCCATTCTTTGGACAGGTTTTGGTGGGCTCGTATGACGAAGTATGTCTTGAGCCGATGGAGCGAGGAGTTACATGCTTGCGGCCTTTATGCAGCCATTCGGGCCACCATGCATGGCTTGCCTACAAGCGCGAAGCATTTCTTTGCCCTATGCGAGCTTTATAATCCAGATTCCAACACTTTTCTGACCAGGCACGGAGAGTTGGGCTTGGCTCTACATGAGATGCACAAGATTTCTGGTTTGCCCATGGGACAGATGTTATACCAGGAGTACTTTCCCTCCAACCATGAGTTGAGTCAGCTGAAGGATCGCATGCCCGACCGCTACGAGACCTTATGGGACCTCACTTGTCATTATCACATTGCTTTGGCGCAGTCTAAGCCTGCTGAGTAGAGGACCAAAGCAAATGTGAGCCTGAAGCAGTTCGCATCATACTTGTTCAGGAATCTGGAGAGCCATTCTGGCCAATCTATTTGTGAACTGGCACCGCTGACTCCTTCAGAGGTTAATGAGCTGCTGAATAAGACTAACGCCCAATCATGAGCTGCTGAAGAAGACTAACGCCCAATCCTATACCATTAGCAGTCCTGAGAGTGGCTTTCCTGCAGGGACTAAATTCAGATCGTTCTTATATCATGCGACCGCACCGATTCGTCCGATGACTCTCCTTGCCGGTTATCTCGCCATCTGGTTGAAGAAATGTGTGGTCCCGTATCAGTCTGGTGACGCTCTGCCACTGGAAGTGCTCTATCCTGCAGTTCAGCTTGCCTACAAGAAGGAACTTTCGCTTCTTCCGGTGATGGTTGCTAACATTCATCGAGGGCTTCGGCAGATTTCTGGTGCTTTTACACGGAGAGATGATGATAAACCGACTCAGATTCCTACCATTAAGGTGGAGCTTCCGTATATTTATTTGATGGCTTGGTTCGTCCTTCATCGTTCCGATGTGATGTCGGTACCGAATGTCATAGACCAGTCTGTCCCCTTTCTACAGCTGCTTGAGAATGGTGAGTGGGAGGGCCGAGGATTCCCCGATATCAGGCGTCAGCTACAAGTCCACAAGTGCTGGGCATTCTCCACTTGCTTTCCACAGTTCTCCAGCCGTTACGGCGAGTGTTTGATTGATGAGGAGAAGCCGAGAGAGTATAGGACTTATCTGGATATGGGCTGCTTCAATTGGCTAGTGAACATTAGGCCGGGTTACCTGACTTTCCAGGTGGGGAATCAGTGCTTCATAGAGCCGTATCTACCTTGTCGATTCGCCCGCCAGTTCGGTTATGACCAGCTTTATGTTGGGAACCCGCGCCAGCAGCTTCGGGCTCATGGAGGTCTGGTGGACGGTCTTCGTGCATGGTTGTGGACCGTGACTGGTTGCACTGGAGCTAGGTTCAGTCTCCCAGGTACTGAGCGGCAGTTGAACCTCACTTTCCTGAGCTGCAAGTGGTTGCTAGCAGCTAATAAGACTGTCCGTGTGAAGCCTATCGAAGAGTTGGTGGCCGAAGAAGCCTCTCAGCTTGATTCTCGTGTTATCCAGGACGGTGCTCGATCACAGAGGGCTCAGGGCAAGACCCGCCGACTTGATGCAGAAGGTCACAGGGCCTTTAGTTCTGCTGGAGAGGCCTCAGGCGGAGACCCTGAAGACTACGAGGCAGATTTGGAGCAAGGTTAGTCACCTATCTTTCTTTTTTTCTTGCATTTTCAAATTACTATTTCTGACCACTATTCGTTGTTTCAGGGACAGCGATCAATAGTGACGACGAATTCCGTCCTTTTACCCGGGCCAGACCTTCGATTGCTGTCCGTGCTGATAGGCGGAAAAGATTAGCCCACAAGCCGCATGCAAATTCACGAGCATCTGAGATGGACTTGGCTGATGAGGATCCTGTTAGTGACGGAGGTAACGTCTATTCTATAGATCATTTTCTTGATCGTTTAGAACTTCTGGCTCATGCTTTCCCATCCTATGCAGGATATCGTGAGGAAGGCGAGATGAGTCCTGATGATTGTGCATCTCCTGGTGAGCCTGACTCACCGCCCCAGGTAGAAAAGCCTGCAGAGACCGCCCATGTTGGGGAGTCTAGAATGAATTTGATTCTCCCCTTTATTTAAAACTGGGTTCTTCACGGTGGCGATGAGATGCCTCCCTCGAATGCTCGCGTCGAGTTTGCTTCTCGTTGACGATCCGAACGTCTTGATTCACTGGAACGTGATTTTCTCCTCACGATTCGACGCTGTGGAGAACTTGCGTGGCAAGTTTGAAAATAACTCTTAACGAGTTGATAACTCTGAACGAGTTTTAGAAGAACTTGCAGAGCAAGTTTTGAACTCTGATCGAGTTGATAACTCTGAACGAGTTTGACCTCTTGAAAAAGAGTTGATTTGAACCGAAAGTCGGTTATAAGCCAAGGGAATGCTCCTATTGCCAATCTTGAAGATGATCTCTGTTGGAGAGTGATCCGATCTCTAAGAAATTCCCTCTTTGCTGCCAAGTCTCAGCTCCCAAAAGCCCTTGACCGAATCTCCCTCTTAGGCGGGCTTGGCGAGCTTCAGGCTAAGTCCAATGTTCTGACGAAGTCCAGTCTTGCAGACGGACTTCAGAACATAACTTGCTACGAAGAACAGGTCATAACTTTCAAACCGTACGTCGGAATTGGACGAATTATATATGAAAATCGGCTATCTCGACGAGCCGGGGCCGACCAAACCACTGAGTGTGTCGAATATCATTACACTGCTCATCAGCACCTCTAATGGTTGCTAATATAATATTAGTCATGTTGTTGTCGCAGCCATCAAGATCAATCATCTCACATAAGAAGCTGCATTCGTGTTTATAGCTGTTGAAGCGGCGTAGGTGATTGAATCGGTGTAGTGTCTTGATGATGGTACGCGGGGAGGACTTCCACGTCTTGGTTTGAAGAGATCGTCGATTTGTAATCCTTTCTGTCAGAGTATTGCTAAAGACTGTCGTTTTGTAATCTTTGCTTTAACTCTTTGACATGTGAAAATCTTCGAATTGTAGCCTTCTGGAAGTCGTCAGATTGTAACTTCCATCATCGGTGTTTGATGGGGGATCAACTATCTATTGTGATTTTTAGACAGCCTACAGAACCCCCTCCAAAGTTTTCGAAAGTTCGCGGTTGACTGGGACGAATTTTCGGAATACTTTGGATCTCAACTCTGATCTTGGAGCTGTCACAAAGGAGTTGTTCTCTGCACTCGCTTCGAAGGCAGCTTGGTTGAAGGGATTTTCCATGCAAGACCTGTGTGAAGGTATGCGCCATAATCCTGCTCCTGGGATGTGTGGGTGGACCCTGCATTTTGAACTTGAGATGCGGGTTTCACCCTTGCATGTTGAATTTGGAATGCGGGTG
>NC_033797.1:52345470-52349848 GCF_001876935.1 Asparagus officinalis
TTGGAAAAATTTGGCGAGACCGGCTCAATAAGTAGGGAATCGATCTCTCGTAGACGAACAGGCGTGACAAGAGAGTTTACATATAATAAAATGCGTTAGAAGGTGATTTGGGTTTAGGGTTATTCAATATTATTATGATTAACTATCGTGTGTATGATAGAAGAGTTAATGTAATTAATGAAGGTATATGGACCCCTTCATTTTTAAGGAGACGCCAATACGACGGTATTAGATTAAATTAATGAAGGGATTGAAACCGTTATCCCATATTCATATCATTATATAATATTTGTAAATCACAGTACGACGAAAGGCCTTTAAAACCCGTCGTTATTAATAGTGCAAATTAACGATGGTCAACTGGTGCTTTAACCTAATTTTGGTCACAAACTAGCCCAAGTAATTTGCTTGTCAGTGGCCATGGTCTCCAACCAAACAAGAAGAAGAGAGTCAATTCCTGTTTGGGATTGTATTGGTACATAAGTTGCTGCCATGAATGCACCAAGGTCTTAGCATTGATGGCACTATACAAATTCTATAAAAGCAATTAAAATCATCTGTATATACACCAACCATTATAACCATATATACTAGGCATCTGACAATACAGCACTGTAGAGACCCTTCAGTTATAGCAATCGGCCCAGCTTGGAGATTGGTTTGATGCAAAACAAAGAACTCAAAATCAAAAAACAAGGAACACTCATGAATATAGGCTTTGAGGATAAGTTTCGATGATTTATACGTAAAAATAATCAGATTTATCACAAAGCTATGATCTTATGAAGCCTATCTCATATACACGCCAACCGAACAAGGCCAGGATTGGATCTGTGAGTGGTTAGTTTTCAAATTATCTCTTTTTTTCGTCTTATCTATACCTAACAAAGTTGCCAGATTTTCCAAACCCAGCTTCTAAAATTTTCCCCCTTCACGCTCAAAATTTCCAAAACCCTCCTTTTCGAAAGTACTCAAATCCTGAGTCGCCGCCCTCTGATTTTTCTCTGGCTTCCTCCTCGTCCACGCCTTCCTAGAAACATACTCTTCGGTATTTTAGCTGTAACTTTCGTATCCGACTTTGGAATGAGGTAATTAAAGATTTGTTGGAAATCTGCTGAAGATATATACAACTTTAGTCTTTTAAGTTTTTCCATATTCATAATGTATCAGTGTGTAAAATATAAAATCTCTCCATTAGTCATAAATTTTTAGATTTATACATCGAGCATGATTTGTGCATTTGCTCTTATATATATACATATATACATTGAATTGATCTCAAATCAATTCCTAGCATACTCAAACATCATAATATGTTATTTATAAATATATAACATATTTATTATTATTTATCACAAAATATTCAAATTTTTAGGGTTTTACATTCTTCCTCCCTTAAAAGAATTTCATCCTTGAAATTCAGAAATCATACTTAACTGAAAGATACTATTAGAAAGCATGTCGAGGGTGAAATCCAACCCACACATACACCTCTCATAATATTAAACTCTTGATAAGCATATAGGGATATTTATACTTAACAATCCAGAATGACTATATTCGCACTCAATCCTTAATCAAATGGAACTAGTACGTCGGGTGAAAAATCCAAACAAGGAACCCCCTATATATATACCATATGTTCCAAAAGATTAAGAATTAAGCGGAAATATCCTCATTCTAGCGTTAAATCTAAATATAACTATATAAATAATCACACACATAAATCAATCCACTTCCTCAATAGGTGCAGGTAGTCGCGCTACATAACATCTTCACGCTCCCGAGAATCATCCTCGATGTCTACACTTAACCATCTAAAATGTAAATACCCCCACTTAACCCCTAACTAAATGGAACAAGTACATCGAACGAAAAATCCAAACAAGGAACCCCTCATATATATACCATATGTTCCGAGTACTTAGGAGTTAAGTGTTAATACCCTCATTTTAGTATTAAGTATAAACATCACCATACATGTAACCATAAGTTATATATAAGTCATACTAAAATTTAATTTACCTGCTCAAACAGGTGAGGGTAGTCGCGACGCATATTCTCCTCGCGCTCCTAAGAAACCTCTTCAACTCCTCTCCATTTCTACTAAACTTTCGCCAAGGGAATCATTTGTTTCTATGTCTTTTGTCCTCTCTAACAAGTATACAAACTGGGATCTCAATCATAGTCAAATTGTCCTAAAGCTAAAACTCCGATGCATCCAACACTCGCTGCTGCTTTCCATCATGTAAGTGCTTCTTGTGCATAGAAATATGAAATACATTGTGTATACTAGACATCGATGCTGGAAGACCTAGCCTGTATGACACAGCTCCCATGCGCTCCAAAATCTACAAATGTCCAATATACCTCGGTGCAAGCTTCCCCCGTCTTCCGATTCGCTGAACGCCTTCCGTAGGCGATACCTTCAGCATAACTGAATCACCAACCTGGAACTCCAAAGGTATTCGTCTCTTATTTGCATAGCTCTTTTCCCAACTCTGAGCGGCTAGAATCCTCTCTCTGATCATGCTACCTTATCAGTAGTCTGCCTCACAAGCTCTGGTCCAAGCATTAAGCTATCCTCCGGCTCTGCCCAACATATCGGTGATCTACAAGGTTTCCCGTATAACGCCTCATACGGGGCCATACCGATTGTCGCTTGATAACTATTGTTATAAGCAAACTCTATTAGTGGAATATGATCCTCCTAGCTACCTTGAAAGTCAATGATAACATGTCTTCGAATACCTGATTTACTCTCTCCGTCTGACCATCCGTCTGTGGGTAGATTACACTGCTGTATGATAGTCTGCTACCAAATGAATCTTGGAAACTCCTCCAAAAGTGCGAAGTGGATACTAAACCTCGATCCGATACAATCATGTTTGGAACTCCATGAAGTCGAATTATCTCCCGAACATATATCCTCGCATATGTCTCAGCTGTATATGTAGTCTTCACTGGCATAAAAAATATGCTGACTTCGTTAGTCTATCCACTATCATCCAATCAGAATCATTCTCTTTCTTCGACTTCGACAATCCTACAATAAAGTCCATATAAATATCCGCCCACTTCCATTCTGGAATAGGTAAAGGCTGAAGTGTTCCTGCCGGTCTCTGATGCTCTGTCTTCACTTAATGACAAGTAAAACACTTGCCACATACTTTACAATCTCTCTACGCATACCACTCTACCAGAAGTGTCTCTTTAGGTCCTTGTACATCTTAGTGGTCCCTGGATGTACTGTGTATCAAGTACGATGTGCTTTATCTAATAACTCCCTCTTAAGCTCTGCAACTAGCTGGCATAACTAATTTACCCTTTATCCGTAGACCTCCATTTGCTCTAATGGTCCAATAAGCTTTTGGCTCTTTGGTAATCTCCTCCTTTTGGGTTTGAATCTAAGAGTCTTCCAACTGAGCTATGACAACTCTGTTACTCTAAGATGGCTACACTGACACAGCTCCCAAAAATGCACTGGTTCCACCAATATCGGGTCTAAAATCAAACTGGCTAAGAGTGAGAAGATCTCGATGCAATGAGCACCTCAAAGCCGAAACCCGATATCAACACTTCCTGCTTAAAGCATTTGCTATGATGTTCGCCTTCTCCGGATGATATTGAATCGTGAACTCGTAGTCCTTGATAAACTCAATCCACCTCCTCTGTCTCTGGTTGAGTTCCTTCTGAGAGAAAAGATACTTCAGACTCTGATGGTCTGTGAACAACTCAAACTGCACTCCATTCAAGTAGTGTCTCCACGCCTTCAGCGTGAATACTACTACCGCTAACTCCAAATCGTGAGTGGGGTAGTTCTGCTCATGTACCCTCAACTGTCGTGAGATATATGCTACCACCCTCTGAGTTTGCATCAAGACGCCTCCTAAACCTATCAATGATGCATCTATGTAGACCATAAATGTCTTGTCACTGCTCGGAATAGTCAAAAAACCGGCGCTGTAGTCAACTTAGCCTTCAAGGTATCAAAGACCTTCTAGCACTCCCCGCCCCAAATGAACTGTACACCCTTCTTCGTAAGGCATGTAAGTGGCGTCAAAATATTCGAGAAGTCCTAGATGAACTTCCTGTAATAACTGGCTAAACCTAAGAAGCTTTGAATATCCGTCACCATCTTTGGCGGTTCCAAATCAAGAGCTGTTGTAAACTTAGTCGGATTCACTACTATACCCTCTCTGCTGATGACGTGGTCGAGAAATCTGACTTCTGAAAGCCAAAATCCGTATTTGCTGAACTTGGCATATAACTGATGCTCCTATAGAGTCCGCAAAGATAACCGGAGATGCTGATCGTGATCTACCTCCGATCTAGAATATATGAGAATATCATCGATAAAGACAATTACAAACTGGTC
>NC_033797.1:52350827-52355243 GCF_001876935.1 Asparagus officinalis
TAGTCAAATTGTCCTAAAGCTAAAACTCCGATGCATCCAACACTCGCTGCTGCTTCCCATCATGTAAGTGCTTCTTGTGCATAGAAATATGAAATACATTGTGTATACTAGACATCGATGCTGGAAGACCTAGCCTGTATGACACAGCTCCCATGCGCTCCAAAATCTACAAATGTCCAATATACCTCGGTGCAAGCTTCCCCCGTCTTCCGATTCGCTGAACGCCTTCCGTAGGCGATACCTTCAGCATAACTGAATCACCAACCTGGAACTCCAAAGGTATTCGTCTCTTATTTGCATAGCTCTTTTCCCAACTCTGAGCGGCTAGAATCCTCTCTCTGATAATGCTACCTTATCAGTAGTCTGCCTCACAAGCTCTGGTCCAAGCATTAAGCTATCCTCCGGCTCTGCCCAACATATCGGTGATCTACAAGGTTTCCCGTATAACGCCTCATACGGGGCCATACCGATTGTCGCTTGATAACTATTGTTATAAGCAAACTCTATTAGTGGAATATGATCCTCCTAGCTACCTTGAAAGTCAATGATAACATGTCTTCGAATACCTGATTTACTCTCTCCGTCTGACCATCCGTCTGTGGGTAGATTACACTGCTGTATGATAGTCTGCTACCAAATGAATCTTGGAAACTCCTCCAAAAGTGCGAAGTGGATACTAAACCTCGATCCGATACAATCATGTTTGGAACTCCATGAAGTCGAATTATCTCCCGAACATATATCCTCGCATACGTCTCAGCTGTATATGTAGTCTTCACTGGAATAAAAAATGTGTTGACTTCGTTAGTCTATCCACTATCATCCAATCAGAATCATTCTCTTTCTTCGACTTCGACAATCCTACAATAAAGTCCATATAAATATCCGCCCACTTCCATTCTGGAATAGGTAAAGGCTGAAGTGTTCCTGCCGGTCTCTGATGCTCTGTCTTCACTTAATGACAAGTAAAACACTTGCCACATACTTTACAATCTCTCTACGCATACCACTCTACCAGAAGTGTCTCTTTAGGTCCTTGTACATCTTAGTGGTCCCTGGATGTACTGTGTATCAAGTACGATGTGCTTTATCTAATAACTCCCTCTTAAGCTCTGCAACTAGCTGGCATAACTAATTTACCCTTTATCCGTAGACCTCCATTTGCTCTAATGGTCCAATAAGCTTTTGGCTCTTTGGTAATCTCCTCCTTTTGGGTTTGAATCTAAGAGTCTTCCAACTGAGCTATGACAACTCTGTTACTCTAAGATGGCTACACTGACACAGCTCCCAAAAATGCACTGGTTCCACCAATATCGGGTCTAAAATCAAACTGGCTAAGAGTGAGAAGATCTCGATGCAATGAGCACCTCAAAGCCGAAACCCGATATCAACACTTCCTGCTTAAAGCATTTGCTATGATGTTCGCCTTCTCCGGATGATATTGAATCGTGAACTCGTAGTCCTTGATAAACTCAATCCACCTCCTCTGTCTCTGGTTGAGTTCCTTCTGAGAGAAAAGATACTTCAGACTCTGATGGTCTGTGAACAACTCAAACTGCACTCCATTCAAGTAGTGTCTCCACGCCTTCAGCGTGAATACTACTACCGCTAACTCCAAATCGTGAGTGGGGTAGTTCTGCTCATGTACCCTCAACTGTCGTGAGATATATGCTACCACCCTCTGAGTTTGCATCAAGACGCCTCCTAAACCTATCAATGATGCATCTATGTAGACCATAAATGTCTTGTCACTGCTCGGAATAGTCAAAAAACCGGCGCTGTAGTCAACTTAGCCTTCAAGGTATCAAAGACCTTCTAGCACTCCCCGCCCCAAATGAACTGTACACCCTTCTTCGTAAGGCATGTAAGTGGCGTCAAAATATTCGAGAAGTCCTAGATGAACTTCCTGTAATAACTGGCTAAACCTAAGAAGCTTTGAATATCCGTCACCATCTTTGGCGGTTCCAAATCAAGAGCTGTTGTAAACTTAGTCGGATTCACTACTATACCCTCTCTGCTGATGACGTGGTCGAGAAATCTGACTTCTGAAAGCCAAAATCCGTATTTGCTGAACTTGGCATATAACTGATGCTCCTATAGAGTCCGCAAAGATAACCGGAGATGCTGATCGTGATCTACCTCCGATCTAGAATATATGAGAATATCATCGATAAAGACAATTACAAACTGGTCCAAGAAGGGACGAAAAACCCGGTTCATCAAATCCATGAATATCACGGGTGCAATAGTCAACCCAAATGGCATGATCAGAAACTCAAAAAATTCATATTGAATCAGGAAAAACGTCTTTGGGAAAATTCATCTCCCGAACTCGCAACTACAATAACCCAAATCAAAGATCAATCTTCGAGAAAAATATTACGCTTCGCGTAGCTGATCGAACAAGTCATAAATCCTAACAAATCCGGATAGTGAACTTGTTCACATCATAATAATCTACACATAATCATAAGTTACCATCCTCATTCTCCCGAAGAGGATCAGTGATCCCATAAATAAAAAGATACTCCAGCGAGTAATACTCTAAGATAATAACTCATTTATCTAATTCTATCTGTAGCTCCCTTATCTCAGTAGGTATCGTACGATAGGGTGCTCGGGATATCGGTACTGTGCTCGGCTGCAACTTGATGCAGGAAACAACCTCTCTCACTGGAGGAAATCTAGGTATGTCCTGAAAGATATCCTGATACTCTGAGATAACTCTGGTCTCAAACAAATCAGCACTCCGGTCCCTCAGCATCACCTACTCGACGTATACCAGAAATGACCCATATTCCGGTCACCCTGTGAGGTTGCTACTATCTATACAAATCCAACGAATGCTCACAAGCTAACTGTTTCAGTACAACAATTGATACTAATAGGGTATGATGATAGCTAATCCATACCAAGAAAAAAAGTCAAAATTTGACATCAGCAACACGATCAACTTGATAACTAACTCAGACTCATCTAGTCTGATGACACATCTCCTACAGATAGAAGGGACACCCCCTAGAGGAGTGGAGACTGACAACGGAATATCTAAGGAATGTGCTACAAGCTGAAACCTATCAATGAAGGCATGAAAGATAAGAGATAAGCGAATTTCTAAATCAAACTAGATTCGAGCTGAAAAGGAAATCGCGAAGAAAACTCCGCTCGTATCCTGATCACGCGGTACTACTGAATAAACTCTGCTGGTGGTGCAACAAATATGGGACCATCTGTCCTTCAGGAATCTCCTGGATAATGCAAATCTGGCCTGCTGGTCCCTAAATCCTCGGATTAACAAGTAGTGTCTCTATTTCCTAGCTCCTGGCCGAATTTGTGACTCCGAGACTATCGATCGTGACCTCTATCATGCTGTCTTCCTGCTGGTGTACTGTAACAAGTCTTTCGCTCTTGTTCGATCTTATTGTGATTGTAACATGTACTCCGAACTCTGCGCTACTTCGGCGCTCTCGAATCATATCGTGCTCCTTTCTTATATTGTCCTTGTTGCTGAGTAAAAATTATTCTTCCACTGCTAGGATTCTCTAGATTCCACAATAGTTCTCTTGTCATTGTCATTGTCACTATTCTGGTTTTGATTTCTTTCTTCACCACGGGTATATCTCCCTATTTTACTTAGACTGGCTCTAACTGCTTGTTGAAGTATTGACTAAAATTCTCCCAAATAGATGATAATTGCTACCCGACAAAAATCTTGACATCGTTACTATCTTCTAGCGATGTCCTCAATGCTGAATACATCTAACTTCTACTTGGTACTAAGTCGACGTTCAAGAAATTTTCACATACTCCTTCCCTTATAGGTTGCAACTGAAATTGGTGTGCCTTGAAACTCTGGTGCTCTTATTGTCTGATATCTTTCTTACTCTCTCAGAGCTAAACATCATGCTCTGCGGCTCTATAAACAGCTGATTATGGTGGTGGTGACTTCATAAATATTGCCTTTTTACTTTCACGACGGGTACAACCGGTGATGGAACTCCTGAAAGTGGTACTGCTGACGGAAACGAATACACTTCTTGCTCCTCGAGTGTTGTAAGATCTTGCTGCTAACGGTGTCATGGAGTCGATCAAATACTGTGGTACCTACTACGGCTCGGCTCTGCATGCCCAGCTCTCCAGGTACGAGTTTTACCTCGACCATATCCTCGTTTTGATATTTATAATATCAAAAGGAGAGCTAAATTATCACAGTAAATGAGATAGCAATAATATATATATATATATATATATATATATATATATATATATATATATATATATATATATATATATATATATATATATATATATATATATATATATATATATATATATATATATATATATATATGGGTATACTTGGGCCAAGGATCCTTGGTAGTGATGTGGACACATCTTGTCCATACATCACACCTT
>NC_033797.1:52355303-52373507 GCF_001876935.1 Asparagus officinalis
ATATATAGATATATATATATATATATATATATATATATAACGTATAACAATACGAATTCATAACACATAGTATTCACGCAAATACCTTCAATCAACATAAAATAGTTGTCATAAAATAATATTCTCAAATTTTGAGATATACGCATATATCGTCCTCACTCATACTAGGAAATCCTTAGCGGACTCTATATATGAATCCTAGGAAACTCTAACCTAGCTCCACGACTCGACATAGAATGATCCTAAAGATACTAGAACTAGAGCTCTCATACCAACTGTGACGCCACTGGGTTCACACAAGGCTACAATCCAAGGTGAAACTAAGAATGTTAAACCTGTCATGCACCACACCGTGCAATAACATATTTCATCATCACAATTACTATCTCTCTAGTAGAGTCAACAACAGGTGTAGGTACAAAAGCAAGTAAAAGATAATACAAGAGATATATGATGAAATAATAGAGATCAAAATGATATTTCATCATCCAACATACGAAAATATAAAGTGAATCTCTGAAATAACTAGTCTGGAGATCTCAACAAGTCTCAAATACAAAATATCTGATAAAAGGAAATAAGACACACAACATTTACAACTTCTAGAACATAACTCTCAAATGTCTAAACAAAATATCTACAGTGGAGCTCCATAAATAAAATAAAACTACAAATGAAAGATGGACGCTAATAAGTATCGCCATCAACCTGCGACTCTCCGTGCACCTGGCTCGTTACCTGAAATGGGAGGGGACAACGAGCGTCAAAGCACTAGCGAGCAACATCACAACCAACCCCAAGGGAGAGGGCTCGTTGCATATAGAAAGTACAGTTAATATATATATACATAAAATTATTGATCCTAACAATAAGAGGATTTTAATATTTAGAAAATTACAACACGAGCATAGGTACATCGAGTGAAATAATCCAAATAAGGAAACCCTCATGTACATACCTTGTATCTCAAATTGTAAATCCCTAAATATCAAACCCAAGATCTAATACAGGAACAATAATATAAAGAAGACTAACCCATCTCAGAACTCAAATACCATGTCATGTCAAAACCCACATAAGTGTCATGTCCAGCCTATATAAGTATAAGTGTCATACTCAATGTTTAAACATGTGTCCAACACATGGACTAAGACTAGGTGTAGTGGATGCCTAACACATGGATTGCATATATAAATTGTCCAACACATAGACTGAATGATGAATGTCCAACACATGGACTGAATATAATGAATGTCTAACACATGGACTGAATATGATGAATGTCCAACACATGGACTGCACATAATAATTGCCCAACACATGGACTGAATGAAATGTGTAGAATATCGATGAGATATATGAAAAGGATGCATATACACTAATTCCACACGTGTCTCGGTGTGCAAATCTAAACTCATGTCCGTAAGCCATCTCACATATCATAATAAATAATAATTTCTAATGCCAAATATTCGAGGCGACTCCTCGTTCACATTAAAGCACACAACAAAAGTAAACATGCACAAACAGTACCGACGATCAACCGAAACAGGCAGGAACCCTTCACAGGTTTCTGTATGCTTCGAAACAAATCTAGAAGTGACATCATTATTTTTCAAGCATAATACTACTGATATCAACATATATAAACCAACATGAAATGAAATATTAGCATGTAAATATATCGTCGAAACCCTAAACATTTATATACACATGTTCAAACGTTTTAAAAGCAAAAACTTGTGATTTAATTCATGATTAATAAATTTTAGATCTGAAATTTATCAAGGTTATTGTTGTAATTAATTAGAAAATTATGATAATATATTCTCACTTCATAAGTTATAAAGATCTATCTTTTGTACACTAAAATAATGTTTTAGGCTCGAAAAATCAGAATAAAACTTAATAAAACGTGCAAAATAAAAGGGTGCAGAGTTGGGCAAGATGTTACTTACCTCAGATGCTAAAAAACTCCTGCCATGTGAAAGAGAACTAATCCCCTTCGCTGCACTGCACAAAACCCGCTGAAAATATCCTACGAAATCCCTCAAAATCGCCAAAGAAAAGAACTAGGGTTTGAGAGAGGGGAAAAGGGGCTGCTGGGGTTTGGAATACAGGAAAAAGAGGTGTTTTTTATGTTTAAACATGTGTATATATGACAGCAAATCCGAAAAACTACAGCCCAAAATCCGAAACCCAAAACTGAAAAACTCAGTCTGACTAGAAACATACACTTTGGTATTTTGGCTATAACTTTTGCATATGACCTCGGAATAAGGTAATTAAAGATTTATTGGAAAGCTGCTAAAAATATCTACAACTTTGGTCTTTTAAGTTTTTCCATATTCATAACTTATTAGTGTGTAAAATACAAAATATCTCAACTTGTCATAAATTTCTAGATTTATACATCGAGCATGATTTGTGCATTTGCTCTTATATATATACATATATACATTGAATTGATCTAAAACCAATTCCTAGCATACTCAAACATCAGAATATGTTATTTATAAATATATAACATATTTATTATTATTTATCACTAAATATTCAATTTTTTGAGGTTTTACACTCACAAATGAAAGCTCAACAACAAATAATTTGTTCTCTAAACAAGGTGAAAACTCAATTAAGCTCAACTCAATTGCAAACTCATAACCCAAATTTACTATGTATGAAAATACTAAAAGCTCAAGTGGGTGTGTGTAACAAAAAGAATAAAATCAAAACTAAACTCAATATAAACTCTAGCTTAATAAAATAATAATCAAACAAACAATTAATGAAAAACTAGTATAGAGTTTAGAAATTCTTCTCTAAAAAACAAGATGGAGAGATGGAGATTGAAGCTCTAATAATGAAGATGATTTCCTCCACTTGTGTAAACTTATTCACAAACCAAACAAACACTAAAACAAACTTAAACAATTTTAAACACCCTTAAAACTTGTTTTTAAACACTCTTGATTACTTCAAAATATTAGAGGGTAAGAGGTATATATAGGATCATAAGGGAAACCCCAAAAACCAAGAAAAACCAAGCAAAAAAGACAAAATAACGGAAACTGGAAATATAGTCGTCAGAGGCCGTCAGTCGACCGATGAACAGTATCAGTCGACCGATGAGCTGACCATTACAGGTAACTAGCAGCTCATCGGTCGACTGAAGACATCATCAGTCGACTGATAAACTTATCAGTCGACTGATAGCTCATCAGTCGCAAAAACAGAAATATTTGTATTTTCCAAGCGATTTCTTTGGTCGACTGATCACTTGCATTAGTCGACTGATAACACATAATCAGCCTATAATGAATGGTAAAACTAAACTTTAAACCTCTTTAAAAATAGTAAATAAATTCAGAAAAATATAAAACTTTGAGAAATGATTGTAGACATGATAATAAACATGTTAAAAAAAGAATTTTGGAATAGCACTCCCAAAATGGGAAATCTCTTCATTTTACAAAAATATCCAAAACATAAAAACTTAAGATACTTAAAATTTGATGTTTTGACATAAACCAAAGTTTTGAAAACTTTTGTATGGATTTATAGACTTGGGAAAAGATATACACTAGTACTGTCAAGTACAAAAATCGAAAACACAATCTTTTCTCAAAAATACATATACTATGCAATAAAACATAATTTTATTGAATTAAATAAACTTGATATTGATGAAATCATATATAAGTATATACACATGAAACAAATATGTATTTTCTAATTATTTTTATTTGTTTCATATTTAAACTTAAAAACTATAAAACCAAAACATATAAATATATATATATATAAACAAAACGTGTATGTGTGTGTGTGATTGAGCTTGAAGTATCTACACACAAGTATAAACCTAAAACTAAATTACTCAATCTTGAATGATCTTCAATATGCTTGTCTTGGATACGGCTGAAGCTTGATCTTGAAAAATAACTTGAAATGCATTGCTTCACTCTACTATTCCGCTAACCTCCATTGGATATGATTGTGAAAGCTCGATTCTATCCATCCTCCAACTTATTGTTTGTCTATAATAGATAAAAAAACACAAACACTAGACAAATAATATTAGTCATAAATTGTTTATTAAAACATCATCAAAACAAAAAGGCCAACAAAGGCATCAAGTAATAACATATAAGCATATAAGATAACGAAAAGTGTCACAGTTATTTTAGTATTAAATTAAAATTCTTGTATGCATGGTTTATTTTCTGTTCATAATTAGAATATAATTATCATCAAGTTAAAACTTTGCATAATTAGAATTCTCATCAAATTAAATCATTCAACGATTAAAATTTTTAATTATAGCCAAATTTTTAGTAATTAAAACAATTTCCATACGACTCTTATCAATTTTTTAAAAAGTTAAATCTCACTAAACGTCTAATAAGTTTAATCATTTTGCATTAAACCTATAAATATTTTGAAATTCCCAATAAGTTTCTAAATTTCAGAAAATGACAAAAATATTTTGATTTTTTGCACTTAACCCTATAAAGCATTGCACATAATTGTACACTAATGAGTTATTAGTTATCTCTTAAGATTAATAGATAGCTCTCGAGTCATTCCTATTTGTAGATTAACCTATAAATTACAAACAATTACTAGAAAATAAAACATTATAAATAACCCTCTAAAAATATGAAACTATGAACAACCCCCATAAACATATAAAAGTTAATAACCATGGCCTTTAATTCTAAAAGTTATATATTACCCCCTAAAGCTCCAAAAAATAACAAGTAGATCTCCTATAAATATAGAAATTACAAATATCTCCCTTAAAGTGTAAAACTACAAAAAAAATTCTAAAAATAAAAAATTGCAAAAAGACATAAATATTTTAAAAAAATACAAAGAACTACCTAAAAATTTAAACATTGCAAATAACAGATTGCAAGAATTACAAATTATAAACAACTTCTCTTGAAATATAAAAATTAGAAACAACTTCCTAAAAAGTTTGAAATCTACATAGAACCCTATAAATAATAAACAACTATTATTAGGGATTTTTCCAAAAGTTATTGGGGATTAAGTGACAAATTAAAACTTATTAGGTATTTTCTTCCAAAATTTATTGGCATATTTTGGTCATTTGACCATACATTAATTGGCAATCTTAATTTAGAAACTTTCTACAATTGGGTGGTTTTAGTGAGAGTTTCAAAGGTATATGTTATTTAATATCAAGCACCCTATTTTATTGGGGTTTTGTGAAATTTGTCAATATTTCACTTTTATGGAGAGGATAGGTATTTGTAGGTGTCAAAAATTGCCTGTGGATTCCCGCACGTAGCTCGAGACGGAGAGAAGATAATAAATATCATTATCTAAGTCAAGAAGAATTATTTGACGTCAACAAGCGAATGAAGCGAGTCGACGAAGCATACAAATCAACGGGATGATACAATAACGAAGAAGCGACTCGACCTGGGGTTACGTTTCACCCACAAAGGAGTAAGCATCACTCATGTATTGCTTATCCCATCGGTGTCTCACCTATGGGAGGTTGTAGAGATCTTCATGAGATTTCTAACTTACCTTGGATCACTTCATTCCAAGGTCGGACGAGGGAGTTAGAGATAAAATACGCGAGACAGTCCAGACTGTTTCACACTTGTGAGACACTAATTATGTATCATACATTTTGGCCATGATACAATTCGAATCTGAAGAATCTTAAAAGACAAAAGTTATTGGTATCTTTGTTATATATTTAATGCATTTTGAATTATCTCATTCTAAGGTCAAACAAAAGAGTTAAGACTAAAATACCCGAGATAGTTCAAGCTGTCTCGGACATGTACGAGATAGTCAAAGTGACTCACGACCAGGTCAGCTCCCGACGTGTTTTCTGATAAGATTGGCTTCTAGAACTCCTTGGGGTCATCCATAAACATGTGGGGTTATCCTTAAACTCACCTAAATGGATAATAATAGTTGTTCTTCGCCCCTATCCACAAATACGACATTCCTATCCACAAACACGACATTTAAAACCTATAAATACACCCCTAACACCCTCGTAAAGGTAGATCTGAAGGGAGTCACGAATTTCAGAGGAGCTAGGGTGAGGTTCTGATGAATTTGAGAGAGGCTAGTAGATTTTGGTAAACTCCAGCATAAAGAAGGAGTGTTTCCAAGGATCTGAGGCCCGTCCCCCCCATTCCTTGATATCGGACTTGGTCTTGATCTCGAGAAGAATCGTAATCTTGCTTGGTCGAGATTATCACTTCAGCGATTACTTTCATTATGAAGTAAGAGATTTAATCAATTTTCTATCAACCGGATCTGATCCGAGGCGGTCCATAGATAAACCCCGGCATAGGTAAAGATCACACGCAAACAGAGACTAACAAATATGATCTGTTTTTTGTTTCAAGGAGATTGTAATTTTTATTTTCATTATGTAAAGGTCTTATAAAAAGACTAATCTTTTTGAACTTATTGTAATGATCAAAGGTGTAATGAGTTATACAATAAAAAAAATAATTTTTAACCCAAACACGCTGGCGATCACAGTGGGAGCCAACAGTCTTGTCATCGAGGCTGTCGTGCTGCAACCGAAGATCAATATTCCGATTGATTCAGAGGTTGAGTACGAGTTCGATGAAGCTAAATTCGAGGAATATTTTTCCTCATCTTCACCAAAATCCTCCTCTCCCTACAAGTATCGAAAGATCCCATCTTTGAAGGAAACGTATTCACCGATGAAGGCTACAAATGACTATGCTCGCCACAACTCCTCTCCAATCAAGGAGTTATCCAATCAAGGTACACCAACTCTGACAAAGAGGGCTCGTCAGAGGTGACGCTAACGCCAAGCTTGTCAAATTGCCAAAGCTTTAGAACAAGTGGATGGAGTTCACTACTATGCAGACTTGGAGTCTAGGAAGCGTCATTCAATCTAGCCATCTTAATGGTAAGTTGCTGACAAATCCTCCAAGCCGTCTATAGGGTCGAAAAATTGACGTTGGATTGATTCTCTTGTTTTAAGAAATGGGTTCGATCACTTGGTACGAAACCCTTACAATCACTCACGCTCTCTCTCGATTACAGATGAAGAGAAGATTAATCAAGCTTCTCTTTGTTTAACGTGGGTTCCTGCCGGATCGTGCGAAGAAAACTCTGATCTCTGATGCTTCTTGAAGTCCAAGTTTGAAATCTCCAACCCTTTTCTCTCTGTAGCCATCCATGGCTATTTATAGGGTTTAAGCACGTAACTAACGTGCTATAATCACGCGTAGAGGGGCGTAACTACCTCCTCGAAATCAACATGTCATAACGTGCTCCCGAAGATTAGCCCACGTGGTTGACTAAGTCTTCGGAGCCGTTACAGCTAGATCTCAAGTGGATGACAAACCTCGTCTTTAATTGAAACAGGGTTCATCAAGTAAGATGAGCCTCGATACGCAGTGAGGTTTGTCCTACCAAGCGAACTTTGCAGTAAACCAGCTTCTTCTGATGAATCTTATCTTTGCTGACTTCATCTGACGACCTTTATTTTCACTAACGAACTTCATCTTCGACAGCTGAATCCAACTACGTAGCAAGTCTTGTAAATTCCCTTTTGATGAGCCTCGTCTTCACTAATGAGCTCTACGCCTGGTAACGAGCTTCGAACCTCATGTCCAATGACGAGCTTCGAACCCCGTATCCACTAGTGAACCTCAAACCTCGTATCCAATGACGAGGTTCAAGTCTCAAGATCGATTCCATTCAATAATGAACTTTGTCTTTTGATGTTGAGTTTCGCTGCATGGCGACTCTCGTTCTCGAGGTTGATCTTTACTAAACAACAAGCCTCGTCTCTAATTGAGACGAAGTTCGTTTTCCTGACCATCCTTCTCATATTTTGGAACTTGGCATTTTTTAATGCCTACAAAACGCCCTTAAAGTTTTTAGACTTGAATTGGGTTGTATGTAGTCTGAAACACTTTGAATAGGCATATTGAACTTGCAGAGTTTATCTGACGAACCTAGTTTCATCATGAACTTCGTCTTTGCTAAGAAATTCAGCATGGATATTACCTCGCGGTTCACTCTGGAGTTCGTCCCTTTATATGAGCCTTGTCAGAATACCAGTCACCTGACAAATGACACCTTGCGGCTTCGTTAGCAATATTGCTATGCGCCTTTCCCAAACCTAATGAATGGTTGCTAGCTGGTGCTTAGAAATCTCCGTGAATCCCATCCACAGATCTTGTTGGGGAGAGATTTCATCAAATGACCTCAACCGAAGATTGCAACCCTTGATTCAACCTTTTCCCGCCCCTATATATAGGGCATCATCATATGAGGAGTCCTTTCTTCTCTTCGTCGTTTGGACTATCTACATTCCTCTTTTTCCAAAGTTTTAGTCTTTTCTCATTCATGAGCTCTTCAAAAGAACTCAATGGCTCCTAAGACCGCTGTAGATAGAAGCAAAAGCAAGGACAAGAAGGCTGCTGGCTCTTCAAACGAACCCGCTGCTCTACCTACTTTCTCAGATAATAGATCTTAAGCACACAGTTTGCATTCTGGAAGATATCAACTCTGTCTATTTTAGACTTGGGTTTCTTGAGGAAGATGAACAGTTTCCTCCAGACTCATCATAAAGATGATGCCTTTTTGTCTTGATGAGGTTCGTCCTCGATGAGGCTCGTCTCGTCTTTTGAGGAGTCTTATCTGCAAGTTGAATTTCACGTGTCCAATGACGTTGGCTATCCTGACGAGGGTCATCCTCTAGATTCGTTGAACAAAATTCGTTTATATAATGAACTTTGTTTTTACATTGACCATGTTTGTTGGATTGGTTAACCTGATTTTCAGGTGATGAACTACGAACTTCGTTTTCACCAACGAACTTTGCTGTATCGACGAGCCTTGATTTCTCTGTCGAGGTTTGTCGAGTGGATGAAATTTGTTTGGCCAACTACATTTGACACTTTGCTGTAACACGAGGTTCATCATTCGAATGAAGTTCGAAGTTCATTACTAGAATGACCTTCGTGTCTTTTAGCGTTCATCATTCGAATGAAGTTCGAAGTTCATTACTAGAATGACCTTCGTGTCTTTTAGCCGTGACTACTGCTCGAGACTGACTTTGTTTCGTCTTTTCCATTACTAGAATGACCTTCGTGTCTTTTAGCCGTGACTACTGCTCGAGACTGACTTTGTTTCGTCTTTTCGTGCATTGTATATCCATCTGTCCCACTCCCCCCACGTGGTGATCTCGGAGCGAATGGTACTCAGGCGGCTGCAATTCACCCTCATTACTCTACCCTTGAGAGTGTTCCTTTATTTGGAGAACGGGAACTAGAAGAAGCGGATCTTCTTTCTGAACCTTTGATCTCCACATTTAGGCGCATGATCACTGATGCTCCGCTAGAGTCCATGAATCGTGAACCCATTGTGAAGCCTGTTTTCTTATTTGGAGACTCTTCAGAGGATCCCAATTTGTTGGATATCGGGACTTATGAATGGTTCCAAACTGTGAATGGGCGCAACTTGTTCTTGCCTCGAATAGAGCGTGGCGTTTCTCTTACCGCTTTAAAGATCATTTTGGCTCTAAGGAAAATGGATTGGGATTTAACTCCACCGCAAGATGGGGTTACGTGTGGTTACTTTTCCTATAGAGGTGCTAAGATAGATAGCGGTAGCCGTTATATCACTGGATTGCACCTAGGGCTTTTTCAAAAGGAGCTTACTGTTGGTGAGACTGTTGAGGAGGCTAACACTTTTGGCCGTGCGTTCTTTAGGTGAACATGTCAATTCCCTGCTAAAGACTTTAGGACTCCTAGCTGGTCTCATTGGAGTCCTACGCAATGGTGGCCTCGTATTACTGAATACATCCTGCAGGAGAATCAGGAAGACCTACAAAGGTTTGGACTTTATGCGCCCATCAGGGCATCCTAATTTGGGTTAGTCAATAACTCCCACCAGTTCTTTGGTATTTTGGAGGTATATATTCCAACAACATGTACTTTCTTTACCCCCGATGGAGAAATAGTGATTGCTCTTCATGAGATGGAGGAAGTCTCTAGGTTGCCGAATGGGAATTATCCATATGAGGAATACATCCCGGGTCAACGGGAGTAAGATACTCTAGAAAAAGAACAACCCCAGGTGGTGGAGACATTTTTGGGACGTAATGTATCATTACCATATTTGTATGAATGTAGAAGGATGGCTCAATAAGAGGGGTGAAAAGTTCCTCAGCCATAACATCCGGGCACATTATCTCTTCAAGAATTTGGAGCACAAGAATGATCCAGTGGTGCTGTTGGGTCCTTATGATGCAAGTGAATTGTCTCGACGACTACTTGCTTATCCACCCATGCATCACATATCGGAATCGAGTGAACAAGGTTATCCTGTTGGTACCACCTTTGAGAGTTATTTCTTTCAAGGTGGAGAGCTAATCTCTTCCAAGGCGTTGCTGGCCGGATATCTCATGTTATGGCTTCATCAAGTCGTTATTTCTGGAAACTTTGACTTGCTGCCAATGGAAGTGGTGTTCCCAGCCGTATGCTAAACGCACAGCCGTTCTTATGCCCTACTTGTGAAGCCCCTGGGTTCACACAAGGCTGCAGTCCAAGGTGAAACCAGAGATGTTAAACCTGTCATGCACCCACACTATGCATAAACATGTTTTACCAATCACAGTAATATCCTCTAGTAGAACCAAATAGAAGTGCAGGTACACACATGCAAAATAAAGGGAATAAATGTAATAGATATGATATAGAAGAGATATCTCATAAATAAAAAGAATCATGTCTTAACTATAATACATCTGATATCTGAATAGAGATATCTCATAAATAAAAAGAATCATGTCTTAACTATAATACATCTGATATCTGAATAATAAAAATGTCTCAACATGAATCTATAATACATCTGATATCTGAATAATAAAAATGTCTCAACATGAATCAACTAAAAATCATACTAAGGCATACTGCCTTTACAATATGAATATGAAACCCTAATGTATGGATAAAAGTCAAAACTACAGTGGAGTCTCTACAAGTAAAAATACGCGATGACGACTATGTCAGAACTCCGTCACCCTGCAGCTCTCCGAAACTCCGAACTACCTGAAAAGTAATTTAAAAAAAATAGAACAACAACAAGAGCGTCAGAGCGCTACAACAAGATTACCTTAATTCGTCCCCAGGGGAAGGGCTACTAGATGGAGTGAAGGCTCTATCTATTAAGCATAGTCTACCTAGATTCATTTTCCCCGTATCTAAGTAGGATTAATATTTAGAAACCTACAACATGAGATGTAGTACGTCGAGCGAAATATTCTAAACAAGAAAACCCTCATGTATATACCATAAGTCTTAAATTGTAGATATCTAAACATAAATACCGAACTAAGAAAAGACAATCTAATGAAACAAATAATTAGAAATCCATAACACGAGACTAGTACGTCGAGCGAAATAATCCAAACAAGGAAACCCTCATATATATACCATATGTCTCAAGTTGTGAATCTCTAATCATTGATCTCAACTAAGAAGTAAAGAAGATAGTAAAAGAAATAAGATATCAACACATCGTATTTATAATATCTTCCACTGTCACTGGAGAGATAGAATAAAATACTAACACATAATTTTGTATACTTTCAAAAGTAACGTATCTCAGTTATATAGTTCAATGATAGGTCATATTCATAATTGGCATTTGCCATACATAGGCTATCAATTAATTATCTTAGTGTAACGGACTACCCTGTAGGTATCCTGAACCGTGTACACGGCTCATTAGTCTCATCGCGATCTTAGTGCGTAACATGAGTGCGGGACGGACTACCAAATAGGCATCCTACAAAAATGGCTCACGAGCCTCATCGTACCCTAGTGTGGGACGGACGGCTAGATCAAGCCTCCTAAAATCCGACTCAATGGTCAGTACATATGGAATATCGACGCACTACCTCATGTAATACTAAACTAAGCTCATCAACGATATCCACCTCATATAAATCTTTGTATCTCTGATATATCGACGCACTATCCCATATAGTACTAAGCTGTGCTCATCAACGATAGTTACCTCATGTATAAATAGTGTATATCTGGTATGTCAACGTACTATCCTATATAGTACTGAGTTATGCTCATCAACAATATCCAACATGTATATGAACGATATCTAATTCAAATATGATCAAATCAAAATTCATCATAATTCCCTTGGGATTTTTAAATGTATAACATAACATATTCATGATTATATGTGTAACATCAAGCGGCTCAAAACTCTGCGAACGCACTTCAAAATGACGCAACACAGCTCCACAAAACAAGCAGGAAAAA
Source organism: Asparagus officinalis (assembly GCF_001876935.1). NCBI lineage: Eukaryota > Viridiplantae > Streptophyta > Magnoliopsida > Asparagales > Asparagaceae > Asparagus > Asparagus officinalis. The sequence goes on from NC_033797.1 coordinate 52,367,645, forward strand.
CAGACGGGATATCTGTTAGTAAAACAAGCATATCTTTCTCTAGAAAAACTAGTTTTACAAATAGTTTTCTGTTTTGAAAACTAGATTCACACATCTTTCAAATGACATAAGTTTGGTTCAATTAGGAGTTTATTTGTTATTACATCTCTCCAGTTAAATATTATATATGTATGCATTTTTCTACAGGACATGTTATTAGTAAACATAATATATCCTTCTCTATACAAAGTCTTTTTAAGAATGAGTTTTCTGTTTTAGAAACTAGATACACATAGCTTTCATTTAAAACTGGTTTGGTTAAATTTGGAGTTTGTTTGCTATCTTAAACTCTCAATTAAATATTATACAAGTGCTGTAATTTTCTGTAGAAAAACATATATATAATACATCACTTAAACTTCTCATATATGAATAAAATTATGAAAAATCCAAATGATCATGATCATGATACTATCATAAACAACAAGAAAAGATTATTCATCTAGTATTTATTTTAAGATTTACTATCAAAAATCTGACTTTTAACACCTCAGGTTAAGATTAAAGCTTGAAAATACATATTAATCATCTACACTAGTTATATTTAACTATGAGGATAGGTTTGGATGAAGATAATCTTGCCTCAAATGTCATTCTAAGTCTTTGAGATAAACAACAAGCAATTGGAAGTGCAAACAACCTGTTTTCTCCTTGCTACACGTTGATGATCTCGCCCTTGTGTCGATATTTGCTTCACAAAGCTCTAAAAATTCTCAATTTTAGGGTTATAGCTTTAGAGAGAGGAATAGGGACTGCTAGGGTTTGAAACTCTGATGTAAGGGTGATAATTTTCATGAAAATATATATATATATATGTAAACCCGAAATAAACCTGTTTGACCCGAACCAAGAAACCTAGTCTGACTAGGAAAACAACCTTCGGTATTTTGGTAATAACTTTCGCGTCCGACCTTGGAATGAGGTGATATAAGATTTGTTAGAAAGCTATTGAAGATATATACAACTTTGGTATTTTAAGTTTTTCCAGATTCTAACTGTTTCAGTATATAAAATGTATATACTTTTAACTGGTCGTTTTTCCCAGATTCAGGCCCGTGCACGTGTGCATGATATCACTTCTATATTCACATATATACATTGAATTGATCTCAAATCAATTCTTAGCATACTAAAACATTAATAAATATTATTTTTTTCATAATACAACATATTTATTATTTATTACAAAATATTCAAATTTTTGAAGTTTTACATTCTTCCCTCCTTAAAAGAATTTCATCCCCGAAATTCCGCAAACGTATCGTAGAGGTTAATAATATATTATCATAAATCTTTAGATATAAAACATTAAAATACCTACACTTAATACTCTAAAATTTAAATATTCCCACTTAACCCCTAACTAAACGGAACTAGTACGTCGGGTGAAAAATCCAAACAAAGAACCCCCCCATTTATATACCACGTGTTCCGAATGATTAGAAGTTCAAACAGGTGCGGGTAGTCACGATGCATAACATCTTCGCGCTCCCAAGAATCTTCCTTGATATCTATACTTAACTATTTAGAATGCAAATACTCCCACTTAACCCCTAACTAAGCGGAACAAGTACGTCGGGTGAAAAATTGAAACAAGAAACCCCCATATATATACCATATGTTTCAAATAATTAGGAGTTAAGTGCTAATATCACCATTCTAGCGTTAAATATAAATATGAGCATATAGATAATCATAAACATAGACAAATCATATCCAAACAATTTACTTGCTCAAATAGGTGCAAGTAAATAGGTGCAAGTTGTCGTGATGCATATCCTCATCGCGCCCCAAGAAACTTTCTCAGCTCCTTTCTGATTCCATTGAACTTTAACTAAAGATATCACTTTGTTTCTAAGTCTCTTGTCCTCATTGGCAAGAATACACACATGAATTACAATAATAGTTATATCATCAAGAATCTCAACCTTTGGCGTGTCTAACATTCGCTGCTGCTCCTCGTCACGTAGATGCTTCTTAAGTATCGAAATATGGAAGATATCATGTATACTTGACATCGATGCTGGAAGATCTAGCCAATATGAAACAGCTCCGAAGCGCTCCACTCTCCTAAATGGACCAATATACCTCAGGGAAAGTTTCCCCCGTCTACCAAATCGCTAAACTCCCTTCATTGGCGATATTTTCAATAATACATAGTCCCCAGCCTGGAACTCTAATGGTCATCATTTCTGATCTTGATAACTCTTCTGACGACTCTGAACTGAAAAATACGCTACTGAATTATTGCTACTTTTCTATAGTCTGTCTCACTAACTCCGGTCTAAGCAATAGGTTGTCCTCTGGTTCTGCCCAGCAACTAGGCGATCTACAAGGCCTCCCGTACAATACCTCATACGGTGCCATAATACCAGTTATTACTTGGTAACTGTTGTTATAAGCGAATTCAATCAATGGGATGTGGTCCTCCCAACTGTCCTAGAAATCTATAACACAAGCCCGCAATATATCCTCCAACCCTTAATTGACTCTCTCTCCATTTGTACATCTGTTTATGGGTGAAACCCACAAGAATATGACAACTGACTACCGGAAGAATTCTGGAAGCTCCTCCAAAAGTGCGAAGTAAAAACTGAGCCTCGGTTTGATACAATCTTCTCTGGAACTCCATGAAATTTCACTTTCTCCTGGATGAATATCCTCGCATAAGTCTCTGGTCTAAAATCAAACTGGCTAAGGGTGTAAAGATCTCGGTACAACGAGCATTTCAAAGTTGAAATCCGATGTCGACGCTTCCTGCTCAATGCGTCTGTCATAATGTTTACCTTCCCCGGATGATACTGAATCGCGAACTCATAACCATTAATAAACTCAACCCATCGTCACTGTCTTTGATTTAGTTCCTTCTGAGAAAAAAGATATTTCAAGCTCTGGTGATCTGGAAAAAATATCTCGAATTACATTCCATATGAGTAATGTCTCCATGTTTTCAGTGCGAAGACCATTACTGCTAGATCCAAGTCGTGTGTAGGATTGTTCTGCTCATGCGTCCTTAACTATCGTGAAATATATTCTACTACTCTCCGGGTCTGTATCAAAATACCCCTAGACCCGATAATGGTGCATTTGTGTAGATGACAAAGGTCTTATCACTGCTCGGAAACTTAGTCTTCAAAGTCTTAAAGGCCTCCTGGCACTTCGTGCCCCAAACAAACTGTACACCATTCTTTGTAAAACGTGTAAGCGGCATCGCAAATCTTCGAGAAGTCCTAAATAAACTTTCTATAATAGCCTACTAATCTCAGGAAACTACGAATATCTATAGTTGTTTTCAGCGGTTCCCAATCTAGTACGGCCTCCACCTTAGCTGGGTCTATTGCAATACCCTCCTGGCTAATAACATGGCCCAAAAATCTGACTTCAGAAAGCCAAAACTTGTACTTGCTGAACTTAGCGTACAATTGATGCTCCCGTAATGTCTGCAATGCCAAACGAAGATGCTGCTCTTGCTCTGCCTCCAATCTCGAATATATAAGGATGTCATCAACAAAAATGATCACGAATTGGTCTAAGTATAGACGGAAAACCTGGTTCATCAAATCCATGAATACATCGGGTGCATTGGTCAACCCAAATGGCATGACGAGGAACTCAAAAGACCCATATCGAGTTAGAAAGGTGGTCTTGGAAATATCCATCTCCCGAACTCACAATTGATGATAGCCAAAACAAAGATCAATCTTAGAGAAATGCTACGCTCCTTGTAGCTGGTCGAAGAAGTCGTTAATCCTCGGTAATGGGTACCTGTTCCGGATAGTGACCTTGTTCAACTCACGAAAATTTATACGGTACCTGTTCCGGATAGTGACCTTGTTCAACTCACGAAAATTTATACATAGGCACATACTATAGTCCTTCTTCTTCACGATTGTTCAACTCACGAAAATTTATACATAGGCACATACTATAGTCCTTCTTCTTCACGAAAAGGACCGGCACTCTCCACGGAGAATAACCCCTGCGAATAAAACCCTGAGATAATAACACATCTAACTGGGTCTGTAGCTCCCTTATCTCAACAGGTGCCTATGATAGGGTGCTTGGGATATTAGTACCGTATCTGATTGTAACTCGATGCAAAAACTCAACCTCTCTCACTGGAGGTAAACTCGGTATGTCCTAAAAGACATCCTGGTACTCAGAGACCACTCACATCTCACTCAAATCGGCACCACTATCCCGCAACATCAGCTCCTCGATGTACGCCATAAATGACTCCACAAACTGGTTGCCCTGTGAGGTCACTGCTATCAACTCAGACCCATAGGATGCTCGCAAACTGACTGTTTTAGCAAAACAGTCCATACTAACATAAAACATAGTAGGATGATAGCTAATCCATCCCGAGAATGACGTCAAACACCGACATCTGCAAAACGATTAGATCTATAATAAACTCGAACTCATCTAGACTGATGTCACATCTCCTATGGACACTCCCTAATAGGGACACCTCTCCCTAAAGAAGTAGAAACGGATAATGGTACATCTAAAGGATGTGCAACTAGCTGAAACCTATCCATGAATGCATGAGAGATAAAGAATGAGAAGCTTCTAAATCGAACAAGATCCGAGCTGGAAAAGAATAATCACTAAGAAAGCTCCGCTCGCACCATGATCACACGGTACAATTGCATAAACTCTGCCGGTGGCTGGTGACTGCTATGTTACTGGCATGCTGGTCCCTCTATCCTCAGAATGGTAAGTGGTGCCTCAATATTCTGCTACTAGCCGTAACCGTGGCCCTGCGACTATTGACCCTGACCACTAATCTGCTGGTGGTGATAAAAAAAATCCTTACCCCATTGCTGGGTTTCTCACAGTCTTACAAAAGGTTTATTGTCCTTGCCCTGGTCTCTGGACAATCCTACTTTTAAAATTAACTCTTAGTACGTCTCTCTGCCTCAATCGGGTTAGGTCTAGCTGCTTCCCGAAATAGTAGATGAAATCCTTCTATGAAATTAACATTCGCTGCTCCGGCATAACTGGAATCGGTGCTATCCCCCGGTATCGTCCTTTAAGCTGAATATAACTAATCTCCGCCTATGTACTGAGTCAACATTAAGTAAATCTAAAAGTATTTCTCACATATTTCCTCCATTTATAGGTTGTAATTGAATCCAATGTGCTCTAAAATTTTTGTGCTCCCAACTTTTAATATCTTCCTCAATCTTACTGAGCCAAGCTTCCTATTCTGTGACTCTATTAATAGCTGGATGTGGCGATGGTGAGACCTTCGGCATTACCTCTTCAATAGGTACGGTTGGTACAACTGGTGGTGGAACTTCAGAGAGTAAAATTTGGCTTGTTACTCACTCCTCGAGTGTTGCTAGTCTATGCTTCTGTAATCAGTGTTACCAAGTCGATCAGATACTTTGGAGCCTACTGCGGCTTTGGCTCTACTTGCCCAGCTCTCTGGGTACAAGCTTTACCTCGACCACGTCCTCGTTCTAATGTTTATAATACTAAGAGGAGAGCTTATTTGACACAGTAAGTGAGATCCCAATCATAAATAACATAACATATACCAATAGGAAAAATCGTATCACTTATCATTCATGCATTTACTTTTCAATCAAAGTAAGGTCGTTGTTGTTGGCCTTCTTGTTTTGATGATGTTTAACAAACAATTTATTACTAATGTTGTTTGTCTAGTATTTGTGCATTCCTATGTTTTGTAGACAAACAACGAGTTGGAGGATGAATGGAATAGAGCTTCAACGATCATATCCAAAGGAGGTTGGCGGAATGTCGGATTGAAGCCTATACAATTCAATCAAGATCCAAGTTCAAGCTTCATCCG
>NC_033797.1:52373618-52405724 GCF_001876935.1 Asparagus officinalis
TATATATATATATAGTCATATATATATATAAGTTTTGGTTTCTATGCATATATATAGTTATATATATACATACATATGTTTTGAGTTTTTATGGTTATATATATGAAATTATATAGTTCATATTCTCTATTGTGTTTTTGAAAACATTGCATAGAATATGCAATTTTATGAAAATATTATATTCTTAGTTTATAGACTTCAATATCAGTTTATACATGTTTTACTAAGTCTATAAAAACATTTCACAAAGTTTCAAAAGTTGGTTTATGTCAAAACATCAAAATTCAAGTATCTCATATTTTCATGTTTTGGACTAGTTTGTAAAATGATGATATTTTTCATTTGGGAAGTCATTTTTGTTTTGTAAAATGATGATATTTTTCATTTGGGAAGTCCTTTTTGATAACCAGTCATTGTAGCATGTTTATTATCATGTCTACAATCATTTCCCAAAGTTTTACATTTTTTAGAATTTATTTGATATTTTTAAATAGTGTTTTAAAATCAGATAAACAATTTTTCAGAACCTGTCATATCTGTTTTCGGTCGACCGCACCGGTCGACCGAACCTGAGGTCAAAAGTTCCCTGGCCGACAGAAGCCTGTCGGTCGATTGGTGTTTGGGCATTCAACTATTCTCCCTCCAACTCTTGATATATTGAGAAGTTTTCTAAACTCTATTTCTAGCTTTTTTATATATTTGATTATCATTGTTATTAAGCTAGAACTACATTGAGTTTAGTTTTGATTTATATCTCTTTGTTCACACACAACCTTTTGAGCTTATTGTATTTACATTCATAGTATAATTTTGGGTTGTGAGATTAGTGACTTAGAGTTGTGCTTAATTGAGTTCTCACCTTGTTTAGAGAACAAATCATTTGATTTATATTGTGCTTATTGTGAGGATTCACTTGTAATACACTTGGACACCGAGAGAAGTGTGTGGTGAGAGACGGGGTCGAATCCAAGAGGAGTGGCATCGGTTGACGTGCCTAGGGAGAGGTTGTAACCGAGCACTTGAGGAGGAGGACACGGGCTAGGACCAACACTTAGTGTGTGAGGTGTGATTACATAGTGATTGTATTGTGAGGTGTAAACGTTGTTCGGGTGAACGTAGAAAACCCGGTTGTGATAGTGGAGATCTCCTCGAGGTGAGGAGCGGAGACGTAGGTCGTGGGGACCGAACCCCGTAATCATATTGCTTGTTTGTGATTGCATTATATATCTTGTTGTTCAAATTGCTTATCCTAGCTTACGTATCTTGTTGTATTTTATACTTGCTAGGATAACTTATTAATTAGTTTTAATTGGCATTTAATCGGATTAGATTAGCATAAGACCCTAATCACCCCCCCTCTAGGGTCTAACAGTTATCACCAAAAAAATTTTTTTTTTGTAAATTTTTGAATATACGTATATAATGTCCTCACTCATTCTAGGAATTCCTAGCGGACTCTATACATGATTCCTAGGAAACTCTATACTAACTCCACGACTCGACATAGGAATGATCCTAGGATGCTGGAACAAGAGCTCTGATACCAACTGTGACGCCCCTGGGTTCACACAAGACTGTAGTCCAAGGTAAAACCAGAGATGTCAAACCTGCCATGCACCCACACTGTGCATAAACATGTTTCCCCAATCACAGTAATATCCTCTAGTAGAACAAAATAGAAGTGCAGGTACAAACAAACAAAATAAAGGGAATAAATATAATAGACATGATATAGAAGAGATAAAATAGAAGTGCAGGTACAAACAAACAAAATAAAGGGAATAAATATAATAGACATGATATAGAAGAGATATCTCATAAATGAAAAGAATCATGTCTCAACTATAATACATCTGATATCTGAATAATAAAAATATCTCAACATGAATCAACTAAAAATCATACTAAGGCACACTGCCTTAACAATATGAATATGAAACTCTAATGTCTGGATAAAACTAAAAACTACAGAGGAATCTCTACAAGTAAAAATACGCGATGGTGACTATGCCAGAACTCCATCACCCTGCGGGTCTTCGAAACTCCGAACTACCTGAAAAGTAATTTAAAAGAAAAAGAACAACAACAAGAGCGTCAGAGCGCTACACCATGATTACCTCCATCCGCCCCTAGGGGAAGAGCTACTAGATGGAGTGAAGGCTCTATCTATTAAACATAGTCTACCTAGATTTATTTTCTCTATATTTAAGTAGGATTAACATTTAGAAACCTACAACACGAGACGTAGTACGTCAAGCGAAATAATCCAAATAAGAAAACCCTCATGTATATACCATAAGTCTCAAATTATAGATATCTAAACATTAATACCGAACAAAGAAAAGACAATCTAATGAAACCAATAATTAGAAATCCATAACACGAGACTGGTACGTCGACCGAAATAATCCAAACAAGAAAACCCTCATATATATACCATATGTCTCAAGTTGTGAATCTCTAATCATTGATCCCAACTAAGAAGTAAAGAAGATAGTAAAAGAAATAAGATATCAACACATCGTATTTATAATATCGTCCACTATCACTGGAGAGATAGAATAAAATATCAACACATAATTTTGTATACTTTCAAAAGTAACGTATCTCAGTCATATAGTTCAATGATAGGTCGTATTCATAATCGGCATCTGCCATACTTAGGCTATCAAGTAATTGTCTCAGTACAACGAACTACCCTATAGGTGTCCTGAACTGTGTACACGGCTTATTAGTCTCATCGCGATCTCAGTGCGTAACATGAGTGAGGGACGGACTACCAAATAGGCATCCTACAAATACGGCTCACGAGTCTTATCACACCCTAGTGTGGGATGGACGGCTAGATCAAGCCTCCTAAAATCCGACTCAATAGCCTGTACATGCGGAATATCGACGCACTACCTCATGTAGTACTGAACTAAGCTCATCAACGATATCCACCTCATATAAATCTTTGTATCTCTGATATGTCGACGTACTATCCCATATAGTACTGAGCTGTGCTCATCAATGATAGTTACCTCATGTATAAACCGTGTATATTTGGTATGTCGACGCACTATCCCATATAGTACCGAGCTTTGCTCATTAACGACATCCAACATGTATATGAACAATATCTAATTCAAATATATATATGAACATATTCATGATTATACGTGTAACATCAAGCGGCTCAAAACTCTGAGAACGCACCTCAAAACGGCGCAACACAGCTCTCCAAAACGAGCAGGAAAAACAGACGGGATATCTGTTAGTAAAACAAGCATATCTTTCTCTAGAAAAACTAGTTTTACAAATAGTTTTTTGTTTTGAAAACTAGATTCACACATCTTTCAAATGACATAAGTTTGGTTCAGTTTGAAGTTTATTTGTTATTACATCTCTCCCGTTAAATATTATATATGTGTAGGCATTTTTCTGCAGGACATGTTATTAGTAAACATAACATATCCTTCTCTATACAAAGTCTTTTTAAGAATGAGTTTTCTGTTTTAGAAACTAGATACATATAGCTTTCATTTAAAACTAGTTTGGTTAAATTTAGAGTTTGTTTTTAGAAACTAGATACATATAGCTTTCATTTAAAACTAGTTTGGTTAAATTTAGAGTTTGTTTGCTATCTTAAACTCTCAATTAAAGATTATATTTAAAACTAGTTTGGTTAAATTTAGAGTTTGTTTGCTATCTTAAACTCTCAATTAAAGATTATACAAGTGCTGCAATTTTCTGTAGAAAAACATATATATAGTACATCACTTAAATTTCTCATATATGAATAAAATTATAAAAAATTCTAATGATCATGATCATGATACTATCATAAACAACAAGAAAAGATTATTCATCTAGTATTTGTTTTCAGATTTACTATCAAAAATCTGACTTTTAACACCTCAGGTTAAGATTAAAGCATGAAAATACATATTCAACATCATATTAATTATCTACACTAGTTATTTAACTATGAGGATAGGTTTGGATGAAGATAATCTTGCCTCAAATGTCGTTCTAAGTCTCTAAGATAAACAACAAGCAATTGGAAGTGCAAACAACCCATTTTCTCCTTGCTACACGTTGATGATCTCGCCCTTGTGTCGATATTTGCTTCACAAAGCTCTCAAAATTCTCAATTTTCGGGTTAGAGCTTTAGAGAGAGGAATAGGGACTGCTAGGGTTTGAAACTCTGATGTAAGGGTGATAATTTTTGTGAAAACATAAGTATATATATATGTAAACCCGAAATAAACTTGTTTGACTCGAACCAGGAAACCTAGTCTGATTAGAAAAATAACCTTCGGTATTTTGGTAATAACTTTTGCGTCCAACCTCAGAATAAGGTGATATAAAATTTGTTGGAAAGTTCTTGAAGATACCTACAACATTGGTAATTTAAGTATTTTCAGATTATAACTTTTTTAGTATGTAAAATGTATATACTTTTAACTGGTTGTTTTTTCCAAATTCAGGCCCGTGCACGTGTGCATGATATCACTTCTATATTCACATATATACATTGAATTGATCTCAAATCAATTCTTAGCATACTAAAACATTAATAAATATTATTTTTTTCATAATATAACACAATTATTATTTATTACAAAATATTCAAATTTTTGGGGTTTTACACTACTTCCTGCCATGATTGCCCGCATTCACCATGGATTATGGAGTTTATATTATCAATTCTGTCGAGGCAACGAGAATCCAAAGGTTGGGCTACCCTATACTTGTTTTATGGCGTGGGTTGTTCTGCACTGTCCAACCCTTATTAGCACGCCTTTCGCTTGTACAGAGGGTCAAATTGTCCCTTTCATTCAAAGATTGGAGAATTCAGATTGGGAGTACCATTACTTGGACTTGGTAAGGCGAATTCTCCGCGACCATAAGAGATAGGAATTTAATTGATGTTTTCCTCATTTTTCCGGAACCAGCTACGGACAGGCCGTTGTGGATGCATCAAATGGTCGGGGTTACTCTTCCCTATCACTTGGCTACTTCATGTGGCTTATGACCATTTGCCCCGGTTATCACATTTATCGCTTTGGTCCGGTGTGTGTGTTAGAGCCTTACTTGCCTTGTCGCTTTGCTCGCTAATTTGGCTATGCTCAATTGTATGTCGGTAACCCTAACACTCAACTGGAGTCTGATAGTTGTAGCTTAATTATTGGAGCCAGAGCTTGGTATTGGACTACTGCTAGAGGTATGGGTGCGATGCTTGCTTATTGTAAGTGGCATTGTCTGGCAAATGCATCGGTCCCAAACTTCAATGTCAATTCTTCGGGCCTGTGATATATTCGGCATCGATATAAATCTATCAATGCTTCTAGATGAAGCCATATACCAGGACTCAAGTAGTTCTTATATGCCGAGGAAAATGCCGAGGTAGAAAACTCTCATCCCTCCAGTCCTCATGAAACTCGGGAGGAGATAGACGCGGCTTTGAATAAGGATGTGCTTCATAGATCTCCTCATGTCGACGAATATAGGAGCCATATGCCTGCTGCTTCCGATATAGGAGATTCTCTTAGAGGGGGAGCAGATTTTGGTGGGTTTGAGGGTTTCTTTCCCATGGACGATCCTTACGAGCCTCCTCCACATGAATCTACTGCCGAAGGCTCCCATAAGCAATCCCAGGTTCTTGAAGAACCACCTCTCGATGAAGGGATCACTGGTATGTCAATATTGACTTGTCTTAATTTCGACTTGTTTTCCTTTGGTACTTTTTATTTAGAACGAACTGCAAAAGTTAAGGCCCTGAGACGAGTAGGGGAGAAGTCTAAAGAACTTGGGCAGATGCGCAAGTCTAAACGCGTCGCCAAAAAAACAAGGCGCAATATTTCTCCGCCCAAAACCCCTTTGATAGAGTCACTCCGAGTTGAAACGGATTCAGAACTTAAGGATGAAGTTCCTTTAGCCCGACTCCATGCTGGATTGCGTTCCGCGCCAAGTACCAACATCGAAAATGTTCCTATTAATCCTGGTAAGATGGACATATAGTCATTTATCTTTCAGGATGTTTAAAGTACAAACGACTTTGTTCGCTGTGTTTAGTTGTTTCCATAGACTCGATTGCCTTTCCCGATGCGGGCAATAAGGCAGGACCAGCTTCTGGTGACCCTACTAAAAGTAGGATGCCTCCGAGTTCAGCTATGGAAACAGGCCGAGTTAATAATTCGACTGTTAATCCTGATGAAGCCGAGGGAGCAGAACTTGCTTCGACCGCCATGGCTGAAGCTGAAACCACCATGACCACAAGTGTTGTGTCTACCAACCCCGTCGTCATGATTGAGACTCGCATCGTGCTAAGTACTGCAGTCACTGTGGCCCCTATCACTACTGCAATGGTTGCTGCAACTATCGACACTCCTATCATGTACACTGCACCGCCAATTTTTACAGAATCTACGGTTTCTTCTGTCGATCCTCATGAAACGATGTCCTCTAGCAGCACACCCTCTTCTCCTTTTGTTTTGGTGAGAAATTTTGCCGTATCAAAAATATTAGAGAATTTCCTTAGCATTTTGAGAGAATCTTCTGCTCAGGTCTTAGATCGCGGAGGAGACTTTGTAGGAGTTAAAGAGGTGCTGGTGCCTTTCTTGGACCTGATGAAGAACTTGACCTCCTATCTCGCGGTATTGCCTTACTGGTTGCACTTGACCAAGGTTGAACATTTTTTCAATCAATGACATAATCGTCAGTCTCGATCCCTCTACCCTTTAGCTGAAGAACAAGCAATGCGAACTATACGCCAGAGGGATGACTCCTTATTCGAACTTAATCGTCAATTGCTTAAGACCAAGCAACGAGTTAAGGAGCTTAAAGAGATCGAAGAGAATTCGTCTCGTGAGGGTAAAAAAGTTGCAGACGCTAAACTTCAAAAACAACGTCAAGTCGATCATCTTCAAGTTCAACTTAAGACTCTTCAGACCAAGCTGGCAGAGGCTGAGGTAGAGTTGGCAGGCATGATGGATATGAGGCATACATTAGCCTCTAAATAAATGCAGCATCAGCCCTTGCTTCGAACAGAACTCGATCGAATGGAGCAGCTAGAAAAAGCTATGAATGATATGAGTGCCTATTCTGATGAGGAGCTACATAGACGTGCTTTGGCTGACGTTGAAGCAGAACATCAAGAATCCTTAGTTAAGCTTGCTGAAGAGATTCGTCAGACCGTTGGATCCATTTAGCTCTATTTTTTTTCTCGGACTTTTGTAGCCCCCTCATTTTTTATATATAAGTGGAACTTCTGCTGTTTTTGCCCACTAGCTCTACTTTGCATCTCTATACATAATCTGATGCCAAAATTCATGAACTTCATTGCCCTGAGATTTAAGACTTCAAGTATAAGTCTTATCATTCTGATATGTGGTTAGATTCAAATTCCACTTTGTATTTTAAATCAGACATAACGAGGTTCTAGCCTTATCCAATTAAAGGAATGACCTTCGTCAAATACGAGGTTCGAATCCAATTTCAATCAAGTTTTGACACTTGCGTTTCATTAGATGAACGATCTTCATCGAAGACGAGGTTCGAATCCAATTTTAATCAAATCTCAATATTTGAGTTTAATTAGAGAGCTGACCTTCATCGAAGACGAGGTTCAGACCTAACTTCAATCAAGTCTCAACACTTGAACTTAATTAGAGGAACGACCTTCGTCGAAGACGAGGTTCGGATCCAATTTTAACCGAATCTCAATATTTGAGTTTAATTAGAGAGTTGACCTTCGTCGAAGACGAGTTTTAGACCCAAGTTCAATCAAGTCTCAACACTTGAACTTAATTAGAGGAACGACCTTCGTCAAAGACGAGGTTCGGATCTAATTTTAACCAAGTAAACTTTCATCAAAGACGAGGTTCAAATTCAGCTTATCTCAAGTGAATGACCTTTGCCAAGTGAATGGCCTTCGTCAAGTGAATGGCCTTTGTCGAAGACGAGGTTCAAATTCAACTTTACTTGGTTGAACCTCGACATTTGAGTTTTAATTGAAATAGCGACATTCATCATTTTTTTGACTTAGGAACGAGAATAAATCTCATTAAACGACGTGACAATCTTCGATAGTTCCCAGATTATTGATCCACATGGATCCGTCACTTCATTTCATCGACATCAAGTATTGGGTACTTAATACGTCGCTTCATGTCACGTCCTTGTTGGCGCTAATTACGAACACAATTGATTGCGTCGCTTCATTCTCAGCACCATTTGGCGGTTCAGTGCTTAGGGATTCGTGTAACGAATCTCAGCCACTTGGTTGGCTCCTTCGCCTATAAATAGGCAGTTGTTTTTTAAGAGGATTCATCTTCCTCTTCTGTGCCTTGTTTGAAAATGACTCAAAGGAAACTTTGCATTTTAGGACTCCTACCTTCGCTTCCTACTAAATTCCAAGTTCCGATAATCATCGTCGTTGAGGTAGGCAAAGTTGATGATGATGTCGCTTTGGGTAACTCTTCTGATCCGATCTCTGATCTCTTGGTCTTTGTAGTAGCTCATTCATTTGAGGGTTTCTCAGTGTTCCAGAGTCGAAATCAGGATACATTTCGGCAATTCGTTAGACTTTTGAATGTAACCTCAAAGAGATATCTTAAATCTAAGTATGTTTACTGTTTTGACATGCCATGTACCCCCAAGCATATAGTCCTTTCTCTGGACTTCGGTCTATATGGCAGCTTAACAGACTTAGTGAAGTGCTTCCTTTCAGAGGAGTCAGCAATAATGTTAGAGCTGCCATCATGTTCTGCGGAGATGGGAGAAGTACTGATCCTATGCTTAGAGCTTGTGGTATTTCCATTAGTAGTCAGCTTACCCAAGTAGGTAGGCGTGTGCTACAAGCACCTAAGTTAAAAGTTGGGTATGGAGAAGACTTCATGCCCAGGAACGAAAGATGGAACTTCAACAACAAGACAACGATGTTGTTGCGGACGAGCCTCATAGTGCAATCTCGAAGGTCGTGGAGCTTATAATTGAACTTCGTAGTGTAGCTGAAAGAACTTGTAACTGAACCTCGTATTGTAACTGAAAGAACTTGTAACTGAACCTCGTAATATAGTTCGAGTCTTCTAAGTTCAATCTATGTACTTCGAGTTTCTGTACTTTTAATTATATATGAATAAAATTTATATTTTATCCACATATTGTTCTCTTACTTTTTTGTGTAACTGAAGCATTTTAACTTAGGATTTTTAGCAAACCCTTAGCTATCAACGGCCTTGAGTTTTCTTTACCAACTGTCATTTGAGTTGGACTAGCCATACTTTTCCCCTCAGTATGATGAGTTGTCAAAGAGTTTCTCTTAGACTTGAGTGCTAAGATTTCTCTTTTATCCTTAGCCTCTTCTAGGCTTCAGATCAAAATTTCAATAACGAGGTTCAAAATATAATTAAGTGTTAAGAACGAAGTTCAACACATGGTAGACTCGTTGGGAAAACGAACATCATTTGTGAAAAAGACGACGTTAGGAATATTAAGTCATTCAATGATTTAGAATGACATCAATAAAGTAAACAAATACACATCACTTGGTAGGTCTAAGTTTGGAAAATGAACGTCATTTGGAGAAATGACAATGTTAGGAGAATCACATCGTTCAGTGACTTGGCAGTATGATAATGGTGATAAAAATGAAGGCACATCACTTAGTAGGCCTAAGTTAGAAAAACGAACATCATTTGGGGAAAATAACGACGTTAGGAAGATAACATCGTTCAGTGACTTTAGAAGTATGACGATGGTGATAGAAACAAAGGCACATCACTTGGTAGGTCTAAGTTAGGAAAACGAACGTCATTTGGGGGAAAATGACGACGTTAGAAAGATCGCATCGTTCAGTGACTTTAGAAGTATGACGATGGTGATAAAAATGAAGGCACATCACTTGGTAGGCCTAACTTAGGAAAACAAATATCATTTGGGGAAAATGACGACGTTAGGAAGATCGCATCGTTCAGTGACTTTAGAAGTATGACGATGATGATAGAAACAAATGCACATCACTTAGTTGGCCTAAGTTAGGAAAACGAACATCATTTAGGGAAAATGATGACGTTAGGAAGATCACATCGTTCAGTGACTTTAGAAGTATGACGATGGTGATAGAAACGAAGGCACATCACTTGGTAGGCCTAAGTTAGGAAAACGAACGTTATTTGGGGAAAATGATGACGTTAGGAAGATCACATCATTCAGTGACTTTAGAAGTATGACGATGGTGATAGAAACGAAGGCACATCAGGCCTAACTTAGGAAAACGAACATCATTTGGGGAAAATGACGACGTTAGGAAGATCACATCGTTCAGTGACTTTAGAAGTATGACGATGATGATAGAAATAAATGCACATCACTTGGTAGGCCTAAGTTAGGAAAATGAACGTCATTTGGGAAAAATAACGACGTTAGGAAGATCAAACAATGAAGTAACACATCATATAGTAGGTTACTATTGAAAAAATAATGTTTTAAACAAAAACCATCAACTATCAGAGGAAGCCATTGACGTGATAATTTTATAGTCCCATTATCCTATTGAAGAGGATTAGCGAGGGAAATTTAAAGGAGAGGAAGTAAGGAAACCATTACCTTTATTTGCTTTTATTCTTTCCGTAAAACATATCTGACTGTGAAGCCTATGGGTAGTATTTCTTCAGAAATTTGCCATTGATAGGCATCATGAGTTTGTCACCATTTTGAGTAATAAGACGATAACCTCCATTTGAGTAGACAGTTTCTACTACAAATGGTCCTTCCTATTTTGGCTCAAACTTTCCTTTCTTCTTAGAGTTCAAAATCATTAGGCATCAAACGGTGAGAACCAAGTCACCTTCTTTGAATGTGTGGTATCTAATCTTTTTATCGAATGCTCTAGAAATCCGAGCTTGATAAAGCTCAATGTGTTACTGGGCCAATAATTGCTTTTCATCAAGCGCTTCCAATTCTTTAAGACACCGGCGATGACTTTCTTCCGTCGTCATACCAATTGTGAGTGCTATTCGCAGAGACGAAATTTGGATTTCCAATGGTAATACGGCTTCACATTCATATACCAAGGAATATGATGTCGCTCCTATTGGCGTGTGAACCGTTGTACGATAAGCCCACAAACTTTGACCTAACTTCTCGTTCCAGTCTTATTTATTCGTCGAAACCACCTTAGTGAGAATTCTGACGATGGTCTTATTAAATGTTTCTGCTTGCCCGTTTGCAGTAGGATTATAAGCTGTTGAAGCTAAATTCTTGATCCTGAATTTATCACAGAATCATGTAAAGGCTTAGCTAAAGAATTGGGGCCTATTATCATGAATGATACACATCGAAACGCCGTACCTGTATACGATGTGATATTTTAAGAATTTAACAACATCACTTGTCTTGACTTCTCTCAACAGGATTGCTTCTGCCCATTTAAATAAGCAATCAGTTATTGCTAAAATAAAGCGATGTCCCTTGGAAGATGATGGGGTTATTAGGCCAACAATATCCATCCCCCACATTTGAAAAGGCCATGAAGTGGTTGAAGGATGAAGATGCTCGGATGGTCGATGCATGTAATTAGCGTGTATCTGGCAGGTGTGGCATCGTTTGACATAAGCGACAACGTCTTGTACCATATTAGGCCAGTAATAACTCAATCTGCATAGTCAGCCCCACAATTTAGGACCAGACTGATGAGCTCTACAGATGCCATCATGAGCTTCTTTAAGAGCTTCTTTTGCTTCCCTATTTGACAAATAGCAAAGCAAAAGCCCATCGTATGATTTTCAATACAAAGTCTAGGATTGAGAATCATAGTAGAATCTAGGTGCTCGTCTACAAATAGATTCTTTTTCCTTGACATCTTCAGGCAATAAGCCGTATAAGACATAATCAATGATCAAAAATCGCTAATCCTTAGGTTCGAGCATTGTGGGCTCATATTTAATTGCGTTTATCTGTAATGTATACTTTGATTTGAATAATCGTCCACTTGTCACTGTGACTTGCTGGATAGTTCTTTCAGGTAGATCTAAGGTAGCCATAAGTGATGCTAATGCATCAGCATAGGTATTCTTGAGATGAGGTATGTAGTCGATGTAGAAACCCTCAAAGGAATCGGCCAATGTGATTGCTGTGGTATGATGAGGAATGAGGTCCTCATTTCTAACTTCATATTCTCCTTTAATTTGATTAACAATGAGTTGAGAATCGCCATACGCTTCTAGGTATTTCACCCCTAGCTGTTTAGCTATATCTAGACCAACCAACAAAGCATTGTATTCAGCCACATTATTAGAGCATGACTCTGTTAAAGAAACGCCACATGGGAGTATATGCTTTTGGGGGGAGATAAAGACAACCCCCACTCCGGCTATAATTCAATCGGTAAGACTTGTCCTTGCTGTACCATCGAAGTATAATTGCCATACCTGCTCTCTAGAGACGACGTTTGCTTTATACGTCTCATCTGGTATGTCCTGGTATAATTCAACCTTTTCTTTTAATGGA
Source organism: Asparagus officinalis (assembly GCF_001876935.1). Classification (NCBI taxonomy): domain Eukaryota; kingdom Viridiplantae; phylum Streptophyta; class Magnoliopsida; order Asparagales; family Asparagaceae; genus Asparagus; species Asparagus officinalis. The sequence continues at coordinate 52,386,114 of NC_033797.1, forward strand.
TGATTGGACATAAGGTCACAAATATCCTGACCCTTTACTGCCTTTTGAGGTTTGAAGTGAATGTCACATTGGGAAAGCAACAAAGCCCATCTAGTGGGTCGCCAGTTCAATGCACTGGGCTGTGTCATGAATACCCGAATAGGATTGATTTAGGAAATGACATGTATGGTTTGCCCAACCAAATAATATTGCATCTTCTGAACCATAAAGACCAGTGCCAAACATTCTTTCTCAGTAAGAGGATAACGAGGTTCAGCACCTAATAAAGTCCTACTGAGATAGTAAACAGCTTGCTCATGGCCATTTTCATCATCTTGTGCTAAGAGTCCTGCTAATGCATGATCTGTAGCCCTGATGTATATCAGGAAAGGCTTACCTGACTTCGGTGCAACCAATATCGGTGGATTGGAGAGATATCATTTAATCTCCTCGAATGCTTTCTGGCAAGCCTCATCCTACATGAAGGATACTCCTTTCTTCATTAGTTTTGAGAATGGTTGGCATTTCCCTAACATGTTAGAAATGAACCTACGAATATACGCCAGTCGCCCTTGTAAGCCTCGAAGCTCCTTAAGATTCCTAGGAGGTGGTAGCTCTTGGATGGCTTTGACTTTGTCTGGGTCTAGACAAATTCTGTTAGCTGTGACCACGACTCCGAGAAATTTACCACTAGCTATTCCTAAGAATGACTTAGTTGGATTCATCTTCAGCTGGTGTGTCCGTATAAAATCAAACATTATTTTCAAGTCGTGCAAATGGTTTCCCTTGTCACGACTTTTAACAACCAAGTCATCAACGTAACATTCTACAGTCTTTCGTAGATGTTTTTAAAAGATAAACGTCATAGCACGTTGATAGGTAGTACCTGCATTTTTAATCCAAAGGGCATTACTGTATAACAGTATATCCCTGAAGGTGTTCGAAAGGATGTGTGTTTTTCATCATCAGGATATATTTTGATTTGGTTGTACCCTAAGAATCCATCCATAAAAGACATCCTTTCAAACCCGCACGTATTGTCAATAATGACATCCGTGATAGGTAAAGGAAAATCATCTTTAGGACAAGCCGAATTCAAGTCTCGGAAGTCGATGCACACTCTAATCTTCCCATTCTTTTTTAGAACGTGGACGATGTTGGCCACCCAATCAGGATGTTGCTCTTCGCGAATAAATCCTGACTCGATGAGCTTTTTGACTTCAGCTTCAATTGCTTCTATGATTTGGGGCCGAAATCACCTTTGTTGTTGTTTAACAGGCTTGACACCTAGTTTGATGTTTGATCGATGCATAGCTACTTGGGGATCAAGCCCTGGCATATCCTCGTAGTTCTAAGCGAAGACATCAATATACTCTCATATTAGAGTAATGAGGTCTTCCTTCTCTTCGGGTGACAAGCTACCACATATGAATATGGGTTTTGGATTAATCTTGTCTCCCATATTCACTTGAATCACTTTGTCATCAGTAGGATGTTTGCGTTATTCAAAGCGGTGTTCCCATTGTATACCCAGCTGTCGAGTTAGCGGATCATCGAACAGGGGTAATTGGTCATCTTCTTGATCTTCTATTGGAGATGTTGAAGTCATGTTGGCCATAAGTGTTCTGAACATAGTTCCTATACTGATATCAGACTCCCAACGACTAGATTCAGAAGATGATGTGGAAGAATCGTCATCTGACTCTCCTTTGGTTCCAAAACACAGCATAAATGATGGGGATTCATAACCTAATCCACTGCGAGTTTTGTGATAATAGTCTTCCGACTTTTCTTCCGGGACATAAGAAGATCTGATTGGTGTCTGAATCCCTCTACCGAAGTTTAAGCCTTCTTTATGGATGAAGTCATATCTCATATTCTTCATAAGCTTTCGGGTTGTTGGAGTGAAGTATGAGAATTGCGGATTTTCCAAAGATGATGTCTTTTTGGCCGTTAACCTTAGCTGGTACTATGAAGGCTGCTTGCGAAGATTCGATTTGCTATTGATTTGTCACAAAAGATGACCGAATCGGCATTAAATTTGATTCAGCATATAACTTGGATAGCGGATCCGCTATCATGCTGACGCTTGTACCTGGCATATTATGACTCAATTCAACACGCGATAAGTAAGCTAAATCATCTTTATTATTGAAGGTAACTCCGCTGTCTTCGTAGACATGCTCATTTACACCTAGACCTTCAAGACCGATTACGACGGGTTCTATGTCATTAAAAACAAGACCCTGTTCGTGCTCAAACTCGGTATCGGCTTCATTACCGCTATCTAGTTCTTCAATCAGTGGTACTTCAAATGGCTCACCATCAAGGTAATGAATAGAATCGATAAAATAATTCTCCACCCCTTGAATGGTTGCTTCTTTGCGACCACTATTTTGACTTCACTGTCCTCATCTACATATTTCATGCACTGGTGTAGAGTAGATGGAACAATCAGATTGTTATGGATCCATGGTCGACCCAATAATAAATTATAAGACGTCTCTGCATCGATGACGTAGCAAGTAACATCCGTTCTCAATTCACCCATCTGGCATTTGAGTTTGATCTTACCAAGGGGACGAGTATTGGAAGCATTGAAACCATAGATGGTCATTCTTGTCATTGATAAACGATGCGGAGGGACTCCCAGGTGATGAATGAGCCTTAATGGTATGATGCTCAAAGCAGAACCAGGATCAACCTAAATTCTGTCTACCCGAATAGAACCAATGTACCCTACAAAGTACAACGGTCTATCATGTTTTGGGTTTCTCACATGCATATCTTCTTGGGAAAAGGTGATATGTGGCATTCTTCCTCGAAAAACTTAACAACATTGAGGGCAAGTTTCTTCCAACGTTGCTCCGGGTTGGTTTGGTGGAAAGTGAGTGAGGAAAGCCTCATTATCTGTCAATGCTTCACTAAGAGCTTCTCTCGTCGATCGAGATAAATGCAGAAGCTCAAACAGCATAATCCTGGCCGGGATGTTGGCTAACTGAGCCAGCACATCAAACCGAAAAGAGTCTTTTGAGATCTCTGGTGTATCTCTCCTGAGGGCCTTATTGTAACGAAGTTCCTTCGTTTGTGTGTGCTCGATTACTTATTTCCCCGGTTTGGGTGGTGCGTGTAGGCTGTCTAAAAATCACAATAGATAGCTTATCCCCCATCAAAACACCGATGATGGAAGTTATAATCTGACGACTTCCAGAAGGCTACAATTTGAGGACTTTCACGTAGAAGGTTACAATCTGACGACCTTCACAACAACTAATGAAAGCCCCAATTCAACAGCCTTCACAATCAACATCGGGAGTTACAATCTGACGACTCTCATATTTACAAGAAGCCAAGACGAAGATCACAAGAGGACGATCTGTGCAAAGTTCTAGCAAAAGAGACTACAAATTGACGGTCTCTTCATATTAGAATGCAGATATCTCTCAAACCGTGAGGAATTTGGCAAAACGGAGAAAGCGAACCGAAGCCTTCGGCTCGGTTCGGATGGCCCCGTCTCGTCGAGATAGCCGATTTTCATATGTAATTCGTCCAATTCCGACGTACGGTTTGAAAGTTATGACCTGTTCTTCGTAGCAAGTAATGTTCTGAAGACCGTCTGCAAGACTGGACTTCATCAGAACATTGGACTTAGCCTGAAGCCCGCCAAGCCCGCCTAAGGTTCGCCTCTGCATTACAGAGTCAAAGCGCACATGCTCAACTCTGCGTTTTCAACATCTAAACGCAGAGTTAATCGCTAAAACAGCACAACTGTGCGTTTTCAGCCTAAAACAGGCTTAACTCTGCGTTTTCCAGCAGACATCTAACTCTGTGACGCAGAGTTACTTAGCCTGAAGCCCGCCAAGCCCGCCTAAGGTTCGCCTCTGCATTACAGAGTCAAAGCGCACATGCTCAACTCTGCGTTTTCAACATCTAAACGCAGAGTTAATCGCTAAAACAGCACAACTGTGCGTTTTCAGCCTAAAACAGGCTTAACTCTGCGTTTTCCAGCAGACATCTAACTCTGTGACGCAGAGTTAGCACAACTGTGCGTTTTCAGCCTTTAAACAGGCTCAACTCTGCGTTTTCAGTCTAGAAACACAGAGTTAATCTCTAAAACAGCACAACTGTGCGTTTTCAGCCTCAAACAGGCTTAACTCTGCGTTTTCAACATCAAAACGCAGAGTTAATATCTAAAACAGCACAACTGTGCGTTTTCAGCCTTTAAACAGGCCCAACTCTGCGTTTTCAGACTAAAACGCAGAGTTCATCTCTAAAACAGCACGACCTGTGCGTTTTCAGCCTTTAAACAGGCCCAACTCTGCGTTTTCAGCCTAAAACGCACAGTTCATCTCTGAAACAGCACAAACTGTGCGTTTTCAGCCTTTAAACAGGTCAACTGTGCGTTTATGGGCTCAACTGTGCGTTTTTAGCCTGAAACAGGTCAACTGTGCGTTTATAAACAGCACGAACTGTGCGTTTTCAGCCTTTAAACAGGCACAACTCTGCGTTTTCAGCCTAAAACGCAGAGTTCATCTCTAAAACAGCACGAACTGTTCGTTTTCAGCCTAAAACAGGCTTAACTCTGCGTTTTCCAGCAGACATCTAACTCTGTGACGCAGAGTTAAAGCACAAACGCACACATAACGTGCGTTCTTCAACAAACTCAACCATGCGTCCCAAACTCCAAGGAGTTTTGGAGACCAGCAACAGGAGCTTCTTCCTTGTGGCTTATAACCGACTTTCGGTTCAAATCAACTCTTTTTCAAGAGTTCAAACTCGTTCAGAGTTATCAACTCGATCAGAGTTCAAAACTTGCTCTGCAAGTTCTTCTAAAACTCGTCAGAGTTATCAACTCGATCAGAGTTCAAAACTTGCTCTGCAAGTTCTTCTAAAACTCGTCAGAGTTATCAACTCGATCAGAGTTCAAAACTTGCTCTGCAAGTTCTTCTAAAACTCGTCAGAGTTATCAACTCGATCAGAGTTCAAAACTTGCTCTGCAAGTTCTTCTAAAACTCGTCAGAGTTATCAACTCGATCAGAGTTCAAAACTTGCTCTGCAAGTTCTTCTAAAACTCGTCAGAGTTATCAACTCGATCAGAGTTCAAAACTTGCTCTGCAAGTTCTTCTAAAACTCGTCAGAGTTATCAACTCGATCAGAGTTCAAAACTTGCTCTGCAAGTTCTTCTAAAACTCGTTCAGAGTTATCAACTCGTCAAGAGTTATCTTCAAACTTGCCACGCAAGTTCTCCACAGCGTCAAATCGTGAGGAGAAGACATCGTTCCAGTGAATCAAGACGTTCGGATCGTCAACGAGAAGCAAACTCGACGCGAGCATTCGAGGGAGGCATCTCATCGCCACCGTGAAGAACCCAGAATTAAACAAAGGGGAGAATCAAATTCATTCTCCTCTCTTTTGTAATCGGAATCCAAATTGTAATTGATTTTGAGAGGAATACAAGTCAAATTTTCTTTCACTGTCTTTTTACTGCAAATTTCCAACAAACAAAAGATGGCGACTCCGCTGGGGACTAGCTTCTCTGACAAAGAAGTGGTGGTGCAATCCGACGTTCATCTCACTGGAACGACCGTTGAAACTCTGATTATCGAGTTTGATCAAGCCAAATACGAGGAGGCCCTCTCCTCCGGATCCCTTAGCCCCAAGGCTATACGTAAGATCCACACAGTTTTCGAGGAGACTAAACCCCCAGTTGTAGCCAAATCATCTAAAGACTATCTCCCATGGGGGTTGCACTGTTCATACAGTCCCCTCCCTAAGGGAGAAGACTCGATTTCGGCACAACGCCAAAAAAGCCGATCCTCCAATCAACGCGAACTCCGCGTTTATGAGCCTCAACATGAGCTCTGCAAAAGCCCAGCTAAACGCAACTCTCAGGAGTGCGTTTCAGAACTCAAACGCAACTCTCAGGAGTGCGTTTCACAAACTGAACGCAACTCTCAGGAGTGCGTTTCTGAATCCGAACGCAGATCGCAGGACTGCGTTTCACTAGCAAAACGCAGACTTTGGTCTTGCGTTAATCAAGCTAAACACGACCCTCGTGTTCCTTCTTTGGAACACGATGTGATTCGTCGTGTTCAAAATGATCAACATGGATTTAAAATTCATGTTTACCAAGAACCAGTCCCATCCTTTAACGGACAGGGGGTTCCATCTCTACCCTCACGCTCTGTGAGAGGTGCCAAGGAGACTAAAGCTCCAAAGGTTGCTCCTATGCCAAAGGAAACCCTCTCCTCTCTATTCCGACTTTATGGATAGTGCCCCACTAGGCTATGTGCCTTGTCTACCTCTTTTTTATTCCCCTGCTAAGTCTTCATCAAGACTGGGGGTTGGTTACTTGGAATCCACTGGATTAAGAGTAACGAATCTTTCACATCGTCGAGTTAACATTACACTTCTGACGATCATCATCCCCACAGAGTATGCATTCAGTTTGCATCACTCCAAATTCTTGTCACGTTAACAATACACCTCTGACAAAACCCACTTATCAATCCTCGTCAATAGGATGATAAGTCCCCAAAGTTGCTCCAATTGCAACACAAATCCTGTCACGTTAACACTACACCTCTGACAAAATCAACTTATCGACTCTTTCCAATAGAGCGATAAGTTCTCAAAATTGCTTCCATAGCAATATCTTTCTTGTCACGTTAACACTACACCTCTGACAAAATCCACTTATCGACTCTCTTCAATAGAGCGATAGGTCCACAAACTCGTCAAGTTAACACCACACCTCTGACGACCAAATCAACTTATCGACTCTCTCCAATTGAGCGATAAGTTCTCAAAATTGCTTCCATAGCAATATCTTTCTTGTCACGTTAACACTACACCTCTGACAAAATCCGCTTATCGACTCTCTTCAATGGAGCGATAGGTCCACAAACTCGTCAAGTTAACACCACACCTCTGACGACCAAATCAACTTATCGACTCTCTTCAATAGAGCGATAGGTCCGTAAAATACTGTTATGTTAACATAACACCTCTAACAGTCAACCCCCCAATGAACTTGTTAATTCTTTCGGTGTTTCAAGCTACACAGGAAGAAATGACACCAAAAATCCATGCCTTCACGCATGGGGGACTTTATCTCGATCCCTAATTAGAGATAAGTCTGCATCTAACACATGCTGCCGGGTAGCCTATTCCCGCAATAATAGCAAAGCCTACGTATTCAATATCGTAGCAGGTCGTTATTAATAACGCCAAAATCCATGCCTTACACGCATGGGGAATTTTATCCTGAATCCTAAGTAGGGATAAGTCAATGTCTAACACACGTTGCCGGTTAGTCTTTTACCGTGAAAAGGACATCAAAATCCATGCCTCACACGCATGGGGGACTTTATCTTGATCCCTAAATAGAGATAAGTCTACGCCTAACACGCGTTGCCGGTTAGTCTTTTACCGTGAAAAGGACATCAAAATCCATGCCTCACACGCATGGGGGACTTTATCTCGATCCCTAAATAGAGATAAGTCTACGCCTAACACGCGTTGCCGGTTAGTCTTTTCCCGTCAAAATGACAAAGTCTATGTATTCAAAATCATAGCATCAAGACTAAGAGAGTTCATTCTCTTAGCACAACGTTACATGTGGAACGGACCTAGATGATTCACATGCTAGCCCGACTCAAACGGTAGTCGGTAAAGGCTTATCAAATCCGTTGATGGCTGAGGGTTTGCCAAAAATCCTACGCACATTTGCAGGCCCATCAGCTTAATAGATGTGAGTCGAGACTTAAAACAGATGCGCCAAAGACAAGTCTCAAAGACTTAGTCAAAAATGCACGGAAGCCACTTCCATGTCTTAAGTCAAAATGTTGACCCGCGATGCAAAAAACCAAACGCCGAGGTCACACCTGTGTTCCAAATTCAACATGCAACGGTGAAACCCGCATCTCAAGTTCAAAATGCAGGGTCCACCCCCACATTCCAGAAGCAGGATTATGGCACATACCTTCACACAGGTCCTGCATGGAAAATCCGTTCAACCAAGCTGCTTTCGAAGCGAGTGCAGAGAACAACTCCTTTGTGACAAGGAATCAACAGCTCCAAGATCAGAGTTGAGATCCAAAGTATTCCGAAAATTCGTCCCAGTCAACCGCGAACTTTCGAAAACTTTGGAGGGGGTTCTGTAGGCTGTCTAAAAATCACAATAGATAGTTAATCCCTCATCAAACACCGATGATGGAAGTTATAATCTGACGACTTCCAGAAGGCTACAATTTGAGGACTTTCACGTAGAAGGTTACAATCTGACGACCTTCACAACAACTAATGAAGGCCCCAATTCAACAGCATTCACAATCAACATCGGGAGTTACAACCTGACGACTCTCATATTTTCAAGGAGCCAAGACGAAGATTACAAGAGGACGATCTGTGCAAAGCTCTAGCAAAAGAGACTACAAATTGACGGTCTCTTCATATTAAAATGCAGATATCTCTCAAACCGTAAGGAATTTGGCAAAACGGAGGAAGCGAACCGAAGCCTTCGGCTCGGTTCGGATGGCCCCGTCTCGTCGAGATAGCCGATTTTCATATATAATTCGTCTAATTCCGACTTACGGTTTGAAAGTTATGACCTGTTCTTCGCAGCAAATTATGTTCTGAGGTCCGTCTGCAAGACTGGACTTCATCAGAACATTGGACTTAGCCTGAAGCCCGCCAAGCCCGCCTAAGGTTCGCCTCTGCATTACAGAGTCAAAGCGCACATGCTCAACTCTGCGTTTTCAACATCAAAACGCAGAGTTAATCGCTAAAACAGCACAACTGTGCGTTTTCAGCCTTTAAACAGGCTCAACTCTGCGTTTTCAATCTAGAAACGCAGAGTTAATCTTTAAAACAGCACAACTGTGCGTTTTCAGCCTTTAAACAGGCTCAACTCTGCGTTTTCAATCTAGAAACGCAGAGTTAATCTTTAAAACAGCACAACTGTGCGTTTTCAGCCTTTAAACAGGCTCAACTCTGCGTTTTCAATCTAGAAACGCAGAGTTAATCTTTAAAACAGCACAACTGTGCGTTTTCAGCCTTTAAACAGGCCAACTGTGCGTTTACAGGTCAACTGTGCGTTTATGGGCTCAACTGTGCGTTTTTAGCCTTAAACAGGTCAACTGTGCGTTTACAGGTCAACTGTGCGTTTATGGGCTCAACTGTGCGTTTTTAGCCTGAAACAGGCCAACTGTGCGTTTACAGGCCAACTGTGCGTTTACAGGCCAACTGTGCGTTTACAGGCCAACTGTGCGTTTACAGGCCAACTGTGCGTTTACAGGCCAACTGTGCGTTTACAGGCCAACTGTGCGTTTACAGGCCAACTGTGCGTTTACGGCTCAACTGTGCGTTTATGGGCTCAACTGTGCGTTTTTAGCCTGAAACAGGCCAACTGTGCGTTTACAGGCCCAGCTGTGCGTTTTCAGCCTCAGCTGTGCGTTTTCAGCCTCAGCTGTGCGTTTTCAGCCTCAGCTGTGCGTTTTCAGCCTCAACTGTGCGTTTTCAGCCCAGCTGTGCGTTTTTCAGCTCCAGCTGTGCGTTTTCAGCCCCAGCTGTGCGTTTTTCAACCTCAACTGTGCGTTTCAGGTCCAGAAACGCACAGTTCGAGCCCAGAACGCTGTTTTCAGCGTTTAACTCGTTCAAGCACGATTTGAACGGTTCCAGAACCGTTTTCTCCCCAAGATTTTAGGGGATCACTACCCTATCATGGAGAGATTTATGGGGAGCAGTTAGACCCCATTAAACCCTCATTAAGGAGATATTTAAGGGGGCGGTTATACCCTTAACCCCCTATAAATACCTCAAAACTCAACTGAGTTCGGATCCTCTTTTTTGGAGGGGGGGAGCTGACTTTTTGGGGATCCTTGATCGAGCATTTGGCAGCAAAGGGAGAGATCTCGGAGCTTGGGAGACCAGCAACAGGAGCTTCTTCCTTGGCTTATTAACCGAACTTTCGGTTCAAATCAACTCTTTTTCAAGAGTTCAAACTCGTTCAGAGTTATCAACTCGATCAGAGTTCAAAACTTGCTCTGCAAGTTCTTCTAAAACTCGTTCAGAGTTATCAACTCGATCAGAGTTCGAAACTTGCTCTGCAAGTTCTCCTAAAACTCGTTCAGAGTTATCAACTCATTAAGAGTTATTTTCAAACTTGCCACGCAAGTTCTCCACAGCGTCAAATCGTGAGGAGATGACATCGTTCCAGTGAATCAAAACGTTCGGATCGTCAACGAGAAGCAAACTCGACGCGAGCATTCGAGGGAGGCATCTCATCGCCACCGTGAAGAACCCAGAATTAAACAAAGGGGAGAATCAAATTTATTCTCCTCTCTTTTGTAATCGGAATCCAAATTGTAATTGATTTTGAGAGGAATACAAGTCAAATTTTTCTTTCATTGTCTTTTTACTGTAAATTTCCAACAAACAGTGCGGCTGCCATTTTAGAATATTTCTTCAAATACTCTTTTCCCCGTGTGTTCCTGATATCTATGCAGGTTGTGAAGTGAATGCTGGCTGCTTGTTTTCAGAACTGCTAAGTGATGCAGTTTCGACCCCCTCATCTGGCACGGCTGAAATAGCGTTGCAAGATCTTTGCTTGGCTTTAGACTTTGTTGACGTTGCTAATGTCCACTGCTCGTCCATTAGTAATTCAGGATGAACCTACATCAATTCACCTTTAGAAGTAGTTTAGGGAACCATTCCCTTTGCTTTCTTCTTATGCGGGTCGAAGTTCACTACTCTCGCCTCTGCTTGAGGAATCGGTTTCACGCTGCCTTGTACTTGCACCTCGGTGAAATCCCCAAACTGAAGTGAGACCATATTCCCAGATACCTTCTTTTGCTCAGCTTGAAGGGTCATCACACCTGCGTCTAGCAAAGCCTGAATTTTATCCTTCAGGATGTAATAAGCTTTGGGTGGATGATGCACCATCCTGTGGTACATGCAAAAGTTAGGATCATCAGTCATTGATACTTCTGCGTTCCGTTTTACCTCTGTTAATTTGATCTTATTCATCTTGATCAAATATGTAAGAATAGAAACCACATGTTCATCTTTGAAATCATATTTCTTCTGAAAATGATTGTCGAAAGTATTTCCCTTCTGTTTCGTTGAAGACTTCGAAGATGGTGTTGTTTTAACTGCTAGAGTATCCTTCCCTTTTGATTGTTTCTAGGAATTATAATTGCCTTTACCTCCTCCCTTTTTAGGCTGGGATTCTTGAGGTTCTTCAACATTTATTCTCTTGAGCATGTTTTCCACCCACTCTCCTTGCCAAACCAAATCTTTCTATGAACGAGCTTCCACAGCATCCATCTTGGACAAGATGTTGATAGAAAGACTGTTGCAGCACATCTCCACAAGAGTAGCTTCAGAAACTTGATCACGTGAATGCAACGATCGATTTCTGAATCTTTTGACAAAGTCACTAACAAACTCCATTTTCTTCTACTTCTCAGCCAATAGCGTGGCCATAGACACCTTAGTGTCATCGTCGAAGAATCGGGCTAGTAAAAACCTTTCCAAATCCCTCAAACTTTGTATTGACCCTGGCTCAAGTCTGTGAAACCACTCAAAAGCTACCCCTTTTAGGGTACTAATGAATAATCGAGTTATAATAGGATCATTACCCACTATATGTCTAGTTTGCACCTGGAAGTAATAAATATGTTGGGTTGGAGAACCTTTGCCGTCAAATTGTACTAAATTGGGCGGTTTGAATTTCGAAGGATACGGGATCGTATCCCATTCACTTGGGTATGGTCTTACCACCCCCAACTCTTTGAAGTTTTCTTGGAGCTTCAATGCATCAAGTTACTTTTGGAAGTCATCCTACTTTTGGTCTCGTACCTTCGTATGAGGATTGGATTCAGCTTCAGATGATTCAGAATAATTTTTCACAACCTTCTCCTCATCGTCTTCATCATTGCCATCTTCGTCAACAGGTGAAGGTCTTCTATGCCTAGATCCTGAGGCTTGGGAATGAAACTTCTTCTTCTTCTTTTCCTTCTCCTCCTGGAGTCTCTCTACCATTGCTTCCAGGCATCTGATGGACTCCTGTTGTTGACGAATGGTCGATCGTTGCTCTTCCAGCTGCCGTGATAGCTCTTCCTCATTTCCTACTATGTGAGCACTTGCTTGTTCACTTTGGTCTATATTGGAAGGCTGAGAAGTAGCAATGGCTGAGTTTTTAGGTTCTTTCTCAGCCTCATCTGTGATTCCCGCTAATCGTCGGTAATCGAACGGAACCACTATACCCTTACGAGTACGAGTGTGTTAGAACACCCCTTGTCCTTTAACAAGCATTTCACCTAATCTTGGAGAGTATTCAGGATCAGAAGATTCTGAGGAATCAATCAAAACTTTTCTTTTACCCTTGCCGGCCATATTAATAATCACCTCGATGTGGCGATTTTTAGATGCTTGCTTCTTAGGGCGAAAGCGTCTTCTTCTTGACGAAGAAATTATCGAAGGCTCAGTCAACCGTTCGAAGACTGTCGATTTATGTACCTACTCTCCACATGAGCATTGGGCAAGTACTGCAGAAATAAGCTTCTCACAGCAGCAATGAGATTGCATTTGACTCATGCTACGCTTGCGCGTGAGATAATCCCGAAGGTCACCAGCGGGACAACCCCCAGCTACCTCTGTCATCTTGGCTTTACCCGAGCGAGACCCTCTGAATGATAGAGGTTGACGAACTTGGGTAGGCTGGCGAACTCCATCCTTCGTGTGACAAGATTCATTGGTAGGACGAGCTTGGCGCATGTGCCTTCTCAGTCGGCTCCTAACTTGAGGTTCGTTTTCTTTATGAACCTCGGTATGAACCACTTGTTGAGTTTGCTAAACCTCTTTTTGAGGATGAGGTTCGTGCTCTGAGTCTATTCGGGTACGAGGATGAGGTACGTCTTTTGGACATTCCTCATTTACCTGACACAAGTCAGACTTATTAACCTTAGGCTGATCATCTCTCGGTCTATAATAAAAACCGTCTAGCGAGACCAAAGCTTGAGCCCTACGGTGAGCTTAATTCTGATGTTGATGTTGTCGAGTGCGTCTTGAAAGTGAACCAGTGAGAACCTTTGCTTCAGCCGGAGCTGAGCGAGGTTCGTTATTAAAAGCCATAGTTTGGCTGGTAGAAGCCAAAGTTCGGCTAGGTTGTTTGACAACCCATTTCTTAGCCTGTCAGCTAGTTACTGGAGCCTCCTCTTTGAGGGACATGGACTTTTCCTCGAGACTAACTCGAGTTGAATCATCAGAAGACACTTGGGCTGAAGTCTCATACGAGACTCAACGATACTTACGTGCCTTCGTGGCTAATTACTAAAGGAGAGGCACTCCTCGTATTTGGACTGGTCAATTCGATGATCAAAGTCTCGACATCCGTTCCCACAGTGATCTTGACTGACTGCGTCACCACCATCTCGTTGAAAAGAATGGCTTCTCCCACTGTTGTCACCATCGTCTATAGGGTCGAAAAATTGACGCTGGATTGATTCTCTTATTTTAAGAAATAGGTTCGATCACTTGGTACGAAACCCTTATAATCACTCACGCTCTCTCTCGATTACAGATGAAGAGAAGATTAATCCAGCTTCTCTTTATTTAATATGGGTTCCTGGTAGTGAAAGGATGCTTCCCTCGATGCTTGAGTCGAGATTGCCTCCCGTTGACGTTCAAACCAAGATCACTAAAGCTTCTCACGTTCATTGACCGACTAGAATCGAGGTTTGAACTCTGGCTCCGTGCGAAGAAAACTCTGATCTCTGATGCTTCTTGAAGTCCAAGTTTGAAATGTCCAACCCTTTTCTCTGTAGCCATCCATGGCTATTTATAGGGTTTAAGCACGTAACTAACGTGCTATAATCATGTGTAGAAGGGCGTAACTGCCTCCCCTAAATCAGCACACGTCGTAACGTGCTCCCGAAGATTAGCCCACGTGGCTGACTAAGTCTTCAGAGCCGTTACAGCTAGATCTCACGTGGATGACGAACCCCGTCTTTAATTGAAACGGGTTCGTCAAGTAAGACGAGCCTCGATACGCAGCGAGGTTCATCCTACTAAGTGAACTTTGTAGTAAACCAGCTTCTTCTGATGAATCTTGTCTTTGCTGACTTTGTCTGACGACCCTCGTTTTCACTAACGAACTTTGTCTTTGATAGCTGAATCCAACTAAGTAGCAAGTCTTGTAAGTTCCCTTTTGACGAGCCTCATCTTCACTAATGAGCTCTACACCTGGTCATGAGCTTCGAACCTCGTGTCCAATGTCGAGCTCCGAATCCCGTATCCACTAGTGAACCTCGAACCTCATATCCAACGAAGAGATTCAAGTCTCAAGATTGGTTCCATTCAATAATGAACTTTGTCTTTTGATGTTGAGTTTCACTGCATGGCAACTCTCGTTCTCAAGGTTAATCTTCACTAAACGACAAGCCTCGTATCTAATTGAGACGAAGTTCATTTTCCCGACCATCCTTCTCATATTTTGGAACTTGGCATTTTTATTGCCTACACCATCGACGGAAGAATGGATCCTTGTCAAAAGGAATCGTTCAACCTTGAAGGAGCGCATCCAAAAGCGATGTGCACGTGCCGCACGCGGGCGTGCCTTTGTGCGAAAGACACAAGGCATGAAGAGGAAAGAGGTGGTCAAAGAATCACCGAAATCCAAATGAGTCTGGGTGCCGAAGGCAAAAATATCGCTGAAAATAGCTGAAACGCTTCTGCTTAGGGCGAGACATGACTCGTGTCTCATGCCTAATTTATCCCTACGAGCATTTCCAAGCCTCCATCAGCTTCCGAGTCCACTCGTCTTGCTCCCACACCTCCGGCGAAGCCCTACGGTAGTGTGGATCTATCCAAATTTAAGATTTCGATGAAAGATTGCCTGAGTCCTCTACAAGAAGATCGAGGCAAAGCTCCAGTGAATAAAACCCGAGTAGTTCCTCGGGCTAGGGGTCGTACAAACACTCCTGTCAAGCTAAAGGCCGATCAAAGGTCTACTACCACCTCCAAACAAACTAGGGCACCTCATTGTACGTGTTCGTATGTCGTGCACAAGAGGACTCCTGACATTCATCGCCTAGGGGTTCGTATTGGAACCCATGAGCCCGTTAAGACCTCACACTTGCAAGGGGGTGATTATAAATGTGCGACTTTTGATGCGACCTTGGATTATTCAAATGAGACAACGAAGCGTCCCAAGAATATCAACAAGGCTCTTCATCCCCAAAAGAAAACACGTTCATCAAAAGACAATGTTATCCTTGGGGTATTACACCAACAAGCGATGGATTGCTCCAATGACCTGCACAATCAGGCTAGGGTGTGAACAAATCCTAAAAGAAGGATGTCTAAGAAACTAGCTCTCACTGTCCATGTGAGAGGCTTATCAGGGTGGTGTTATCAAAATATAGTTGCCACAGGACCATTTCACAAAGGGTCTCAATATTTGAGAAGCTTGCCACTGAAGCGTCAAAGCCTAAGCAAAAATGCTTCCACGAGAGAAAATCCACCATTCAGGATGATGAATTCTCTAAAGTCACCATTAACATGGTTGACAAAAGAAAATCAACACGGCGCTCGAATGATCGTAATCCTGACTTTAGCTCAGGATGAAAAGTCAATCTAGGAATTGCCCAACGAATGTCTCGGCTCCAGTTAGAAGCCATCAGACATAGGGATTATCCGAAGATGCACAAAGAACTATCTTCAGATAACAAGCTGTCAAACACTTGCTCCGCAGTCATTTTAGATGATGAGCCCTCAAATACGTGTTCTGCAATTTCCTCCAACAACACAATGTCCAACATGGGGGAAGCAAGGGAGTCGTTCATGATCATCCCAGATCAAGTGGCTCAAATGCTTCAAGTGGCTTTAGCTCGACAATGAGAAGAGCTTAGAGCTGAAATGAACATGCAAATGGAGCTAAACATGCAACGGGTGAGGGAGTTACATGACCAGCAGCTTCAAACTTTATCAAATCAGCAAACTGAATCCAGCCGTCGCACCCAGAACATCACCATATAGGCTCATGTTTGGAAAAGCTTGTCATCTACCAGTAGAGTTAGAGCACCGAGCAATGTGGGCTATCAAATAGTTGAATTTTGACTTAGATTCGGCAGGTAAAAATAGATTACTCCAAATAAATAAGTTGGAAGAGATTCGAAAGATGCATATCTTAATTCAAAACTTTACAAAGAAAAAACCAAAATTTTTCATGACAAAACAATTTTACGAAAAAATTTCTCTTCAGGACAAAAAATTTTACTATACAATTCAAAATTACATCTTTTTCCTAAAAAAAAATAAAATCATGATGGATAAGTCTATTTATTGTCAAACAAGTTTTCTCACATGGTGCTGTCGAGATACAAAATCCTAAAAATGGTGATATTTTTAAAATAAATGGTCAACTTTTAAAACCTTTTTTAGAATTTTCTACACTCGGAGAGCAGGAGGTGTTGGTTCTCCATGAACCATATTATTTTTAAATAATAATAATAATAATAATATAATATTATATTATATATATATATATATATATATATATACACACACACATTTTCTCATGTTTGTCTTTCACTTAAAAAAAAAGAAAAAAACAAACTTTGAATAAGTAGCATGTGCTTTAAAAAAATTATATTTACATAAGTTCAGCCCATTTTTCCCTAGCCCAAAAGAAATAAAAAACAAAACAAAAAATCGTGTTTAGGCCGGTTGGCCCAAACACCAACAACTTTGGCATCGATGCCAGCATCGATGCCCTCATTGATGCCCAAATCCTGCTGCATCAAAACCGCAGCCCCTTTCTTCCCCCTTCACTATTTTCATTCCTTTTCTCTTCGCCAACCCTAAAACACATTCTCAAAAACCTAAAATCAACCCAACAACAGATCCAACCTATTGGAGGCAATTTCTTCATGATTTTTGGGCTTCTACCACCTCTACACATCTCCCCAAGGTATAATTTCTATCTTGATCTTATAATTTCATTTTTATTTTTATTTTTGAATGTATACATGAATGATCTAGTGGTTGAATCATGAGTATTTGTGAATTATTATCATATTTTGTGAGGGTTCATGATCAATTTAACAAATTTAGGGTTTAAATTAGGGATCTTGTACAAAATTCGAAAAATTAGGGTGGTTTATGCAAATCCAAAAATTCTTAGGGGTTTTGTGAAAAAACACATAATTTCGAACATTCAATTGGGTAAGTGATTTCAAATTGAGAATATGTTGTAAAAAAATCTAATTTTTTCTAGAGGTGTTTTGTGCAAAATCAAAATTTCAATTTGGGGGGTTTATGCAAATCCAAAAATTCTTAGGGGTTTTTGTAAAAAAAATCAGACCTTCAATTTGGGTGAAGAGTGATTAATTCCAATGGTGGGGGTGGGGGGGGGGGTTATGCAAAATATGAAACTTGAATTTGAGGTGTTTTGTGTAAATTTTGAAAATTAAAAAAATTCAAATTTCAGCTTGTGAAAAAGTAATTAATTGGTCAACTAAAAGTTTGAATTGGGTGTATTTCTCACATTTGAAATTTATTATGATTGGATAATTGAGGATGTTTTATCAACATGCATGTTTCACCGATCAAGTTATCAAAATTTTGACATTTTTATTTTAAAAGAATAATTTTGAGGAAATTTATTGACAAAATAAAATTTTGATAACTTGAAATTAACTCATGTTGAATAATTGGTAGAAAAATTCTCAATAAAAATTTATTTTTTTTGGAATTTTGTTAATAAAATATCAATTTTCCCTTTTCTTTCTTTTTCGGATGCCCCCGAGAAAGAGATCCTGAGCTAGTTCATCATCTTCTCAAGAACCTTCTAATACTGCCATAGATAGACCCATAATTCTGGCTAGAATTGTGGGTCTAAATGTTCACTTTGAGAGAGGATTTAGTGCATTACAGACATATCAATCTACATTCACTATGTTAACTGCAGTAGGACTTCAGGGCATGATGAATAAACCACTAGAAAAAGCAAATATTTCATTAGTCCGTGAGTTCTATTCTGGATTGAAAATTGATCCAGATAGAGAATTTTTAGCTTTTTTTTATAGTGAGGGGTGTTAGGGTTGTTTTTGATCTTCTCACTATCCGTGCTACCCTTGATCTTGCAGAACCACCGACTGATGCACTGGATTATTTCCACTTAGCATCCACATTACCGCCTGATACACCAGAATATAATAACATGTCCATGACTTTGTGTGGGAGGATCTTCACATCTAGTTTCGGTTCAGGAAATCTCAAACCAGAATACAGATTACTTAATCTTTTCCTGAACTTTGATTTGAAACCTACCACTGCATACTCTGTCATTACCACCCACGATATACTCCTTTTTTTTGGATAGCCACTGGTCAGCAGTTTGATATAGCGAGGATTATATTTGTGTGGATGTGCTCATCAGTGGAGGGTGTGTTGGATTGGATTAGGACACTGTCTGCATCACGAGCTCAGCTCATTCACCCCTATTTCATTACTAGACTCTGCCATAGATTTCACGTTCCAGTATTTGCAGAGGATAGACTAGAAGCAGGGAAGAGGTTATTAAATGATCAGACTGTGAGGAGGAGCATTTTAGGGTGAGATCAGTCCGGTTCTTCTGGTAGAGATCCTCCTCAGCACCAACCGGCTACACATGACCTCATTCGTGAAGAGTTGGAAAGGATGCAGAGTCGTATGGACATGATGCAGATTCATATGCACAGGTGCAGGGTCAAATGAACTACACACCGAAACCTTCCCATATTTAGCGAGAGAGTGGCAGAGGGAACATGGAGATACAGCTGGACCTCCACCTGAGCTTTAGAGTTTTATTACACCGTTTCAGCCTGATGATTTCCCAGGAGATGATGAGGTAGGACCGAGTTCAGCAACTACCACTGATGATGTGGATGACGATCTATCTGGAGATGAGCAGTGAGGGATATTCTTTTTACCTAGACTTTGATTTTTTTTTCGGCATGTACTTATAAACCATGATATATCGTTAGTATTTGCTTTGAGGACAATACAAAATTTGGGTGTGGGGGTGTAAGCTAGTTAGCTT
Organism: Asparagus officinalis; assembly: GCF_001876935.1. Lineage (NCBI taxonomy): Eukaryota > Viridiplantae > Streptophyta > Magnoliopsida > Asparagales > Asparagaceae > Asparagus > Asparagus officinalis. The sequence continues at coordinate 52,405,180 of NC_033797.1, forward strand.
TTTCTTTGTATTTTGCTAGTTAGTACTTTGTTTCAGTAAATTTTTTTTAGCATTTGTCTTTTGTTAGTTAAATTAAAAAAAGTCACTTGCCAAATTAATAGAGTTAAGTAATAATTGATCTAATTGGTGGATTTTAAATTTTCTAATTCCTAGTTAGTGATATACTCAAGTTCACCTTTAATAATAACTCCAAATAAATTTCTTAAGAAATGATTTTTCAAAGTAGTATACTTTACTTAAGCCTTAACTTAGACTTTTAAAAATAATAAAATTTTTGCATGCTTAACTTAGAGTTAAAATTTTTTTTGCAGGTTTTCTTGATTTACACATTTTTTAGACCACTTTCTAATTCCTAGTTAGTGATATACTCAAGTTCACCTTTAATAATAACTCCAAATAAATTTCTTAAGAAATGATTTTTCAAAGTAGTATACTTTACTTAAGCCTTAACTTAGACTTTTAAAAATAATAAAATTTTTGCATGCTTAACTTAGAGTTAAAATTTTTTTTCCAGGTTTTCTTGATTTACACATTTTTTAGACCAC
>NC_033797.1:52405734-52405990 GCF_001876935.1 Asparagus officinalis
TTGTTTTTCACAAATTTTTTTTCCCACACACACACACACACACACACACACACACACACACACACACACACACACATATATATATATATATATATATATATATATACATACACACATATATATATATTAAAAAAAACTAATATTATAAAAGAAGAGTGCGGAAAATGGGCACAAAAAAACTCTCGAATTCAAGGTGATTCCATCTTATAAAGCCTAAGTTGACTGAGTAATTAAGCCCAAGGAGTATCTCTATACT
>NC_033797.1:52414183-52425412 GCF_001876935.1 Asparagus officinalis
TATATATATATATATATATATATATAACACTAACCATTTTTTTATATATTGTTATTTTATATATATGGTCTTGAAAAATAATTTTTGATCAAGAGACTTAAAAGTTATTTAAAACAAAGAGTTAGCATGTTCTTTTCAAAACTTTTGAATTAATATATATATATATATATATATATATAACACTAACCATTTTTTTATATATTGTTATTTTATATATATGGTCTTGAAAAATAATTTTTGATCAAGAGACTTAAAAGTTATTTAAAACAAAGAGTTAGCATGTTCTTTTCAAAACTTTTGAATTAAATTTCTAAGATTTGACTTGGTTTTGTATTGCCATAATGAAAAGATTATCTAGGAGATTTACCTTGGAATTATATATAAAAACGTTCTGTTGAGTATTAACTAGCTTCAATGTCTAAATCTATCAAAGAAAAGTAGTTATTTACTGACTTCATTAAATTGACAAGTTGACCAAATTTTGTGGGTATATTTACTACAAACCCTCACGAGACTACAACTCGTCCACTAGGATAACCTAGGGGTTTAAAGGCTTGTTGTATATGCTAAATACAACCACAGTTCCTGCAAAAGTGAGTTAAGTTTTTTTTTTCTTTCTTTGCTAGAGGACTAGCAAGAGTTTAGGTGTGGAGGTATTTGATAACCACATTTTATTATAATTTTATACCCTCATTATCTATTTTAATGAATAAATATACTACTAATAATTGTTTTTATCTTTAATTACAGGTTAATGAAGAATAAAGCCCAAAAAGCCCATCTCTTAACAAAAACCCATTGATTAAATGAAGAACTCAAGCATGAGCCAAAAAGCCCAAGCCCAAAGCCAAAAAAAGAAGAAGAAATGTCCAAAAGCCCAAGCCCAAGAACAAATACAAGAGCAATCTTCGGACAACAACCAGAGAGAAGGCGGCATCGATGCCAGCATCGATGGCAGCATCGATGCCAGCATCGATGCCCGTATCGATGCCCGCATCGATACCCCTATCATACTAGTATCGATACTATCGACAAGCAGTTACGAATCTAAGGCTAAAATTCATGGTTTTTGCTTAAGTTTTCAATCCAATGGCTCTCATTCACTGATGTTTACTATAAATAGGGGTAGAAAGTGAGGGGTTAGAGGGTGTGAAAAATTTTATTACTCCATTTAGAGAAGACAGTTACTCTTACTTGAGAAGTCCTTCCAAAAATTGTAACTTTTTGTTGCAATCAATAAAAAAAAATTTTCACCACTTTAAATTTTCTTCTCTTTGTTTGATGATGATGATGAAGATGAAGATCAATTTGAAGGTTTGCTTTTATTTTATTTTTCTCTTTTATTTTTTATTCTTTTTAGTAATTTCTTTCTTATTGCTTGTTAGTTTAGATTTACATTATGTCTTGTAAAGTAGATTTATTTTCTTATCTTTATTTTATACATTTTTAATTTGTAGAGTAGATTTATTTTCGTGCACTTTTATTTATTTTGAAATTTAGTTAGATTTATTTCTTGTTTATAGTGTAAAGTTCCTTGTTCTTATTTATTTTCTTTGTAATTAGTTCTTACTCTTTTCATTTCATTCATTGTTTTTATTTCTTAAGATGTTGAACTATTTTCTTTGTAATTAGTTCTTACTCTTTTCATTTCATTCATTGTTTTTATTTCTTAAGATGTTGAACTAATCCTTGTAGGAATCTTAGAATTGCATGAAATTAGCTTTATTTCCTTTATATTGTATGAATTATTCTCTTATACTTAAAATAATCATGTATATAATAATCAACTAGAGAACTAATTGATAGAAGAAGAATTTGATAATCTATGTTTATCTTGAGTGGTTTGATAGGTTATGCTTATGAATTCTAGAATTATTATCTAATTGTTATTCTTATCATGAATATTAATTTTGCTTAGATGATAATTTGATAGGTTATATTTTTCTTAAATGGTTTGATAGTCTATGCTTAATAAATCTAAAGTAAAATATGATAAAAAGAGAATAATTCATATTTTGTAATTGAAATTAGCTAGTGGAATTCAATTCTAGATTTCTCATATCTTTAATTGAATCCTTCATCTTTTCTTTCTTGATTTTTCCTTAGATCTTGATTTTCTATTATTTGTTTCTTGATTTTTATTTCCTTTATTTTTAATTCCTTATGATTTTATTTATTCTTTTATCACATCCACTCTTCATTTCTATCATCTAAAATCTCATTTTTTGACTTTTGCACATATTCACAACACTACTCATATCTCTTCACAACCATATTTTTTATCACTCCTAATTGTCACGCACAAAACATAAGAACCGAATCTAATTTTCTCCTATAAACACCTTTCTCGTGGGATCGATAACTTTTTATACTATAACTTGATTAGTTGTGCACTTGCAACTTTTGGTACATATTTATGCCCCATCAGGGATCCTTTTTAGGCGATCTTTTGATGGTATGCTTCTTCTATGTTTATCTAAAAATGAAGCTATGAAAGCTTTGGAAGAAGTACATGCTGGGGTATGTGGAGCTCATCAATCAGTATGAAGGCTTTACCATCAACTCAAATATCTAGGATATTATTAGCCTTTAATGGATCGAGATGTAATGCAATTTGATAAAAGATGCCATATTTGTCAAATTCATGCAGATTTTATACATCAACCCCTAGAACCACTCCATACAACTAATGTATCATGGTCTTTTGATGCATGGGGGATGGACATCGTAGGCCATATTCATCCTACATCATCCAAGGGACATAGCTATATATTGGCTGCAACTGACTATTTTTCTAAATGGGCAGAAGCTATCCCTCTAAAGGAGGTACGAGGTGTAGATGTGGTAAATTTTGTACATACTCACTTAATTTATCAATTTGGCATACCTGCTAGGATCATATCTGATAATGGAACTCCATTTTAAAAATCAGGATATATAGAGACTTTGGGAAAAATTTCATATTAAACATTACTTTTCATCAGCTTACAATGTAGCGACCAATAGTCAAGCCAAGGCATTCAATAAGACATTGTACAAATTATTGAAGAAAGTGGTCTCCCATAATAAACAAGAATGACATGAATAGCTTACGGAGAGTTTATGGGCATATCGTACTACTATTTGTACACCTACAGGGTCAACGCCTTATGCATTGGTCTTCGCAGGAGAGACCGTACTGCCACTTGAAGTGCAAATCCCATCTTACAGAGTTGCAACCCATGAAGGACTTTCAGAGGATGAAGCACTAAAAGCTCGGCTAGAAGAATTGGATGGTTTAGAGGATAAGTGTTTAAAAGCAAAACAAATTTTGGAGATATATCAGGCTTATATTTCACGAGCTTTTGACAAAAAAGTTCATCATAGATCCTTCAAGGTTGGTGATTTAATATTGGTTGTTGTTCGTCTTATGATCATCACAAGACGAACAAAAAGTAAATTTGAATTAAAATGGGAAGGCCCTTTCATAGTGCAAGAGGTTTACTCAAACATGGCCTATAAAATAATTTCACCTGATGAAGAGTACTCTCCTCCCCCAATAAATACAAAATTTCTAAAATAATATTATGCCCAAAGAGGCATAGCACTCCAAAACTTTTACAAGTATAAACTGTAAGTGTAATACCCCAACCCTTGAGAGGGTGATGTGATTAGTATTGATAGATTTGATTGGAATACTCATACCACCAAGATGCATCTTCTTTTCGGGAACCCAACTCTTAGAAACTCCAAAGTTAAGCGTGCTTGGTCTGGAGAAATTCTAGGATGGGTGACCCCCTGGGAAGTTTTCCTGGGAGCGTGTGAGTGAGGACAAAACATGCTGAAAAGACATGTGGTGGTTTGTAAGGACCAGTCCATCAGATCTAATAGCGTACCGACTCCAGGATTCATGGGCGGGGCGTTACAAATGATATCAGAGCAAAGCCAACCGGAATTATGAGAGCTAAGTGCTATACGATGCAAAGTGCTACGTCGAGAGGGCGGGAGCCACCTCTAGAATCTCACACATATAAACTATAAAACACTCCAAAACTTTTACGAGTATAAACTGTAAGACACTCCAAAATTTTGATAAGTATAAACTGTATAAACTGTAAGACACTCCAAACTTTTACGAGTATAAACCGTAAGATACTCCAACTTTTATGAGTACAAACTGAAAGAAACTCTAAACTTTTATGAGTATAAACTAAGAGTATAAACTATGAGTAAATATATCAGGTAGGCATGGTCCGCACAAGGTAAATAAACTTTTCTCTTTCTACACTTAAAAAAACTATATATTTTCTGATCATCCTTTGGTATTTCGGTGGTAACTTTTTATAAAGAGCTTTAATTCAAGTAAAGTCATGTTCATACAAAACTCGACTCAAAATAAGATCTATCATTTTTGACGAGAGGTCATTTGGAGCCTTCTGGACAAAGTTATGGCCAAAACAAATGCAGACTTATGTGCAGTCTAAGGCAGGCCGAAAATATAGATTGGAATCAATGCTCTTGCATCATCTCATTTTATAAAAAGAAAAAGTCTTCAATAACCTCCAAACTCTAAGAGGATAAACTATGAGTAAGTTTGATGCCACACATGCTTGTCCATCAAAGTTCAATAAAATTTTTCTTTTGTTTATTCTGTGATGACTTCATCTTTCTTGAGAGATGATTGTAACAATTGTAAGTATGAAATATTGTTTATTTGGAATATCTATTTGTTAAGAAACAAAATGTCTAATCCCCATATAATAGATGAGGTTTATTTAAAAAAAAAGAAATTATTTCTTAAAGGATATTACACACGCTAGAAGAGTTTTAAAGGTGGTTGGACATGCTTCGTACTCGGCCTTGAGATGTTGTATATTAGAAGAACTTTGTTGTGCCCGATGAAGTAATTGCATAAAATTTCTTGTTTGTCCAAGGCCTTCTTCAAACATGCTTCTGTTATGTCAATTGCTTTTAATTCAATTTCAGCCAACTCAATCTTCTCTAAATTCCAAACATTCTTTCTTCACTTTACTATCTTTTGATTCAGATTATCCTTGCATGATTGATTATGATTAAGAGCCACTTTATAAGCAAGCAATGACTACTCTATATAAGAGATAAGACTTTCCAATGATTTTGAAAATTCTAGAGAAGATACCCCATCAATATGTTCAGGCTTAGAAATCAGCTCCTGTTAAATTACATGATTCTTTATGGCAACTATAATAATTTTCTCAAATGCTTTTCTTAACTTACCACCTGAGTTACCAAGGGCTCCACACAATGCAATTTTGTTCTCTATTAGTTTGATTAAGCCTTCAAAGTCTTGCTCGAAAAGGACCAAAGGCTTCTGTTCACAAAATTCTTTCACAAAAATGGATAGTAGTACATTTACAATCGAGCACACAGAAGGGTCAACCTGTCCTTCATCACCTATATCATCATTATCATTAATTATGACTGTTGGGGGAGCCTCATCAGATTATTCTTTATCAACCCTTATCAAAGAGACATGAATAGAGCAGTCTTGATATTGTAATTCTGAGATATCATCTCTGCTCTTAATGTGATAAATCCTAGGCATTGGAGGCTGAACTTTAACAGATAGAGATATAACACATAGAACTTGATCTCTGGATTCTTCCAAAAAGACTTACATAGCTTGCTCAACTGAATTAATATTTCCACTCGCCTCGCTGTTCATCTGGGGAACAACCATAATTTGGTCCTGTTGTATTGGAGTGTCTTGTTTCGATATATCTTCATGGCTTGAAAGGCTATCATTTGTTATAGCCTGAGTCTCATCTTCATCAGAAGAGTTGCCAGAATAAATAGGTTCTCTATAATCTTTAAAAAATATCAAGACTCTTAGTAGAGGATATATTTTTGTCACGTACCTAAAAAAAATCCTTCCGAGTACACACCTTTTTTTTAAAAAAAAAGTCATGTGTACGAACTATTACAGAAATATAAATACCTTGTGTAGTGATTGAGACCCTTGAGGTGCAACTGAAGCAAGTAGAATATGATCATCATCACCTTCTAAATCTACAATCATATTATTAGCACTAGTACTTTTATTTCTCACTTGTGAAATGGAAGTAGCTTGATCGGCTTTCAATACTAGATCAGAAGAAGCTCGCCGCTTTTTCTTAGGATCGTCAACAAAGGAGCATTTTTGCTTGATGATTTGGGTAGGCTCTGTTGAATCCTCCAATGATGATGATGACTATAAAAAAAATTTTGGTTGAGGTTTGGAATATATCAAGCATTAATTTAGATTTAATTATACCATATCTTGCTAAGAGCAAAGGGTAATATAACTTCTTTACTTCTTCAGCAAAGAAGTTGTGATATCCCTCTTGATACCAAATAACATAACCATGAAGAGTCTTCCTCAATCGACTATCAGAAGGAATGATGAAATGCTTGCCGGTTCCTAATCGAAAAAAGAATCTCCAATAGTAAAACATCATGCGTAAGGATGGTTCAATACGTGTGCATGGCAAACCAGGATTAGGAACTCCTTGATCAAAACCAAATTGACGGGCAAATATATGAGGATTATATGGTTCAATAAATAGCCTCTTTCCCATCCTAAGAGGAAGGATGCCTTGGCGGATTGAAAGAAAAATTGAAGAATGAGAGCTCGATATCTTTTGCTTCGATGTATCCATAAGGGAAGTGGGGTTGGAAGAATATGAGAGTGGATAAGGTCTCCACTTAAGTTTCACATCATCTCCTTCATGCAAAAATTTTCTAGCCTCTTTAGATGAATAAGGGGACCCTAAAGTTTTTACTCCTAAAATCTGCAGCAATAATGGAGCATCTGATCTATAATTTAAAGAAGAAAACTACATTTCAATTTCATCTTCAGGTAGCCGATCATACAAATTAGGAAAATACTGACAAATCCATCCGACCAGATAATGAACCGGTCAATTGCATGACACTGCCAAGTGATCTATAACCTAATAGTTAATTTCTCGATAAAGAGTGCATAGTGTCGGAACAACTAGGGAATAAGATTATTTACTATCAGCCATTCTTGCAGCTACAACGAACACATCAGGCTTGATATAGTTAGGTCATAGGGAACTACAAATTTGCATAACCATAAGGTGAGAAAACCTGCAAGTGGTGTGTTCTTCCCAAAAGTTTGAATACTATCAAAAGACTTGCTATTATGTTTTCTTTTAGACTTGACTCTATAATGTTGCCCAAGAAAAAAATTCCATCCACATTTCAAAAGAAACATTGTCTACAGGACTAATATCTCTCTAAGATATTGATAGCAATTCAACAGTGCTTTGAGGGGTTGTACGTGCTTTACTTCAGGATCTTCAAGCTCTTCATTTGTGGGCACGTATTCATCATATACTTGTCCCTGAATAAGAAAACCCCTAATTCTCTCCATATCTAGCAAACTGATAGAAAGATCTCCCCATTTTGTAGCAAATACATTATGATCTTTATCCCAACACTCCAAGAAAGATTGCAGAAGCTGAAAGTCAATATGGTAAACTCCAAGAGATGAAAGAATTGTGCTATAGATGTTAAGTCTTTCTAAAGCATCAGTGTATTTTTACAAAATATATAGGCACCAATCATTATATCAGTCAAACATGAGAGGTTTATTTTCTCTTACATTCCCCCATCCTTTATTTCAAGCAATAAGCTAAGATTAACAACATGTCAAGGAACCTGATGGAAAAGTCTCTATAGAGCCTGATGGAAAAGTCTCCATACAAGGATTGAGAGTGAGAGTAGAGGCGGAGGTAGCATGAATGATTTTTATAAACTGTCCCCATCTAAAATGTGCAATCATTGCCCGAGTTGAGTTGTTAGGATCTTTGGCTAATTCTCGTGCTTTCTAATAATTCATAATGGTCGAAGGGGCACATGTCATTGGAGCATGTCTTTCTAACTTTAACTCAATGGGTTCATCTTCATAAAAATGAGAAGTCATAAGAGAATCATCAATAACCAAAGATTTATGGGACTCGACTTCTTCAGCTAGTTGGCTACCCCCGATAGAAATACTAGTTGAATGAGACATCTGAAAATAAATTATACATTAAATAAAATTATAATTGATAGCTAAATTAAAAAACTAATTAAGCTTAAAAAAAATTAAATTAATAAGGATGATGAGAATAAAATCTTAAAATAATTTTAGATGTTAAGGCAAAGATCATCTATTTTGCATTAAAGAGCAATGCCTTAGGGATTTCCTAAAATTTATTTTCTACATCATGGCTCATGCCTCAAAAATTTTATTCTCGAAGCATGAAGCTTTTGAGGTGCATGGTCCTGCGTTCTAAAATTTGATCTCTGTACTTGAACCCCATTGCACCTTGAGAATAAACTTTTGAAACGGTGAAGAGAAGCCTATGAGTTTTTGAACTTAGTTTATGAATTAAGGTTACATTCATCTATTTTGCATTAAGGAGCAAGGCCTTAGCGTTTCCTAAATTTTATTTTCTGCATCAAGGCCCATGCCTCAAAAAATTTTATTATTGAAGCATAAAGCTTTCGAGGTGCATGGTCCTCCGTTCTAGAATTTGACCTTCGTACTTGAACCCCATGACACACTTGAAAATAAACTTTTGAAACGGTGGACAGAAGTCTAAGGGTTTCTGAACTTATTTTATGAATTAAGGCCAAGTTCATCTATTTTGCATTAAGGAGCAAGGCCTGAGTGACTTTCTAAAATTTATTTTCTACATCATGGCACATGCCTCAAAAATTTTATTCTCGAAGCATGAAGCTTTCGAGGTGTATGGTCCTCTGTTCTAGAATTTGACCTCTGTACTTGAACCCCATGGCACCTTGAGAATAAACTTTTGAAACGGAGGAGAGAAGCCTAAGGGTTTCTGAACTTATTTTATGAATTAAGGCTAAGTTCATCTATTTTGCATTAAGGAGGAAGATCTTAGGGATTTCCTAAAATTTATTTTCTACATCATGGCTCATGCCTCAAAATTTTTATTCTCGAAACATAAAGCTTTTGAGGTGCATGGTCCTTCGTTCTGGAATTTGATCTCCATACTTGAACCCCATGGCACCTTGAGAATAAACTTTTGAAATGGTGGAGAGAAGCCTAAGGGTTTTTGAACTTATTTTATGAATTAATGCTACGTTCATTTATTTTGCATTAGGGAGCAAGGCCTTAGGGTTTCCTAAAATTTATTTTTGCTTCATGGCCCATGCCTCAAAAATTTTTATTCTTGAAGCATGAAGCTTTCGAGGTGTATGATCCTCTATTCTGGAATTTGACCTTCGTACATGAACCCCATGACACCTTGAGAATAAACTTTTGAAACAGTGGAGAGAAGCCTAAGGGTTTTTGAACTTATTTTATGAATTAAGACTACATTCATCTATTTTGCATTAAGGAGCAAGGCCTTAGGGTTTCCTAAAATTTATTTTCTGCATCATGGATCATGCCTCAAAAAATTTTATTCTCGAAGCATGAAGCTTTTGAGATGCATGGTCCTCCATTCTAGAATTTGACCTCCGTACTTAAATCACATGACACCTTGAGAATAAAGTTTTGAAACAAAGGATAAGCCTATGATTTCTAACACTTATTTTGAATTGACATCTTGGCACCTTAGAAATTAAAATTTGAAGAAAAAAAGGCTTAAGTTTTTTCTAATGAGTGGAGGTTAAGTTCATTTTTTGAAAGAGTGAAGTCTCAATGTTTTATTTTTTAAAATCAATTTCACTATAGAGTGGCCCATGTTTTAAAAATTATATTCTCGAAGCATGAAGCTTACGAGGTGCATGATCCTCCGTTCTAAAATTTGAACTCCTTACTTGAACTCCATGTCACCTTGAGAATAATTCTTAAAATAGAGGTCGAAGACTCATGAGTTTCTTATAAATTTTTTAATCAAAACCTAAGGTTTCTAAACTTATTTTATGAAATGAGGTTTTGCGTGGCTTAAAATAATAGAACCTTCAAAACATGAATATAATAGATGAATGCGTGAATAAGAAAAAAAGGGTCATGACTTCAAATATAGTAAATGATGATTTTAATATCTTGTACATGTAAACAAGTTTATTGACATCAAGAACAAATACTCATTGTAGTTCCACGAGCTGTGATTGATAAACCTATACAGAGTATCAACCAATGAATCGACAATGGAACCTACAAAATAAAATAGAATAAAATAAATATATCAGAATAAAAAAGCCAAAGGATCTTATTGATATAAAAAATAAACAGTAGAAATTAAAAAAAATATAAGATAGATTATGTAAACAGGAGTAAAGAACGAAAGAGATTAAAAAAAAAGGAGAAAGAGGCGCATGTGAAAACAGCAACACAGATGAACAGTAGTCGAATGAAGAGTAACAATAAATAGGATGAACAGTAACCCGATAAACAGTAACCGGGTGAACAGTAATTGATGAACAGTAATTGGCGAACAAGAAGGAAACCAGATATATACAGTAATCGATGAGTAGTAATCAACAATCAGCGAACAGTAAGAAAAAAATCGTTGAACAGTAATCAACAGTAACTATTTTTTTCTCTCTCATAGAAAAAAGAGAATGAAAGATGCTTACCTGTAGTCTTACTCAAACAATCTAATATAACATCAATTAAAAGAAATACATATATATGTAGCTATATGAAGTCTAATTGTGATAGGATTAGATTTTCTTTTCAAATTATGTTAGGATTCTATCTTAAAATTTGTTGATATCCCTTTTAAATCGGATTCTATCTGCTACTAATTTAGTAATTATAATTAGATAATGACTCCTCATATTTGAATTAAATGAACTAATCCTAAGCCTTTAAAATAAAAAAAATGTCATAGCACAACAATAAAAAAAAGGAAAAAAAACACTTAGGCTCACGCACAGGACATAATACGTGTTGAGGGTCAAAAGATTGATGCACGAAGCAATAGAATGAATGCGCAGGACATAGTACTTGCATTCATTGAAATTATTGTTTTGAAAGTCTTAGAAATTTTCTTCTCCTTAGATTTTATGCTACCATATGCTAATCAGAGACTGAGCAGTATCATCTCTACTCTAACAATAATGCTATTTGACTCGCTATTTGGGCTCGCTCTCTCAACTCGTGCCCACGTGGAGGAGCCAGCTCAGCAAAGAAACCCCCCAAATCGCTGTTTTTTCTCTCCGTCCCCAAATCGTTCTCTTCCTTCCCCAAATCGCCAGACTACCACCCTCCTCCCCCCCAACCCCAGCTTCAAATCCGCC
>NC_033797.1:52425439-52432192 GCF_001876935.1 Asparagus officinalis
GACTGGTCGCCGCCGCCCCCTGAATCGCCCCTAAAGTGACGAGATCGAGGCCGCCATCAAGCAGATCCGTTCCTCTTAGGCCATTGAAGCCTGCCATCAAGCAGATCCCTTCCTCCTAGGCCATTGAAGCCCTTCAAAACAGGTACCTTTCATCTAGATTTGATATGATTTCGGGTTAGGGTTAGATGTTTTTTATGAGAGAAAATTTGGGTAGTTGATTTAACTGTATATCTTCATCACCTAAAAGGAGTAAATTTTATACAGCTAACCCAACAATTTTTTTTTTTGTTATTTATTGAGTGGGATTCCCTTTTTCTGTTGATGCTTGATGGTGAAACTACTAAGTAAATTTTATACAGCTAACCATGGAACAATTTTATACAGCTAATCCAATCTTGTATATATTTGTGCAACCCTCTTCATCACCATTGTTGACCAAGCCTTCACCCAAGGAATTTGAAACCAATTCTTACATGGTCCATTTTTTGTTGATATCTGATTGTAGAAATTTTATCAATCTTACGTTTGTAGATTGAAGAAGCATTGAGCAGGTATGAAAAGCATTTGGTAGTGATGCACTATGTTAATCTTTTATTTGATTTTTTTGTTTGAGCAACGCTCAAACTTTGTTAGTCTGCAGATTCGAGAGGCATACTGTAGCTAATTTCCTTTGCATTATAAAATCTACCTTCTAGCTTCTACCTAATTTCCTTTGTTAGTCTGTAGAAAATTGGTCCTTTGCATTATAAAATCTACCTTCTAGCTAATTTCCCTAATAATCATAGAGGTATTGTATTTTTATTTTATTTTATTTTCCATACTACAATACATGTTAGAGATCTCATTTGCTTTGAATGTGATTAATTTGAGGCAGGCTCTAAATAAAAGTTAGTCTTCTCTGTTAAGGAATAAAATCTGTGTTTTCAAGATGCAACTTTTCAGTTTCAGTCAGTTCTTTGCTCAATTTCTTTGTTCAGCTCAATTTCTTTGTTCAGTGTCTGTCAACTATTTTTTTTGTAAAGTTTATTGATCATTTATTGATGATCAATTTGAACAGGCATGGCAGATGATTTAGATGATGATGGCGGGATTAATTGCTCGGTTGATGAGAGATATGAGTTGCCTCAAAATACTGATCAGCAGATTGAGCAAAATGAGCCTAAAATTGGGATGAAGTTTAATGATCCAGATGAATTGTTTGAGTTCTACAGAGACTATGCAAAGAGCAGTGGATTTCCAGTTAAGAAACATACAAGAAGGAAGAATGTAATAGGCATTGTTAGAAGTATAACTTTTGTATGTGGTCGAGCTGGCAAACATAATAGTACTTGTCAAAATCCTTTAAAACCACAAACAAGCTACAGAGTTGGGTGTAATGCAAAGATAACAGCTAGGTTAAATCTGGACGGAAGATGGGAAATATCTGTGGTTGTTCTGGAGCATAATCATGGCCTTAGCCCTACTAAAAGTCGTTTCTTTCGATGCAACCGAAGAATTAGTGCACATGTTAGACATCAAATTAATTTGAATGATCAAGCCGGAATCAGAATCAACAAAAATTTTAGCTCGCTAGTACATGAGGCTGGTGGATATGAGAATCTGTTGTGTGATGAAAAGGCTTGCAGGAACCTTGTTGATGAATCAAGGCGTTTACGTCTCGGCGAAGGTGATGCTTCAGCGATTATGAAATATTTTCCAAGGATGGTTGCAGAAAATTCAGGTTTCTATTTTGATATTGAATTGGATGATGAAGATCATTTGAAAAATGTATTTTGGGCAGATGGTAGGAGCAGAGAAGCTTACAAAGAGTTTGGTGAGGTCGTCACTTTTGATACCACATACTTAACAAATAAATATGATATGCCATTTGCACCATTTGTTGGCGTTAACCATCATGGGCAATCAATTTTACTTGGATGTGGGTTGATTTCAAAAGAAGACACAGAGACTTTCATATGGCTATTTACGAAGTGGGTTGAATGCATGGATGGATGTGCTCCACAAGGGATAATAACTGATCAAGCAAGATCCATGAAAAATGCAATTGAGATTGTTTTTCCAAACACTAGACACAGATGGTGTTTGTGGCATATAATGAAGAAGTTGTCAGAAAAGTTAGGAAGGTACACTGAGTATGAGGCCATAAGTTCTACCATGAAAGGAGTGGTGTATGACACACAAAGTCCACAGGAGTTTGAAATACAGTGGAATGAAATGGTTGACATGTATGGATTGGAGGATTATGATTGGTTATGTGAATTGTACGAGGAGAGAAACCGATGGGTTCCATGTTTTGTCAAAAATTATTTTTGGGCAGGAATGTCAACTACTCAGCGAAGTGAAAGCATGAATGCTTTTTTTGATGGATATGTCAATTCGAAAACAAGTCTGAAACAGTTTGTAGAGCAGTATGAAAATGCATTAAGAAGCAAGACTGAAAAGGAGATGCAGGCCGATGCTGAGTCATTTTCAAAAGTAAAAGCTACCACAACAACTTATGATATGGAGAGTCAAATTCAGGGAGTCTACACTTTAGCAAAGTTTAAAGAGTTTCAAGCTGAATTCATGGGAAAGATATATTGTGATATTGTAAACTTTCAGGAGGGAGCAGGGGTGCTTGAGTATGTCATTTGGGACTTGACGTTGCGGTTGGAGGGCAACAAAAAGATTCCTAAATTCTTCAAAGTATCCTTTCGTGAAACGGACAGTGAAGTTGAATGTAGTTGCTAGTTGTTTGTGTTTAAAGGCATAGTATGTAGGCATGCCCTTACCATTCTTATTCGTCACGAAGTCAGCTTTCTTCCGGAAAAGTACATTCTAAGAAGGTGGCGAAAGGATGTGAGGCGAGCCCACTCGAAGATGAAAGTTAAATTTAATACTTGGGTTGTCACACCTGAACAATTACGCTATCGCGAGCTATGTCTTGCATTTAGTGAGGTCGCTGATCTTGCTGCTCAAAACAATCATGAATGTGAGGTTGTTAAAAAATGGATAGACACCAAATTTAGAGAACTACAACTTGCTGAATCAAGTCAGAAAGGAAAAGAAGTAGAGATGAATCATGATTTTGTGGAAGAAGAAAAGGAATATGAAAAGGAGGAAAATGAAAACATATTGGATCCTCTCTCTCAGACTCGGAAAGGTCGGCCTAGGCAAAACAGAATTAGGCAACAAGTAGGCGAAGAAAGAAGAAAATTGATCTAGCTGCTAATGTGCCCGTCAATAATCCATCATAGTCTCAAGAGGGTGTTCTTTCCTACACACAAGATAACATGGTTTCAAATGCTTACATGACACAAGCAAATACTGTGCATCCATGGGGAATGCAGTTGGTAAGATATAGCCCATAGCTTACATTGATGCAAACCTTTTTTAATCACTATAGCTAACCCTTATATCTATATGATGTGTTACAGCCTCAATTTCCAATGCCTGGAGATCCACATGCGATGGGGTTGACACCTTGGTATGGATTGCATCAAAGAAACATGATGTGATGCATCAAACCTATGGGTATAATTTGCTTATTGGGGTATATATTCATCAATTATGCTCTTATAACAAGTAATTATTCTCGTGTTTTGGTAATTTTGTTTCTGAAATTAGACATTGACCTATGCGTTTACCTATATCTGCAGTATTCTCGTGTTTTGGTAATTTTGTTTCTGAAATTAGACATTGACCTATGCGTTTACCTATATCTGCAGTCCTTAATCATGATGATCTCAAGACAATAACAACCACCATGAACTCAATGCTGATGCTCCAAGGCTCAACAACCTCCTGCTGCTTCTGTTACTGATGTTATTGTTCTGTTCTGATGCCTCTTTTGTTACTGCTGCTCCTGCTGATGTTATTGTTCTGTTCTGATGCCTCTTCTGTTACTGATGTTATTGTCCTGCTGCTCCTGCTGCTTCTGTTACTGCTGCTGGAAAACTATGTTATCTTTGAGCTATTTTCTGTCTTCTGTGTGCTGTTGGAAAACTTTGTGGTATGTGATTATTATGTGAAAACTTTGTGGTATGTTTTCTGTCTTCTGTGTGCTGTTGGAAAACTTTGTGGTATGTGATTATTATGTGAAAACTTTGTGGTATGTGATTACTTGTGGAAAACTTTATTATTATGTGAAAACTTTGTGGTATGTGATTACTTGTGGAAAACTTTGTGGTATGTGATTACTTGTGGAAAAAATTGTGGTATGTGATTACTTATGTGATTTCTGTCTTCTGTCTTCTGTGTGCTGTTGGAAATCTTGGCTTATAGATTTCTGTCTTCTATCTTCTGTGTGTTGTTGGAAATCTTGGCTTACTGCATTTTAGATGGAAGGCGAAGGGTTTGTTAAGAGCAATGGGGGGTGGTGGTGATTCAGATTGGTGAGATGCAATGGGGGTTTGTTAAAATATGCAAGAATGCTGAATGCACTTTCTTTTTTTTCCTTTTTTTTCTTTTTGGTAAATAAATATAGTGCACGTTGTTAGTCCAGCAATGAATATAAAGGTGAGATGCTTTTTTCTTTTTGGTAAATAAATATAGTGCACGTTGTTAGTCCAGCAATGAATATAAAGGTGAGATGCATTATTGCCACTATTCTATCCAAGCTCTCACATTTCTTGCAGACACTGATTAAGATGACCTTGAGCTTGATGCAAGTAATGAGCCCCATCTTCGTAATCCTTTAGGAGTTAAATCCTGATAGTTGAGTTAGCAAAATAGTACACTGATTTTCATTGAACACTGATTTTCATTACATAGTTGAGTTAGCAAAATAGTACAAGGTCCAAACCAAAAAACATACCCTTACTTGGATATTATTACAAGAAAAATGGACATCATGAAACCAACAAAAATTCCAATTAGAAAGCCTTTTTCCTGAATATGTTTCTTCCAAACTCCATTTTCTTCCCCATGTATTCTTGATCTCAATTTCTCATTTTCAATTGAAAGCTCTTCAAACTTGCGAATAAATATATTCATTGCGTCGTGAGCGTAACTCGGTACTTCATCATGATCTAACCAAGTCCAACAATTACAAGTGTTCGTAGCACAAATTCCATATCGACGACACGGATGCCTCGGGGTGTAAGAAGTCTTCATTTGCACTGGAATCCCATAAAAGCAATTTGGAATCTCGTATGGAGGTGGACGATTCCACATTGCAACATATAGCCTCCTATCAAAGAACCTTGCCCATTGATAAGAGGATGATTGTTGAGAAGATGTTAACGACATGATTCTGCAGTAGAAGAAAGTTTTAGACCATACGTCACTCTCTCAAGGAAAAAACTGTAAATTAAAATTATCAGCCATAAACTACGGGTTGTTACCATCCGGCCTAAAAATCAAAATTATCAGCCATAATATTATCAAAACTGTAAATTTTATACAGCTAACCCAAGATAAGATTATGAATCTCAAAATAAACAAGGAATAATGAGCGCATCCACTTGTTTATTCTGTCTAGAGTATAATAATAAAATCAAATAAAAGATTAACATAGTGCATCACTACCAAATGGGTTAAAATACCTGCTCAATGCTTCTTCAATCTACAAACGTAAGATTGATAAAATTTCTACAATCAGATATCAACAAAAAATGGACCATGTAAGAATTGGTTTCAAATTCCTTGGGTGAAGGCTTGGTCAACAATGGTGATGGAGAGGGTTGCACAAATATATACAAGATTGGATTAGCTATATAAAATTGTTCCATGGTTAGCTGTATAAAATTTACTTAGTAGTTTCACCATCAAGCATCAACAGAAAAAGGGAATCCCACTCAATAAATAACAAAAAAAAAATGTTGGGTTAGCTGTATAAAATTTACTCCTCTTAGGTGATGAAGATATACAGTTAAATCAACTACCCAAATTTTCTCTCATAAAAAACATCTAACCCTAACCCGAAATCATATCAAATCTAGATGAAAGGTACCTGTTTTGAAGGGCTTCAATGGCCTAGGAGGAAGGGATCTTTGGGGAAGGAAGAGAACGATTTGGGGACGGAGAGAAAAAACAACGATTTGGGGGGTTTCTTTGCTGAGCTGGCTCCTCCACGTGGGCGCGAGTTGAGAGAGCGAGCCCAAATAGCGAGTCAAATAGCATTATTGCTACTATAAAGTGCTAGCCGCCCTACCTACAGCTCTATATGTACAGTACAACTGATAGGGTAATCCTAAAAAGCGTAGTAGAATGTTACATTAAGAGGGCGTTTGGTAGTTTGCAACGGGAGTGATTGCAACTCTAGTTGCATGTAACTGAGTTAAATTAGTCCAGTTGTAAGCGTTTGTTTTGTTACAACTTACAGCTACGGTTGCAAAATGTTTGTTTTGTTACACAGTTACAATTGCAACCACAATTATAAAACAACTCCTAGGTGCAACATATGACTTGCGTCAAAAACGGTCGCAACTCACAGTTGCAACTGACCAAAATTTATTAGAAATACTTAATATTTCAAAAAAAAAAGAAATTCATTAAAGATTTGATATAATATTTTAAAAATTATTATCATAATAATTCTTCAAAAAAGGATAAAAAATAAAGTTATAAAAAAATATTTTTCCTAAAAAATGTTTTTTGTGAGACTAATATCTTAAAAAATATTTTTGTAAGATAATTTTTTTTAAAAACAATATTTTTTAAAATATAATTATTTGAAAAAATATTATTACTCTAGAAAAATAAAAATATTATTCTTTTGAAAAATATTATTTTTCATAAAAGATATTATTTTTTATAAAATAATATCTCTTA
>NC_033797.1:52432293-52433756 GCF_001876935.1 Asparagus officinalis
CTAAATTTATAAAAATATAATTTTCTAAAAAATAATAATTCTTTAAAAAACTATTTTTTAAAGAAATATTATTTTTTGGAAAAATTCTTGAAAAAACTAAATATAAAAATTTATTTATTTTTGAAAAAATAAATTAAAAGTATTATTTCTCTAAAAAATAAAAATTTCCTTGAATATTATTATAATTTGTTAAAATATTATTCTTGAAAATTTCAATAGAATTTTTCAAAAAATTATGGATTTTTTAATAAAATTCGTTTACAAACTCTATTTTTACAAAAATAATATTATTTTACAAGATTATTTTATTTATAAAAAATATTATTTTTTACAATTAAAATTTTAACAATATATTATTTTAAAAAATATATCTCATAAATTTTTTTTTAAAAAAATAGAAGGTAATTTACGTAATAATAAAAACAATTATTTTTTAGAAATAAATATTTCAAAAGTGTGGAAGGAATTAATTACTTTAATAATTTGCATGTGTTGCGTTACAAGCAAAATCAAACAACTGCAATTGCAAGTTGCAAAATTCAAAATTTGAACCAAACAATTATAACTGTAGTTACATGTAAGAAGAGTTACGACGTCTCATTTGCATGCAAGTGACACTTGCATTTCAACTACAGTTGCAAGCAACCAAACGTCACCTAAGCAGGAGAGAGCTTTAGGAAGAAGTGTACATGCCAATGATTTTGGTTCATCACCACATGTGGGCCATCCCAGGAGCTTTCCTCATATATATTCTGCAGAAGTAAATGAGTTCTTAAAGCATTGCTGCTCAACATTCATTTCGAAATCATAATCTATTATGTATAGGACAGGTAATTTCCTGATCTGTTGTAGCCAGAAATTATTGATTTTGTTTACTCATTCGTTGCCAAAGTGCATGCTTTATAGTATTATAAGCATGTGGGGAATCTTGGAATCAAAGAGCTCCTTACATTCACTAAAGGTCCTGATAAAAATCAGGTCCTGATAAATATTAGGCCACATCACTACCAAGTTACTTTAAGTAACTTGGTACCAAGGTTCTCCATTTCTCTCATATATATGAGAAAAATAGAGAAACTTGGTACCAAGTTGCTCCAAGCAACTTGGTAGTGATGTGGCCTAATCTTGTCCTTATATCTACATTAAAGTTGATGAAGGGTGGTTCAGACTCTATCTTCGAGGTATGATGTAGGCGCAAGATTAGGCCACATCACTACCAAGTTACTTTAAGCGACTTGGTACCAAGGTTCTCCATTTCTCTCATATATATGAGAAAAATGGAGAAACTTGGTACCAAGTTGCTCCAAGCAACTTGGTAGTGATGTGGCCTAATCTTGTCCCTATATCTACATTAAAGTTGATGAAGAGTGGTTCAGGCTCTATCTTCGAGGTGTGATGTAGGGGCAAGATTAGGCCACATCACTACCAAGTTACTTTAAGCAACTTGGTACCAAGGTTCTCCA
>NC_033797.1:52435131-52471433 GCF_001876935.1 Asparagus officinalis
GTTCACACACTCGGTGGGTAATTTGTAGACGAACAATTTTTATTTTCTTATCAACAAACCTTTATTAATGAAACTTAATGTGAGGGATAATACTTCATATAAATCAAAATCAATGTGAGGGATAGTACCTCATATAATTAAAAATAAAGTTGAGGATGACAGCACCTCATGTAAGTTTGAAAGTACATGTACCCTCTATTAATCATTTAGAAAAAAAACACATCCCTCACCCCTTCATATTAACCAAATTCTCAAACTTGAGGGTGCATATCAATTTTGATATATTGGTGTTATCATGTGATCATAAGCCTTAGCAATAAAATCTAACTCGAGGATACTCACCCTACACACCTAATTTTAGCTTGAAGGTATATAGGCTCCACATAACACCTATTTAAGAAATAAAAAAAGAGATAAGCTGATAGATAAATGAGAAGTGAAAGGCGAAGGAAATGTTATGATAAACGAATGCAACAATCTTGATAAGGCAGTTTTAATAAGAAAGTTATAATAACGGATTTGGATCCTCTCCACTACAAAAAAGTAGTAGAGAGACCACTACTTTTAATCTTAATCGTTGATTATTTAGTAGGCGGTTATAATATAATCTAAATCTAACACTTACCATATCCCCGTTTATTACACTCATTCTTAATTTGCACTAAAAGAAAATTTTAACTTGATAATCAATGGTTGTGATTATGTAGTGGTCTCTCCACTATTTTTTTTGGTAGTGGAGAGGATCCGAATCCTATAATAACTCCCCCACCAATCCCTTTCAAACACCTGGCGATAACTTCCCTTTTGTCTTCCTATAAATTGAGACCTCATTTGCCATTCGGGAGAAAATGAGAACAAAAAGAATGACAGAAAAAATAGAGAAAAGGTGGAGAGATTGAAAAGAAAGAGAGACTTAGAGTTTAAAACAACAACGATAAGGTCCTCTGTATTTTTCATACTGAAATGGAGGAGGGCTCTAGAACATTGTCTGGAGATCCAAGATCCCATATTCATTCTCTTCAATTTTGTAATACATTAGAACGATAATAAAATTAATATTTTTATGTATTTGATTTCTTATGTCTATTTAATTCTTTGCTTTTTATTAATCAAGGGTTTCTTTTAATAAGAGTAATTAACAGAAGAAATAAATTTCTGGAAGCATGCACCTCACAATTTTTTACAAACAAAGTGATTCTAATATGTATCTAAGGAGTAAATATTTAGAGATTGCTCTACTCTTCTTGATATTGGTGGTACGGCTTGGTTAAAAAGAGATTAGCCTACTTAAATATTATTACTCCTCTGATAGATACTAGCACCATTTTAAATTTTTTACAAAATATACACGTCAGGCATTCCGACACATACATTATAGTCTTACATCTCAAAAAAAAAAATCATGTGTCTCTTCCTAACTAAGTTAAATTTGAAATTTTGAAACAAAAACTATCCTTTTGAAACAAAAACTATCCACACACTTATTGATTGAGATATTATTTTCTTTTGTTTTAATTTTGAAATAATATAAAAAGGGATATTATAAAGCAGGGATTGATGCTTACACCATCTTATTTGTATTTTAATTTTTGATATAAAATTTATCTACACCTTTAAAAATATTTTGTATTTCCTTTAGTGGTTTTTTGTTTGCATTTGTATAGGGATGAAATCGATTTCCATGTTTGCCACATCACATTTGGAAATCTCAAGATAGAAAAGGTTTATATTTTCTATGTTCGATTGATTTGACAATTATGTAAAAAGAGGTCTTGCATAGCTTCACTGTGTCTATTTTTTCATAAAACCAATTTTAGCCCTAAAACTTATGAAGTGGGTTTCAAGTCATGAAATATGATTCAAGTTTTTTATAAACCAACCAAACAACCCCTTATAAAGAAAAACTTTTGCTCAAGTTACCTACTTTTAAAAAGGAGCAACAGTCTAAAGAAAAGTTTTTTAGGACAATTCAATTTTTGGGGAAACCAAATCGACCTTACGAGCACATGCATATGTGTGTTAAATGTTATGGTAAACCGACAATGTGTTTGGGACTTACTAGGCAAACTGAAGGAAAGATAAAATAGAGAAAAGGACGGTAAAGAAGATGAGAAAAAAAATATAAAATCTAATGTGGGAGCTTATTGAGGGAAATGAAGGGAAGGGAAATGATAGTACCATAATTAAATCTTAGCCATTGATTGAAGATCTTACAGGAAAAACAGCAGACATGTTTGGACTTCCAGCGGTCGACCGTGAGTGGCGCAGCGGTCGACCGCAAACGTGCACGCAAGCTGGAAAAGTCTCCGGACTTTTCGCGGTCGATCGCGATTGGCGCGGTGGTCGACTGGCCAAACCCTGTAATGTTTTTTCAGTTTCTGTCATTCTATCCGATCGACCACACGTGTCTCTGCGGTCGACCGTGAGTCTAGCTGGGCTTGAATTTGGTTTCTTGTTCGCATTGGTTTTGCGTTTTGATATAAATTGAAACACGATTTTCTAGGGTTTCTAATCAGAGATTTTAGATTGTACTGAGCATATTGAGAGGGAAAATGTGTGAGCAAGTTGAGAGATTTGGTTTAGGATTTGTGTGAGTGATTTTGTGAGATTATAACTCTTTGTACTCTCCTTGAATTAGTGGAATCTCCCCATCCTCTCCCCGTGGACGCAGGAAAATTACCGAACCATGTATATCTCTGTGTTTAGTTTGATTTGTTGTATTTGGATTGAATTGTGCTCATGTGTGGTTGGTTCTCCTCTCCCGTGATCACAGATTTGTTCAGTGTGCGAGCACGCTTCTGCATAGGCGTGCAATAATTGGTATCAGAGCTCCAGATTTGAGATATAGGATTTTGGCATTAGGTGGAGGAAGATTCATCGTGAAAGCTTGGTTCTTGGAGTTCTAGGCTTCGGTGGAGATAGTGTTTGGGGTTTCCGTTGAAGATTTTGCTTTCCACGTGTGGTTACGAGATCTATTTGGAATCCGTTCTAGGGTTCAGTTGTGTAACTTCTAAATTTTATCAAGTTTGAATCTTTCTTTGTAGTTTGGAGTTTGTGATTATGGATGAAGAAGTTAGTGAAAGCAGAAAGATGGAGGGTACAGTTTAAGTTGGTTTTTAGAACATTAAAATTAGTGTGGTGAAGTATGACGATAAGATCAATTTTGGTTTGTGGATGAGCGATGTTCAGAATACGCTCAATGCTCAGAATTTGGAGAAGACCATCATGGTTCATGAGAGGCCACCAAAATATGAAGAGGTGATATGAGAAAAGATGAATAGGAATGTTTGTGTGGTGATCAGGTCTTGTTTGGAACAGGAGCTGAAATATGATGTGATTGGGGTGACGTCTGCAATAAAGATGTGGGAAATTCTCAATAGTAAGTATCTTACAAAGAGTATTGAGAATAGATTGCACTTGCTGCGTAGGTTATTCAGATTTCAGATATCCAGTGGCACCTCACTAGCAGTTCATGTGAATAACTATACTAAGTTATTGTCGGACTTGGCGAATGTTGATGAGAAGATATCAGATGAGTACAATGCTATTATTTTGTTGGGCTCCTTATCGGATGAGGAGTATGATACCTTTGTGCTTATTTTTATTGAATATAAGATCTTCTATCACTTATAGTGAAGGAACTAACACTTTGATGAATTATGATTTGAGAAGGAAGGACAAGGAGACTTCCCACGCTAGTATTTCAGGAGAGGCCTTGTCGATGAGAGGTAGAAGCCTATATCTGAGAGGTGTCAATAGAGCCAGGTCAAAGTCAAGAGGCCATCACCAGCTAGGAAAGAACCAATGTGCATTTTGTAAGGAGCATAGACATTGGAAGAGAGACTGTCCAAAGATCAAGGAGAGGTAGAATAGCAAGAAGAAGGGCCCGAAGGTCAATAAGGTGAACATTGCGAAAGACGATGATTACTCTGGAGGTGAACCACTTAGATACATTAGATTGAATGCTTGATTCTGACGCTATTTATCATGTGACTCCTAGGCGAGATTAGTTTTCATCATTTGAGAGACTCGATGGGGGTGTTGTGGTCATGGAAAATGATCAATCCTGTGGTATTTGTGGGATAAGTACCGTGAGGATTCGGATGCACGATGGAGTAGTCCGTGAATTAAAGGAGGTGAGATTTGTTCCTTAGTTAAAGAAGAATCTTATCTCAGTTGGAGCTTTGGAAGTAAAGGGATTCAAGATAACCTTTGAGGATGCTATAGCAAAGGTTACTAAGGGATCTTTGATGGTGATGAAGGGAGTCCGTAGTTAGAACTTATATTATCTGAAGAGGAGCACCGAGATTGGTCAGGTTGCTTCAGTTATGTGATGCCCCTAGTTTCAATAAGGCTACAGTCCAAGGTGAAACTAAGAATGTCAAACCTGTCAAGTACCAAACATCATGCTAAGACATGCTTCACCATCGCAGTCACTACCTATCTAGTAGAATCAACAACAGGTGTAGGTATAAAACATGCAAAAGAGAGTATACAGAAAGGCAACTAAATAACAGATACTTAGAAAAATAATCACTACCACTGATATAAATAGATAAGTCTCTAAAAAGGTAATATCTGAACTGAATACAAATGTCTCGACATAAGAATCAAATGAAATGATATTAAGGCACATTGCCTATACAAAACTAGAATAAAAACTCAAATGTTTCATAAATACATCTATTGTGGAGTTCTGATATAAACTACTAGTAAAAATTAAAAATGGTAACTAGAACAACTCCATCAAGCTATGGCTCTCCGTGCACCTGACTCGTTACCTGAAAGTGGGGAAACAACGAGCATCAAACCGCTATAGCGAGTAACATCTCAACCAACCCCAGGAGAAAGGGCTAGAAGGATAAGAAAATATCTGATAATACATATAGATAGCCAAACATCGACTGTAAAAAATAAAATAGAGGTTTGATGTTTAGAAATTTACAACAAGAGCAGAGGTACACCTCCCTTAGCTCAAATTGTAAATAGGTAAATACCAAATTCAAAAGCTACAACATGGGGGTAATAACTCTATCTCTAATTGAAATATCAATGACCTGTCATATGTCAATTACATACCTAACTCGTGGTCTGCAATAAATAAATGTCCAAAGTATGATCTGTAATAGCTTAAATTCCAACACAAGGACTGTAGTGGATTATAATCCAACACGAGGACTTTGATGAATATAGTCCAACACGAGGACTTTGATGAATATAGTCCAACACGAGGACTTTGATAGCTTATAGTCCAACACGAGGACTTTGATAGCTTATAGTCCAACAGGAGGACTTTAATAGTTTATAGTCCAACACGAGGACTTGATAGCTTATAGTCCAACACGAGGGCTATAATATGCAAATAGTGTCAGAAATCACATATATACCATTCACCCTCATGCTCCGGTGAATAAATCTAAGACTCATATCTGAATTCAACTCATGTATACCAATCTCAGTGTATAACAAACCCATATAACCCAGATATTTTGCCAGCTACATAAACCTAAGCACAACAGGACAAAAGCAGAAAAAATCCCCCAGCAGTCGACCGCGACTGGAGCAGAAGCTTACTGCTTCTGTGCACGACACGCGATCGACCGTCACGGTCGATCGTGTAAAAGCAGAAACCCTAGTTCAGGTTTCTGTTCTACGTGGTTTGATCCAAAAACTTCCGTGCGATGTTTATATATATTATCAATCCTTCATAAGTGATTTAGCATAACCAGAACATGTGAATTTTAGTCTAACCACTATAGATAAAACGAATCAAATCTTAAACATGTAAATTTCATGTCGAAATCTTCAAAAACAAAAATCTTTCTTACAAAACTCTTGTTAGAAATAAACTCAGATCTAGATCTGCATTAAGAATTTCGTGGGTGAGCTTTATCAAAACTCTTGTTAGAAATAAACTCAGATCTAGATCTGCATTAAGAATTTCGTGGGTGAGCTTTATTAAGTGAAAACACTTTCTCTTTGCAAAAATACAACATATAGATCTATTTTTATACATAATCTAGTATGTTAGGCTCATAAATCACGTGAAAAACATTATTAAAATATTTAAAAACATGGGTATAAGGTTGGGCGAGATGAAACTCGCTTGAGGGATGATGAACAACTCTAAAAAAACGCTCGAAAAATATCCTCCTACGCCGAAAACCGCTGGATCCCGCTCAAAATCTTCGAAATCCGCTGAAATCACCAAGGAGAAGGGGTTAGGGTTTGAAAGAGGGAAGGAGGAGGATGCTAGGGTTTTTTGTGGTGAAGAAAAAGCTCTCACGAATATAATATTATATATATGAGCCCACAAACTCGACCCAAAACCCAATAAGACTCGAACTGGGAAAAACTAGAAAAACTGCATACGGTCAACCGTCATAGTCGACCGCGCAAGAGATAGAAGCTTTCTGCTTTTGCTGCGCGCCCGGCGGTCGACCGCCACGGTCAACCGCGTAGGAAATTTTCTGTTGGTGCATGTTGTTTGTGTGCTGGTCTTATCACTCGATCTTTCTCATATAAATATACTCGTTTGATCCCCAAACAATGGTTATCACATTCATCTATGATATAAACATATATTTCACAAATAAAAAAAATTCATTCACTGTATTTTATGGGGTTTTACATTCTTCCCCCCTTAAAAGAATTTTGTCCTTAAAATTCCAAAATTGTATCTTAAAAATTAATAATACGAGAAAAGCACATCAGGAATAGTCATTCCCACATACACCTCTCATAGCATTAATTTTCAGATATGAACATAGTAATATCTAAAGTTAACAGTCTAAAATGCGAATATTCACGCCTTAATCCCTAACAAAATAGAATTAGTACATCAGGCGAAAAATCCAAATAAGGAACCCCCCATATATATACCATGTATCCCAAATAATTAAGGATTAAGTGACAATATCCCAATTCTAGTGTTAAAGATAAATATGACTATCCAAAATTATCATAAAATATAAGAAAACATAATCCAAACAATTTACCTGCTCAAACAGGTGTGGGTAGTCGTGACGCATATCCTCCTCGTGCTCCCAAGAAATCTCCTCAGATCCTCTCCGGTTCCATTAAACTTTCACCAAAGGAATCACCTTGTTTCTAAGTTTCTTGTTTTCTCTAGAAAGTATACAAACTGGGATCCCTATTATAGGCAAATCGTCCTGAAGCTCAATCTCCGGAGCATCCAATACTCGCTGTCTTTCCTCGTCATATAAGTGCTTCTTGAGCATAGAAAATAAAACACGTCGTGCACACCAGACATCGATGCTGGAGGTCTAGTTTATATGAAATAGCCCCCATACGCTTCAGAATCTAAAAAGGGCCAATATATCTCGGAGCAAGCTTCCCTCGCTTACCAAATCGCTGCACCCCCTTCATCGGCGATACCTTCAACATGATAAAATCCCCCACCTGAAACTCCAAAGGTCGTCGTCTGTGATCTGCGTAACTCTTCTGCCGACTCTGAGCGGTTAAAATACGCTCCTTAATTAATACTACCTTTTCGGTAGTCTGCCTCACAAGCTCTGGTCCAAGCAACAAGCTATCCTCTGCCTCTGCCCAACATATAGAGGATCTACAGGGTCTCCCGTACAAAGCCTCATACGGATCCATACCAATCGTTGCTTGATAACTATTGTTATAAGCAAACTCTATCAATAGAATATGATCCTCCCATCTACCTTGAAAGCCAATGATACAAGCTTGCAGCATGTCCTCCAACACCTGGTTCACTCTCTCTGTCTTGACTGTCTGTCTGAGGGTGAAAAACACTGATGTGCAATAATCTGCTGCCAAATGAATCCTGGAAACTCCTCCAAAAGTGCAAGGTAAAAACTGAGCCTTGGTCTTATATAATCATGTCTGAAACCCCGTGAAGTCGAACTATCTCCTGGATGAATATCCCCGCATATGTCTCGACGGTGTAAGTAGTCCTCACTGGAATAAAATGTGCCGACTTCGTCAACCGATTCACGATCACCCAAATTGAGTCGTTCCCCTCTTCGACTTCGGCAGCCCTACAATGAAGTCCATAGAAATGTCTGTCCACTTCCATTCT
Organism: Asparagus officinalis; assembly: GCF_001876935.1. Taxonomy (NCBI): domain Eukaryota; kingdom Viridiplantae; phylum Streptophyta; class Magnoliopsida; order Asparagales; family Asparagaceae; genus Asparagus; species Asparagus officinalis. The sequence goes on from NC_033797.1 coordinate 52,443,200, forward strand.
AGAATGGGTAGAGGCTGAAGTGTCCCTGCTTATCTCTGATATTCTGCCTTCACTTGCTGATAGATGAAACACTTAGCCATATATTCTGAAATCTCTCTACGCATACCACTCCACCAAATGTGTCTTCTCAAGTCCTTGTACACCTTAGTGGTTCTTGGATGCACTATATATCGAGTACGATGTGCTTTATCAAACAACTCCCTCTTTAGCTCCACCCTAGCTGGCATAACTAATCGGTCCTTCATCCGAAGACCTCCATCTGCCCCAATGGTCCAATCGTCCTTAGGCTCTTTGGAAATCTTCTCCTTTCAAATTTGAATCCAAGAGTCCTCTAACTGAGCTTTGATTACTCTGTCCCTCCAAGGTGGCTGCACTGATATAGCTCCTAAGTATGCGCTGGTCCCGCTAATCTCTGGCCTAAAGTCGAACTGGCTAAGAGTGAGAAGATCTCTATACAACGAGTACCTCAAAGCTGTGACCTGGTGTCGACGCTTCCTACTCAAAGCATCTGCTACGACGTTTACCTTCCCCAGGTGATACTGAATCGCGAGCTCGTAGTCCTTGATGAACTCAATCCATCACCGCTGCCTCTGATTAAGTTCTTTCTGGAGAAAAGGTACTTCAGACTCTGGTGGTCTGTGAAAAGCTCGAACTGAACTCTATATAAGTAGTGTCTCCATGCCTTCAACGCGAATACCACCGTTGCTAACTCCAAATCATGAGTGGGGTAGATCTGCTCATGCACCCTCAACTATCGTGAAATGTATGCTTCTACCCTCTGAGTCTGCATCAAGACACCTCCCAAACCTGCTAATGACGCATCCGTGTATACAACAAATGTCCTATCACTGCTCAGAATAGTAAGAACTGGAGCCGTAGTCAACTTAGTTTTAAGGTATCAAAGGCTTTCTGACACTCCATGCTCCAAGTGAACTGTATACCCTTCTTCGTAAGGCATGTAAGTGGTACTGCAATCTTTGAGAAGTCCTGAATGAACTTTCTGTAATAGCCGGCTAACCCCAAAAAGCTACGAATCTCGGTAACCGTATTCGGCGGTTCCTAATCAAGAACTGCTGAAACTTTAGCTGGGTCCACAGCTATGCCTTCTCTGCTGACAATATGACCAAAAAATCTAACCTCAGAAATCCAAAACTCACACTTGCTAAACTTAGCATATAGATGATGCTCCCTCAAAGTCTGCAAAGCCAAACGTAGATGCTGCTTGTGCTCTGACTCCGATCTTGAATAGATAAGAATATCATCGAAGAATATAATCACTAACTGGTCTAAGTATGGACGGAAGACCCGGTTCATCAGATCCATGAATACCACGGGTGCATTGGTCAACCCAAATGGCATGACCAAAAACTTGAAGTATCCATATCGAGTCAGAAAGGCGGTCTCGGAAATATCCATCTTCCGAACCCGCAACTGATGATAACCAGAACGAATATCAATCTTCAAAAAATACTGCGCTCCCTGTAGTTGATCGAACAAGTCATCAATCCGAGGCAAAGGATATCTATTCCGGATAGTGACTTTGTTCAACTCACGGTAGTCGATACATAATCGCATACTACCATCATTCTTCTTCATGAAGTGGACATGCGCTCCCCACGGAGAATGACTCCAACGAATAAAGCCCTGAGCTAACAACTCATCCAACTGGGCCTGTAGCTCCCTCATCTCAGCAGGCGCCATACGATAGGGTGCTCGGGATATCGGGGCTATGCCCGGCTGTAATTCAATACAGAACTCAACCTGTCTCACAGGAGGCAACCCAGATATGTCCTAAAAAACATCCTAATAATCTGAGACAACTCTAGTCTCACATATATCCGTACTCTGATCTCGAAGCATTACCTCCTCGATGTACGCCAGTAATAACTCCGCAAATTGGTTCCCCTGAGAGGTTGCTATAACTAACTCGGACCCATCAGACGTTTGCAAACTGACTATTTTCACAAAACAGTCGATACTGACGTGGTAGGAAGATAGCCAATCCATACCAAGAATAACATCAAATTCTAACATGCTCAACACTATCAGATCAACAACGAACTCAGACTCATCTAAACCGATAACACACCTCCTACAAATGCTCTCCAAGAGAGACATCTCACCTAGAGAGGTAAAAACTGACAAAGGAACGTCTAGAGGCTGAGCTACAAGCTGAAGTCTAATTATAAAAGCATAAGATATAAAAGAATGCGAAGCTCCTAAATCAAAAAGAATACGGGCTGGAAAGGAGTTCATGGAGAACGTAGCCTCCACTACGGTCCCGCTCGCACCATGATCACGAGGAACTACTGCATACACTCTGCCTATGGCTGGAAGCTGCTCTGCTACTGGAGGTGGGGCATATAGGACTACCTGCCCCTGAGGAACCTCCTGAACTGCACGAACCTGTCCCTTAATCTGCGCAAGCTTGTGATCCTGCTGAGGAGTTCAAATATGACCAAGCTTGTGATACTTAAAACAAGTGCCCTGGGATTTTACCCTTGTGTTAGTTTATATATCCTTGCTCATATACTTGTAATATCTCATTGATAGGATATATTCATTTATTCATATTGCCTTATCCTAGCTAATGTATCTTATTGCATTTTATTCTTGCTAGGATATTTTGTTATTAGTTTTAATTGGTATTTAATCGGATTAGATTAGCATAAGATCCTAATCACCCCCCCTCTAGGGTCTAACAATCTCAGTAGGTGCCATACGATAGGGTGCTCGGGATATCGGAGCCGTGCCCGGCTGTAATTCAATACAGAACTCAACCTCTCTCACAGGAGGCAATCCAGGTATGTCTTGAAAAACATCCTGATAATCTGAGACAACTCTAGTCTCACATATATTCGTACTCTGATCCTGAAGTATCACCTCCTTGATGTACACCAGTAATGACTCTGCAAACTGGTTCCCTTGAGAGGTTGCTACAACTAACTTGGACCCATCGGACGCTCGCAAACTGATTGTTTTCACAAAACAGTCGATACTGACGTGGTAGGAAGCTAGCTAATCCATACCAAGAATAACATCAAATTATGACATGCTTAACACTATCAGATCAATAACGAACTCAGACTCATCTAAACCGATAACACACCTCCTACAAATGCTCTCCAAGAGCGACATCTCACCTAGAGGGGTGGAAACTGACAAAGGCACGTCTAGAGGCTGAGCTACAAGCTGAAGTCTAATCATAAAAGCATAAGATATGAAAGAATGCGAAGCTCGTGAATTGAAAAGAATACGGGCTGAAAAAGAGTTCACGGAGAACATACCCTCCGCTATAGCCCCGCTCGCACCATGATCACGAGGAACTACTGCATACACTCTGCCTATGGCTGGAAGCTGCTCTGCTACTGGAGGTGGGGCATATAGGACTACCTGCCCCTGAGGAACCTCCTGAACTGCACGAACCTGTCCCTTAATCTGCGCAAGCTTGTGATCCTGCTGAGGAGTTCAAATATGACCAAGCTTGTGATACTTAAAACAAGTGCCCTGGGATTTGTGCTGCTGAGGTGCTCTTTGATCCTGCTGGGCTCCTCTCCTATGAGGGCCTTGCTGCTGCTTTTGGGGTTCCAAAAAAGGCCTCTTATTCTTATCATTATCCTTAGTATTCATTTCCTTGTCCTTCTGGAACATAGCCGACTCATTGTCCTGTGATGTGGCAGCATCCGCTACCTCTCTACTGAATAGAACCTCCTAGAAACGGGGTATCGACGAAGGTTAGGGCGAAGTCCTGCTAAAAAACATTTGTGCCTAGCATTCTCCCATCTGCCACATGCCCGTGAAGTGAAGCAAGCTCATAAACTTTCTCTCGAAATCAGCTACTGACATGTCTCACTGAGACAATTTGGACAACTCGAGTCCTTTCCCGGCCCGTGCCACAGAAGAGATATACTGCTCATCAAAGAAGTAGGCGAAATCCTCCTAGGTGAGGGTCATCCTCTGATCTGGAGTAAACAGGAGCCGATACCATCTCCCTGCATCTCCTTTGAGTTTGTAAGATGCCAGCCTCTGCTTCTGAATCGAAGTCATATTCGGTATCTCAAGAATGTTACTCACATCCTCCTTCCATTTATGTGCTGCAAGAGAATCTGATGAATCCTGAAACTCTGGTGCCCTCGTTTTCTGGTATCTCTCTAATAAGCAGAGTCAAACCTCCTGTTCTGTGGCTTTATCAGCAACTGTCTATGAGGTGGGCATCCGTGTGCCCTCTGGAAAGTCCTTTGTAATGTGAATAGCTGGTGCAACCGGTGGTGGAACTACTGATGGTGGTGGTGTGACATGATTTGTCACGAGTTCCTCAAGTGCTGCCATCCTAGAGACTATGGGAGCAATCAAATCTATCAAGTATTGGGGAGCCTGCTGCGGCTCAGGTGGAGCCTGCTATGGCTCAGGTGGAGCCTGCTGCGGCTCTGTCTGATCAACTCTCCGGGTACGAGGTCTACCACATCCAGCCATTTGATCATATAGAAGAAGGTTTATAAGTCCTCGAACAAAACATATAAGAATTTCATATCATATATCATTCACTCAAATACTTTTAATATCACACAAAAAAATATTTGTAATTTTTGAACACGTGTATATAACGTCCTCACTCATTCTAGAATTTCTAGCGGACTCTATACACGAATCTTAAGAAACTCTACTCTAACTCCATGACTCAACATAGGATGATCTTGAGGATACTAGAACTAGAGCTCTGATACTAACTGTGACGCCCCTAGTTTCAATAAGGCTACAGTCCAAGGTGAAACTAAGAATGTCAAACCTGTCAAGCACCAAACACCATGCTACGACATGTTTCACCAGCACAGTTACTACCTATCTAGTAGAATTAACAACAGGTATAGGTACAAAACAGGCAAAAGAGAGTATACAAAAAGGAAACTAAACAACAGATATTCAGAAGAATAATCACTACCACTGATATAAATGGATAAGTCTCTAAAAAGGTAATATCTGAACTGAATACAAATGTCTCGACATAAGAATCAAATATAATGATATTAAGGCACATTGCTTATACAAAACTATAATAAAAACTCAAATGTTTCATAAATACATCTATTGTAGAGTTCTAACATAACCTACTAGTAAAAATTAAAAATGGTAACTAGAACAACTCCATCAAGCTACGGCTCTCCGTACACCTGGCTTGTTACCTAAAAGTAGGGAAACAACGAGCGTCAAAGCGCTATAGCGAGTAACATCTCAACCAACCCCAGGGGAAAGGGCTAGAATGATAAGAAAATATCTGATAATACATATAGATAGCCAAACATCGACTGTAAAAAATAAAATAGAGGTTTGATGTTTAAAAAATTACAACACGAGCATAGGTACACCTCCCTTAGCTCAAATTGTAAATAGCTAAATACCAAATTCAAAATCTACAACATGGAGTAATAACTTTATCTCCAACTAAAATATCAATGACCTGACATATGTCAATTACATACCTAACTCGTGGTCTGCAATAAATAAATGTCCAAAGTATGATCTGCAATAGCTTAAAGTCCAAACCGAGAACTATAGTGGATTATAGTCCAACACGAGGATTTTAATGATTATAGTCCAACACGAGGACTTTGATAGCTTATAGTCCAACACGAGGACTTTAATAGTTTATAGTCCAACACGAGGACTTGATAGCTTATAGTCCAACACGAGTACTGTAATATGTAAATAGTATCAGAAATCACATATATACCATTCACCTTCATGCTCCGGTGAATAAATCTAAGATTCATATCTGAAGTCAACTCGTGTATACCAATCTCAGTGTATAATAAACACATATAACCCAGATATTTTACCAACTACACAAACCTAAGCACAAAAGGACAAAAGCAGGAAAAAAATTCCCCTCGTGGTCGACCGCGACTGGAGCAGAAGCTTACTGCTTCTGTGTACGACACGCGGTCGACCGTCACGGTCGACCGCGTAAAACCAGAAACCCTAGTTCAGGTTTCTGTTCTACGTGGTTTGATCCAAAAACTTTCGTGCGATGTTTATATAGATTATCAATCCTTCATAAGTGATTTAGCATAACCAGAACATGTGAATTTCAGTCTAATCACTATAGATAAAACGAATCAAATCTTAAACATGTAAATTTCGTGTCGAAATCTTCAAAAACAAAAATCTTTCTTACAAAACTCTTGTTAGAAATAATCACAGATCTAGATCTGTATTAAGAATTTCGTGAGTGACCTTTATTAACTAAAAACACGTTCTCTTTGTAAAAATACAACATATAGATCTATTTTTATACATAATCTAGTATGTTAGGCTCACAAATCACATGAAAAATATTATTAGAATATTTAAAAACATGGGTATTGGGTTGGGCGAGATAAAACTCGCCTGAGGGATGATGAACAACTCCAAAAAAATGCTAGAAAAATATCCTCCTACGCCGAAAACTATTGGATCCCGCTCAAACTCTTCGAAATCCGCCGAAATCACCAAGGAGAAGGGGTTAGGGTTTGCAAGAGGGAAGGAAGAGGCTGTTAGCCCTTATGTTTTGATGATGTTCTTACAACCACCATTATCGGTACTAATGGCTTATTGAGTGTAAATGTAGTAAGTTCATTTATCAAGCTCGTTAGTGCCATTAACGGAGGATGGATGGAATATATGCTACAACGATGATATCCAAAGGAGGAGGAGGCCAAGAGATGAAGCAACGTTATTTCAAGAACGACAAATTCGACTAAAAGCTTCATCCGATTCAAATGAGGATATTAGCTTTCTTTTGTTTCTCTCTCTAGTGCTAGAATGTAGGCAAAGAGTTACTGATTTTACTTGAAGCTATTGGGAATCACACACACGATTTCATACTTAGGTTTTTAAGCGTTTTTTACAAAATACTATTTTTCATAAGTATGAGGACCTATCTGCAAAATTCCTTTTCTAAACAGTTTGTTTTTAGCATTAAAAACATTTTATAAAGTTTCAGATTTTTCAGAGGTCAAATAAATATTTTGCAAATATTTAAAGTTGGTTAAAAAACTGTTTTTCTGCAAAATGTCAGAAAGCGGTCGACCGGTCCGGTCGACCGCTCCTATCGCCTTTCCTTACTATTTTCCAGAGAGGTCTCGACCGAAAATTCCTTTCGGTCAACCGATTTCCTCTTTTGTCAGCTGCGACTTTTTTAAACGGTCGTTTGCCTGTAACCTGGATTACTGTGCTTACACTTAATAGTGTTTGGCACAGTCTGAGGTCAGGTGCTGATAAAGGAGATTACTTACTAATTTGAGAAGATTGTTTCTTTGTTTTTTATTGATAAATCTCTTCTATAAAAACCCCAGTCTTCTTCTTCTCAAGCAGCCCTAACGTTTGCAAAAACAAGAGAGAGCTTTCTGTTCCTTGAGAAAAATTTTCAAATCCTGTTTTCTCTCTGTTTTAAGTGTGATTCACTTCCCAGCTTCAGTAAACCTACTCTTTGCTATAGGGCCTGTGTAAAGAGAGGTTCTTGCATCTTTTCTTCTGCTGTGTGAGTGAGATCTTGTGTAAGATCTACTGTGAGGGTGTGATCTGTTGAGATCAAACTGTGTAGTGAGAGAGATATGTGGAGATCGCTGTGTAGACGAAGTTCCGGCTTCCAAACCGGGTGTGTAGTGGATTTCTCCTCGAGAGTGGGGAGCGGGGACGTAGGCCAGAGGGCCGAACCTCGTTAACACATCACGCGTCAAGGATAACGAACTCCTAACCTCATCTCTCTCACTTTTATCGCATTTTTGTTTTGTGGTTTGCTTGTGCTGAATTTTATATTGCATATTAGAGCCTCTTGACCCTAATCACCCACCTCTAGGGTCCAACATATGTATCATAATAACATGAATACATATGTGTAATACATGAATCATTCAAAAAGTACGGAACATATATGAACATGATATTATTGATATACTATTGGAATCTAAGATTAGTGGACTCATGCATGATTATGAGCTATTTAAAATGCTTCCTAATGAATCCATTGATGCTATGTTTTCCCGTTTTACTAATATCATCAATGAATTACATGGTCTAGATAAGCAATTATCCATTCAAGAGATGAACTACAAGATACTTCGCTCATTGACTCCGGCATGGGAGCCCAAGGCTACGGCCATTGAGGAAGCTCATGACCTCACTACCTTAGCTCTTGATAGCCTTATCGGAAAGCTCAAAGTGCATGAGAAGAAGCTCAAGGGGAAGGAGAAGGAGGAAGTGCCATCACGAGAAGTTGAGGAGCCGTCACCAAAGTTGAAGACCATAGCTCTCAAAGGAGCTAGTGACAACTCATCTTCGTCGTCGGAGAGTGAAGTCGATTTTTCTAGAGAAGTGGCTCATCTCTCTAGAAGAATCTCTAGACTTATAAAAATGAACAAAAAATTTAACCCTCGATCTAACAACAAGTTTTCCTCTCGTGTAGGTAAATGTTTTGAGTGCAATGAACCGGGTCACATCGCTAAGGATTGCCCCAAGCTCAAAGAAAAGTACATGAAGTACAAGAAGAAGAAGGCTATGTATGCCGGATGGGAAGAATCCGAACCAAGTGACTCGGATAGTGATGAAGAAGGAGCCAAACTTGCTCTTCATGACCCAAATGTTTGTTTCATGGCAAATGAACATGAGGTAATATCCGAGGCCGAAAGTGAATCTTTCTATATGCAATGTGACATAGCTATGGCTTTAGAAGAGTTGAACTTTGAATTTAGAAGAATGTCTAAAGAATACTCTTCTTTTAAGAAATTGCATGCCTCTTGTGATATTAAGCTAGAACAACTAACAACCTCTCTTTCTCTAAAAGATGAATTGCTTGGAGATCTGGATTTTGAGAACAAGAAATTAAGATCAAAGATTGAAAGACTAGAAATTGAGGATTGTAGGACTAGACCCACTCATGCTTATGCCAACTACAATCACCATGGTATAAATAGGTTTCGTGGTTCTAACATTCGTACATACAAAAGGAATTTTGTATGCACATATTGTTTGAGACATGGACACATTTCTACTCATTGTAGAATTAAAGACAATGAAAATTTTTATGGTTTGATATGGGTACCCAAAGGTACCAAGACTACTAACCACCAAGGACCCAAGACATGGGTACCTAAAGCTACTACACCTTCATCTTCTTCTTTTGTAGGGAACGTCACGGCAACGACGTAAGAAGATGTGGTACCTTGATAGTGGTTGCTCACATCATATGACGGGCAACAAAGAGTTATTTGCAACCCTATCAAGGATTGAAGGAGGCAATGTCTCCTTCGGTGGTGGTGAGAAAGGTAAAATCATTGGTATCGGTTCTATTGGTAAGAAACCCTCACCCATTATTGAAGATGTCTATTTAGTAAGTGGTTTGAATCATAATCTTCTTAGCATTAGCCAATTAAGTGATAAAGGTTTTGATATTTCTTTTAAACCGGATAAATGCATCATTAGTATGGATGGAAAAATTGTTTTTATTGCAAATCGCAAGTCTAATGTTTACATTTTTGAGATGAATGAGTTAGTGAATCAAGATGTAAAGTGTCTTGCGGCAATTGATGAAAATCCTTGGATTTGGCACAAGAGACTTGGACATGCAAATATGGAGTTAATATCAAAATTGTCTAAGAAGAATCTTGTGAAAGGGCTACCTAGCTTGCACTTCATAAAAGATACAATTTGTGAGGATTGTGCCAAAGGTAAACAAACAAAATCTTCTTTCAAATCCATCCATGAGGTATCAACTTCTAAACCTTTGCAACTATTACATCTTGATTTATTTGGTCCTATGCGTGTTACCTCTCTTGGAGGCAAACACTATGTTTTTGTGATTATTGATGATTTTTCTCGTTTTACATGGACAATATTTCTTGCTAAGAAAAATGATTGTTTTGAAGAATTTGCTAATCATGTTAAAAGAATTGAAAATGAAAAAGATTTGAAAGTTGTTAAAATAAGAAGTGATCATGGTGGTGAATTTCAAAATGAATTTTTCTATGATTTTTGTGCTCATCATGGTATAACTCATATGTTTTCCGCTCCTAGAACACCACAACAAAATGGTGTTGTTGAACGGAAAAATCGTACCATACAAGAGATGGCACGCACTATGTTAAACTCTTTTGATTTACCAAAATATTTTTGGGCGGAAGCCGTCAATACGGCTTGCCATGTTTTAAATCGTGTTTTGATTAGACCAAAGCTTAAGAAAACTCCTTATGAACTTTATTATGGAAAAACTCCTTTCATTGGTTATTTTCGTGTCTTTGGTTGCAAATGCTTTATTTTAAATACAAAAGATCACCATGATAAATTTGATTCCAAAATTGATGTTGGTATTTTCTTGGGTTATGCACCTCGAAGTAAGGCTTATAGGGTCTTCAATAAACGAAGCCTCGTTGTTGAAGAGTCTATAAACGTTACTTTTGATGAGACTAATGTTGGCTCTCAAGTTGTGTTGCCTAGGAAAGATGATGATGATGATATTGAGGGAGGATTGGACTTGTTGCAAATCAATGACACTCCCTCTATAGAAGTTCAAAAGGATGTAGATAGCACCAATGCTCAAGAACAAGTTGAACCACCTAAAGCTTGGAAATTCACATCAAACCATCCAAAGGAACAAATCATTGGGAGCCCTTCAAAAGGAGTTATAACTCGCTCAAAAGCCTTGAGTGAATGTGGTAATGTTGCATTTCTATCTCAACTAGAACCTAAAAAGGTTAATGATGCTTTAAATGATGAGTTTTGGGTTTTGGCTATGCATGAAGAATTAAACAATTTTCAAAGAAATGAAGTTTGGAAGTTAGTTCCTAGACCTAACAATGCTAGTGTTATTGGTACAAAATGGGTTTTTAGAAACAAACTTGATGAACATGGCATTGTAACTAGAAATAAAGCTCGTTTGGTTGCCCAAGGATACAATCAAGAGGAGGGCATAGACTATGATGAAACCTTTGCACCGGTTGCAAGGTTGGAATCTATTAGGATGTTTTTGGCATTTGCTAGCTTTAAAAATTTCAAACTTTTTCAAATGGATGTTAAAAGTGCCTTCTTAAATGGCTTTATAGAAGAGGAAGTGTATGTTGAGCAACCCCCCGGTTTTATAGATCATGCTTTTCCTAATCATGTTTACCGGGTACAAAAAGCTTTATATGGGTTGAAACAAGCTCCTCAACCCTCCGGTTTTATAGATCATGCTTTTCCTAATCATGTTTACCGGGTACAAAAAGCTTTATATGGGTTGAAACAAGCTCCTAGGGCTTGGTATGCTCGCCTCTCTAGTTTTCTTATTGAAAATAGTTTTTCAAAAGGAACAATTGATAACACACTTTTTGTGAGAAAAAGGAAAAATGATTTCATTTTAGTTCAAATATATGTGGATGACATCATTTTCGGTGCTACTAATGAATCCTTGTGCAAGGAATTTTCTAAAGTAATGCAGGATCACTTTGAGATGAGTATGATGGGAGAGCTTACATTCTTTCTCGGGCTCCAAGTCAAGCAAACTAAGGATGGGATCTTCATTTCACAAAGCAAGTATGCGAAGGAATTGGTGAAGAAATTCAAGTTGGAGAATTCTAAGCATGCGCCTACTCCCATGAGTACTAGTGTTAAGCTTGATGCGGATGAGAGTGGTGAAGATGTGGACCAAAAACTATACCGAGGTATGATAGGTAGTCTTCTTTATCTCACCGCTAGTAGACCCGACATCATGTTTAGTGTATGTGCATGTGCACGTTTTCAAGCTTCTCCAAAAGCATCTCATTTAATTGCGGTTAAAAGGATCATTAAGTATGTTAATGGAACTTTTAACCTTGGTTTATTTTATCCAAAAAGCACCTCTTTTGATTTATATGGTTTTTGTGATGCCGACTTTGCCGGATGTAAGGTAGATCGTAAGAGTACTAGTGGAACATGCAAATTCTTAGGAAATTCCCTTGTTTCTTGGGCTTTCAAGAAACAAAATTGTGTTGCATTGTCCACTACGAAAGCGGAATACATTGCCGTCGATTTATGTTGTGCTCAAGTTTTATGGATGAAACAAAGTTTAGTTGACTATGATTTGAATTTTCAAAATATTAAAATCATTTGTGATAACACAAGTGCTATAAATATTTCCAAAAATTCGGTTTTGCATTCTAGAACTAAACATATTGATGTACGCCATCATTTCTTACGCGATCATGTAGAGCGACAAGATGTATCCCTAGTATTTGTTGACACAAAATCTCAACAGTCGGATATATTTACTAAGCCTCTTAGAGAGGATGATTTTTGTCGCATAAGAAATGGTTTGGGCTTATGCACTATGTGAAAGTTCTACATTGCTTGCTTGACTAGTTGTATTTTGCATTTAGTATTTCTCTTTACCCCATTTTTGATGGTGACAAAGGGGGAGAGAAATCTCCTCATTTGTTGCATATATTTAGGGGGAGCTCATAGATAGGGGGAGCACCTATCTATAAGCTATCTTATTTTTGCTCTTATATAATGGTTGGTTGTCATCATCAAAAAGGGGGAGATTGTTAGCCCTTATGTTTTGATGATGTTTTACAACCACCATTATCGGTACTAATGGCTTATTGAGTATAAATGTAGTAAATTCATTTGTCAAGCTCGTTAGTACCATTAATGGAGGATGGATGGAATATATGCTACAACGAAGATATCCAAAGGAGGAGGAGGCCAAGAGATGAAGCAACGTTATTGCAAGAACGACAAATTCGAATAAAAGCTTCATCCGATTCAAGCTATATCAAAGCTCAAGTATATTGCTCTCTATATGAGGATATTAGCTTTCTTTTGTTTTTCTCTCTAGTGCTAGAATGTAGGCAAAGAGTTACTGAGTTTACTTGAAGCTATTGGGAATCACACACACGTTTTTAGACTTGTGCTTTTAAGCGTTTTTCACAAAATACTATTTTTCACTGGCTCTGCTCGTTTTCTAAGATTTCTTAAGTGTTTGCGGTCGACCGAATTTTCGGTCGGTCGACCGAAGTGTTTTTTGGTCGACCGAAAATTCCTTTCGGTCAATCGATTTCCTCTTTTGTCAGGTGCGACTTTTTTAAACGGTCATTTGCCTGTAACCTGGATTACTGTGCTTACACTTAATAGTGTTTGGCACAGTTTGAGGTCAGGTGCTGATAAAGGAGATTACTTACTAATTTGAGAAGATTGTTTCTTTGTTTTTTATTGATAAATCTCTTCTATAAAAACCCCAGTCTTCTTCTTCTCAAACAGCCCTAACGTTTGCAAAAACAAGAGAGAGCTTTCTGTTTCCTGAGAAAAATTTTCAAATCCTGTTTTCTCTCTGTTTTAAGTGTGATTCACTTCCCAGCTTCAGTAAACCTACTCTTTGCTATAGGGGCTGTGTAAAGAGAGGTTCTTGCATCTTTTCTTCTGCTGTATGAGTGAGATCTTGTGTAAGATCTACTGTGAGGGTGTGATCTGTTGAGATCAAACTGTGTAGTGAGAGAGATCTGTGGAGATCGCTGTGTAGACGAAGTTCCGGCTTCCAAACCGGGTGTGTAGTGGATTTCTCCTCGAGAGTGGGGAGCGGGGACGTAGGCCAGAGGGCCGAACCTCGTTAACACATCGCGCGTCAAGGATAACGAACTCCTAACTCTATTTCTCTTACTTTAATTGCTTTACTGTTTTGTGGTTTGCTTGTGCTGAATTTTTATTGCATATTAGAGCCTTTTGACCCTAATCACCCCCCCTCTAGGGTCCAACAGAGGCTGCTAGGATTTTCTGTGGTGAAGAAGAAGCTCTCACGAATACAATATTATATATATGAGCCCACAAACCTGACCTAAAACCCAATAAGACTCGAACTGGAAAAAACTAGCAAAACTACGTACGATCGACCGTCACAATCGACCGTGCAAGAGATAGAAGCTTTCTGCTTCTATTGCGTGCCCGGCGGCATAGGAAATTTCCTGTTGGTGCATGTTGTTTGTGTGCTGGTCTTATCACTCGATCTTTCTCATATAAATACATTCGTTTGATCCCCAAACACTGGTTATCATATTCATCTATGGTATAAACATATATTTCACAAATAAAAAAAAATATTCACTGTATTTTACGGAGTTTTACAAGTTATTTCATAGGCAGATATTGGCAGACTTTGGCACTACATGTTGGGGTACACAGGAGAGAAATCACTCTAGGCTTTGTGCAAGCAGGGGCTATTGAAGGAAGCCAAGAGTGGAAAGATTAAGTTCTGTGTGCACTGTGTTCTTGGTAAGAAGACAAAGGTGAAGTTTGGGACTGCCATTCATAAGACGAGGGGCATCCTGGATTATGCGCACACAGATGTTTGGGGTCCCACCAAGATTGCATCACTTGGTGATCGATATTGGTTCTCATGTTCATTGATGACTATTCTAGATGTTATTGGGTGTACACCATGACAAAGAAGAGTAAAGTCCTAGATATATTTATGGAGTAGAAGAAGAGGTAGAACTGCAGAGTGGGAGAAAGATCAAGACGTTGTGATCCGACAGCGACAACAAGTACACATCAGACCCCTTTCTGCAGCTATGTTGAGACGATGGCATAGAGAGACACTTCAAAGTTAGTCATACACCGTATTAGAATGGTGTGGCAGAGAGGTTAAATTAGTCTTTGCTAGAGAAGATCTGATGTTTGTTGGCACATAGTGGTTTGAAGAAGATCTTTTAGGCTGAGGCACTTACATATGCGAGCCACCTCATTAATAGGCTGCATTCATCTGCGATTGAGGGAAAGACTCCTATGGAAATGTGGTCGGGAGAGCTAGTATGACCAGCTCAAGGTATTTGGGTGCCCTGCATACTATCATGTGAACACTGACAAGTTGGAACCTCGAGCTAGGAGGGCCATATTTGTAGGATTCAAGCATGGTATAAAGAGCTACAAGCTATGGGATCCAGTTGATAGAAAGATTGTGCTAAGTAGAGATGTCACGTTTGATGATGCTTCTATCTTGAATCTTCCCAGCTCTCATCAGATGGAGAGTGACCCGACAAATGAGATATCGTAGGTGGTGGAGATCGATGCAGCTCCACATTGTCCAGATGGTATAATATCCATTAGAGTACCGACTAAGGTGACGCCAGGCGAGCACGACGATGATGAGGAGGATACGGGTATAGTTATACAGGATCAGAGACCGACGACTCAGGTTCAGGATTCTATTATGGTTCAGAGACGGAGGAGAGACATACGGATGCCAGTATAGTATACCGACGCAGTAGTTGTATATGTACTTCCGGTGGAGAGTATCGATAAGTTAGTGCCTACTATATTCAGAAAGATCGAGTAGAGTTCGGAGGCTAATTCGTGGTAGGTGGCTATGCAGGAGGAGATTGATTCTCTTCACAAGAAAGATATGTGGGAGCTTGTTGAGCCTCCAAAGGGAAGGAAGGCGATGGGTTACAAGTAGGTATACACGAAGAAGGAGGGTATTGAGGGCACTCCAATGAGACTCAAGGCTAGGTTGGTTGCGAAGGGCTATGTACAGGAGGAATGTATTAATTATAATAAGGTTTTCTCTCCAGTGGTGAAGCACTATTCGATTCGGATTTTACTAGCTTTGGTGGCACGGTATGGATTGGAGTTAGATCAGTTGGATGTGAAGACGATATTTCTTCATGATGATCTTAATGAAAAAAAATATATGACTCAGCCATTGAGATTCCAAGCAGCAGGGAAGGAAAACCTGATTTGCAGGTTAAAGAAATCGCTATACGGTTTGAAGCAGTCTCCTCGACAGTGGTATAGGCTATTCGATGGTTTTATGCTTGGTCATTCATACACTCGGAGCTAGTTTGATCCTTGTATGTATTTTTGCAAGTTGAAAAGAGGTGTGTACATCTATTTGTTGCTCTATATTGATGATATGTTGGTTGCTTCTATTTCCAGGTCTTCTATAGATGAGTTGAAGGCACACCTTTCAAAAGAGTTTGAGATGAAGGATTTAGGTGAGGCTAAGTGTATTTTAGGGATGGAGATTGGCAGTGACAAAGAAAAGGATAGAATTTATTTAACACAGGTGGCTTATTTAAAAAAGATTCTACAGCGATTTCATGTTAGCATGGATACAAAGCCAGTTAATGTACCTTTAGGAGCCCATTTGAAGCTTTCAACTGAGATCTCACCAAAAACAGTTGAAGATTGAGAGTTGATGTCGAAGACTCCATATACGAGCGTAGTTGGGAGCTTGATATACACGATGGTATTTACGAGGTCAGATTTATCACAGGCAGTGAGCAAGATCTCTAGATACATGCACGATCCAGGAGTGGGTCATTGGGACACCGTGAGATGGATTTTGAGGTACATTTAAGGTATGCTCAATGTTGGTTTGGTTTTTGAGCAGGATACTATAGGTGGACAGTTGTGCATTGGCTATGTTGATTCAGATTATACCAGAGATTTGGATAAGCGTCGGTCTACTATGGGGTATGTGTTCACTTTGACCCGTGCGTCGGTGTGTTAGAGATGCACCTTACAGTCTACGGTGGCTTTGTCGATGATGAAGGCAGAGTATATAGCAATTACGCAGGCTATGAAGGAGGCTATTTGGCTTCGGGAACTTTTGGAGGAACTTCGTATATCGCAGAGGTCCGTCACTATTCATTGTGATAGCATGAGTGCTATCTATTTGGTGAAGAATCAGGTTTTTTATGCACGGATGAAGCACATAGATGTTCTTTATCACTTCGTTTGGGATGTTCTTGAAGATGGCGATGTGAAGATTATGAAGATCCACACGAAGGATAATCCGATGGATATGCTCACTAAGGTGGTTCCGAGCAACAAGTTTGATCATTGTCGAAACTTGTTGCACATTCATTTTTGTTGAGGCCGTTGACGGTCATTTGGATGAACTACGGGTGACTTGATCCCTTAGGAGAGGGGTACGCAAGCAACCATTTTGGTGCAGCTAATTTTTGAGAGACGATGCATTGGTGCTCTTCATTTGGTGTCGACTCAGTTTTGGGAAAACTTCACCGAGGTGGAGAATTGAAGAACTTTCAGGAAAAACGACAGACAGGTTTGGACTTCCAGTGGTCGACTGCGAGTGGCGCGGTGGTCGATCGCAAATGTGCATGCAAGCTGAAAAAGTCTCTGGACTTTTCGCGGTCGACCGCGATTGGCGTGGCGGTCGACCGGCCAAACCCTGTAATGCTTTTTTAGTTTTTGTCGTTCTGTCCGGTCGACCGCACGTGTCTCTATGGTCGACCACGAGTCTGGCTGGGCCTGAATTTGGTTTCCTGTTCGCATTAGGTTTGTGTTTTGATATAAATTAAAACACGATTTTCTAAGGTTTCTAATCAGAGATTTTAGACCATTAATGGTTGATCGTGAAAACACTATATGCTCTAATATGGCACAAGGTCACTCCACGTTCCAACCGCTAGTACCGCTAATGTTCTAAAGATATTTTCCTTTTGGTGGTTTTAGTAGAGTGTAATAGAGCCGTATATCCCTTATGGTCAAATCTGATGTACGCCCTTAAGCGTCCTCTGCAACATACACAAACATGTATGCCGTTCTGAAACTTTTACCGGCATTCGCCATGTGAAAACATCACCTTTAGTCCAGAACGAAAGCCTCAAATATGATGCCCAATCACATTCAGCTTCTGCACAAATTTAAGAGTCTCTTTACTTTAACCTTTATGACTGTATGGACCACTATCTTTAATTCAAGTTTCTTTACGATTAACTTGAAACTCTTTACTTTAAGATATATATATATATATATATCAAACAACAATGACCAGTAACACAATGCTTGAAAATATCAAACTGCTAATATAAAAATCAGCACAATAGTTTCTTTGTGAGCACAAAGCAATCCAGAATATAGTTTTTAAAAATAAAACAAAACTACTACGACAACTAAATCTCATTGATCATATAGAATCGAAAGACTCTAAAACACTCATACTAGATACATGTTCCTTGAAGAGCCCTGGAGAAATTTCCTTAGTCAAGAGATCAACAGTCATCAACTGAGTCAGCAGATGAGGAACCTCAACCAATCCTTGTTTGATCTTATCAAGGACTAACAAGTACTTAACGCAGATGTGCTTATTCTTGCTAGAAAAGTTCTTGTTCTTTACAAACTGTATGATTGCCTGATTGTCACAATACAATTTTACTGGTTTCTAAATGGAATCCACCAACTTTAGTTCACTGATAAAATTCTTGAGCCAAGAGGCATGCGATGTTGCTTCAAAAATAACAACATACTCTGCCTCCATGGTGGATATCGTCACTAAGGACTGCTTGACACTTTTCTAGGAAACTGCTCCTCCAGCGAGCAGAAATATATAACTTGATGTTGATTTCTTGCTATCAGCATATCCTGCAAAATCTGAATCCGAATAACCGACGACTTCTAGATTTTTAGACTTTTTGTAGACCAACATGAAATCCTTTATCCTTTGCAAATACTGCAAAACCTTCTTTACAGCTTTCCAATGAGCTACACCAGGATTTTGTTGAAACCTGCCTAATATTCCCACGATATAACTGATGTCTGGCTTGATGCATGACACCGCATACATTAGACTGCCAACTGTAGAGACATACTCCTCAGAGTTCACGAGCCTACGCTCAACTTCATTTCGAGGGCATTGAGATTTGTTGAACATATCTCCTTTGACAACTAGAGCTTCACCTGGTGCACAAAACTTTATGCCATATCGCTGAAGGACTTTCTTAATATAAGCCCTTTGAGATAAGCCCAACAAGCCTTTAGCCCGATCTCTATGGATCTTGATGCCCAAAATATAATGAGCATCTCTGAGGTATTTCATATCAAAATGCCTCGAAAGAAAATCCTTAGTCTCATGTAGGAGATGAATATCGCTGCTGGCAAGCAATATATCATCTACATACAATACTAGAATGAGGAATCGGCTCCCACTAATTTTGAGGTATATGCAGTGATCGACAGGATTCTCTCAGAAGTTATTTGATGTTATCACTTGATGAAATTTTAAGTACCACTATCTGAAAGCCTGTTTGAGACCATATATTGACTTCTTCAATCTGCAGACCATATTTCCCTTAACTACAAACCCTTCAGGCAGCACCATAAAGATTTCCTCATTCAGATTTCCATTCAAGAATGTCGTTTTGACATCCATCTGATGGAGCTCAAGATCAAAATGGGTGACGAGAGCAAGAACTATCCTGAGAGAGTCTTTCTTAGATACTGGAGAAAAAGTATCGACGTAGTCAATCGCTTGTCTCTGCTTGAAACCTTTGGCCACTAACTTGGCCTTGAATCTCTCAATGTTTCCTTCAGAATCCCTTTTGGTCTTGAAGACCCATTTGCATTCCATCGCTCTAGCTTTGTTCGACAAAGGTACCAACTCCCAAACAAAGTTCTTTTCCATTGACTGAAGCTCTTCTTCCATAGCCTTCAGCCAACCAGCTACATGAATGCTATCTCTAGCTTTTGAGTATGATGATGGATCATCAGATTCTAGATCAATGCATCCACTTTCCTAAAGATAGACCTCATATTCATCAGGTATGGCAGATCTTCTGACTCTATAGGATCTTCTAATAGGTTGTGGCTCTTCCGTAGGTACAAAGGTTTCTTGAACTAGAGGAGGAGGTGGAATGCTATCTAGAAGAGTAGGGAATCTAGAGATAACATCTAATAGCGGAAGCGACTGATCATCTTCTAAAACTTCCTCAAAACTCAAACCATGATGTTTTTAAGAAGCATTAGGGTCTTCCAGAAACTCAGCATGTTATGTCTCGAAGAACTAGTTAGACCGAGAAGAACAATAGAACCTGTAGCCCTTAGATCTTGCAGGATAGCCGATAAAGTGACACGACACTGTTCGGGCTTCTAATTTCTTAATGTTTGGATTATAAGGTCGCACCTCTTCTAGAGATATCTAAACACGCAGATGACCAAGACTAGGATCCCTGTCAGTCTAAAGCTTGAACGGGGTCTCAGCTACTACCTTACAAGGGAGACGATTTATGACATATACAGCTGTCTTCAATACTTTACCCTAAAAACTTTCAGGCAAATCTGAATGACTCATCATACTACGAACAACATCTTGATAAGTACGATTTCTTCTTTTAGCTACTCCATTTTGCTGCGGAGAACCTGGGAGAGTATACTGAGGAACAATGCCTTGTGACCTCAAGTACTCAATGAAGGGACCATGATTTATGCCGTCCTGATCGCTTTTACTATAGAATTCCTCACCTCGATTAGAACACACAGATTTAATCTTTCTTTCTAACTGGTTTTCAACTTCAGCTTGAAAGATCTTGAAAACATCCAGTGCCTCATATTTGTGGTGAAAGAAAAATATAGGCATAGCGTGAAAAATCATCTATGAAGGAAATGAAGTATCACTGACCACCATGAGAGGGAGTGGGAAAAAGTCCACAAATATCTGTATGAATGAGGTCAAGGAGACTTTCACTCCTGGAGGCTTCAAGTTTTCTTAATTTAGTCATCTTTCCCTTGATACAGTCAACACATGTACCAAAATTAGATAAATCTAATTGTTCAAGAACACCAGAGTTTATTAAGGATTCCAATCGCTTTCTTGAAGCATGTCCCAATCTCCGATGCCAAAGTATGAAAGAATTGCTATTAAGCCTAGGACGTTTTGTACCAAAAGAAGATGAATTCACAGCCATATAAAGAGGGGAAGGAAAAGATGCATCTGGATTTAATCTATAAAGACCGTTAATTAAGAAACCATGTCCGATAACATCCAAACCATTTCTGATAGAAACAAAATTATTCTCAAAAACAAAGCTATAACCAGATCCATAAAGTCTTGAAACTAAAATAAGATTCCTTCTCATAGAAGGTACATAGAAAGTTTTTGATAAAACTAAGGAAACTCCATAATCCAAGCGTAGATTGAAAGTCCTAACGAGCTCCACGTCCAAAGTCCGTGAGTTTCCCAAAAACAGCTGCTCATTTGCCATTGCCTTCCAACTGTAGATTATTCATTGTAATGAAGTTGAAATGTGCACATAGGTACCATAATCAATCCACCAAGAATATGAAGGAACATCAACTAAATTTGTTTTACAACAAACATGAACTAAATCCATACCAGCCTTCTTCTTCAGCCACTGTTTATACTTCAGACAGTCTCTCTTCATATGACCAGGTTTCTTATAGAAGAAACATTCAACCTTTGTTGAAGAAGTTCTAGAAAAAGTGGAATAAATGTCGAAAGACTTCTTCCCCTTATTGTGCCCTTGATTCTTGAAGGATTTCTTTCCTGCCTTATTTGGTCCAAGCTTGCAATGGTTGGAATCGGTGAGGGGCTCAATCCCAGTCAGATGCTTCTGGATAAACTGTTCGTACATTTGAATTAAACCATGGACGTATAAATCAAATGAGACCTTTACTTTTATTAACTTGAATATTTTCACATCCAATTTAGGGTTAGAATGGATGGGTCAGAGTGTTTTATGTATGCAACCTTCCACTCTGTGGGATAGGCGGGTGCATCATCTCATCACACCTTTGGGCAAGTGATTTAACATGCTATTCGCCCCCCAAATGTGATATATAATCACTACACATCATCAGTTTGATTTGAACACTTCCTAACCTTTGGGCAATAGAGTTATTCTCTTCTCACTGATATGTTTTAACTATTCTGTACCACTTATCCTGTAGGGATTTTCTAGACACCTTTGGACAAGACTAGTAGTTCACCCACAGGTAAGTGCAACCTACCAGTCCAAATAAGACTAAACTCCACCTTAAAAAATTAGGATATTATAGGTTGGTCACCTTTAGGCAAGATACTAACCTACTCTACCATAATTTCTAAGTGATTGTTTAACTGATCTTCCTTAACCCCATAGGTTGATCTAATATTTTATTCTATTTTATCATGAACCCAAATATTTACCCTACCTGAATTAAGGATATAATTAGGGTAAATCAATTATCTTTATGTGCATACAATAATCATTATGAATTGTCTAAATTTCTATATTAAAACTTTATAAAATGAAAATAAAAATTGTATAGTTAAAATGTACATAGAATGATCTTTCCAACGACTATTTATGGGCTCAAATCGGACTTAAAACGGATCTGTAGCAACCAAAATAAAATGAGTGGTCAAATCTGTAATGGGTCGGGTCTGAAAATTAATGGGTCTGACCCATTTCATAATGGGTTGAGTCAGAAATTTAATGGATCCAATCCATTGCTGTAGCGGGTCAGATCCATTGCATACTGGACCGGGTCTTCCTTAATGGGTTATCGAGTTATATAACTCAAATAATAAATGATAGTTAATTGTACTAATTAATCTAATTATTTACTCAATTAAATTAATTAACTAATTAACTAAAACCATAACCCTAAACCAACCCAACCTAAGAGGCATTACTACCGCTGCCATCACCCAAACCCCTACCAACCCAGCCCGCTGTCGCCGGCCGCATCCTCACCGCAGGCCGCCTCCCGTCGCTGCGTCGTTCTTCCGCAACGTAGCAGCCATGGCCCACCTCCATGGCTGGAGTTCATGGCTGCAAGATCTAAGGGCTAGTCTTGGCCACTAGTTCCACCTCCATGGCCATGGCCCAACAAAATTAATCGGATATGTGAATAACTTGAGCCGTCTCACTTGCGAGGAGCAGCCATGATTGAAATCATCATTGAAGGAGATGCAGCCATGACTAAACGGCAAAAAAAAATATTTTTTAATTAATCCAGTATATGGTTCACCTCTATTCTATATTGGTATAGTTGATTAAAAAGGGAGCAGCCATCATAGAGCTTTTCCAGATCAAAAAAAATTTCAAGCAGTTTGACGACAAATAAAAATTACATAGATGCAAATCGTTGAATAATTTCCTTTTTTTAAATTAATCCAAAAAAAAACTTCAATTATAAATCAAAAAATCATGCACAATTTAGCTCTAATACCACTGTTGGATAATATTGTTGGAAGCTTTGTTCATGAAAAGGCAATTTTGCCTTTGTGAATAGTCCCACATCGGAAAATGAGATGAATAGTAAAGGGTATATAATGGTTCTCTCCTTATTGGGCTTTGAATAATGTTTTGGGTTTTGTGGGCCTTGCGGTTCTACCACACACGCGCGCGCACGCCACGCCGCGCCCGCACGCCGCAGCCGTACTCGCACACCTTTTGCTTCTCAAGCCTTCTTTTTTGCACGTTTTACACATTTTGTAACGGCTGCATGCGGGTAACGGAAGCAATAACCGTGCGTAACGGTTCCTTGGATTCAGCGGGAGTTACACCTTTCATCACCTATAAAAGGAGGCTTGGAGCTCATTCAGATACACAACAACAAAGAGGAAAATCTCTACTCTCTCTTCTCTTCTCTACTCTTATACCTCCAAAGATTTCGGCTACATATTTACATATTCTATTTTCTGGGCAACTGTTTTCGTCTGAGCATAAGCTCTGTGTCTCACGCCCGAGTGCAGAGGCCGGCCGATTCCGGGGGTTTTTACCGCTAGGGGAGAGAGGACAAACTGCGCCAGGGCGATAGGCGGGTCCTTAATCTTCTAGGGCAGTGATATCACGACTGCTCCCAATCAGGCCTGAATTTTCTAACTCCTTAATTTGTTTTATATTATTATTGTTTTGACAGCAATCTAGAAGATTAAATATTAAAAAAAATTATTATTTCTTTGCTGCTTCTGTGCTCAAATTCAGTATCTGTCATAAACAAAAAATCTTTAAGTGAACCGGTTCAAGTTTTCTTGGATTAGTTGGTGTCTAAGGAAAGGTTTAAGGGTTGCGTAAAGCGCTCTGCAAGAAACGAGGTACTTAATAGATCTTTGATCAACCTCTAGTACTATCCTTACCTGGCCAAACTACCCGAGTAAAACTTTTATCTTTTCACTTTAAGAGTTTTTTATTTAAAGCAGGTTTAATTAAGTTTCTGGTCTAGTAATATTGACAATATTCTTTTATATCAGATTACATCTACCTAGACTAGTAAACTTGAATTGGAATTATGGCAATCCCTGATCATTCAAAAAGTGTCAAACCTGAGAAGTTCACCGGTGCTAACTATAAACGGTGGGCTAATCAGATGAAATACTGGCTCACTACCTTAGGTCTTTTATCTGCTATTGACACTTCTGAATCATCTACTAGTGGTTCTCAACCTTTGACTCCTGATCCTGCTAAACCTGCCCCTAAAGGAAATGGATCCAACAAAGTTAATATGATTTAAATGAATCCAACCTCCTTCAGGTTAGCCTCTTCATCTCATCTTGTAAATTCTCTAACTTCTTCCACTGATTGGTATTTGGATTCCGGAGCAAATATCCACGTCTGTAATGACCGCTCTTGGTTTTCAAATTATCAGGAATCACGTGGAGGAAGCATAAGCTTAGCAGATGACTCCACTAAACCAATAATAGGAAGTGGACGTATAGAGCTCACCATGACTTCTGGGAAAGTTCTTCATCTGCAAGGCGTTTATCATGTTCCTTCTCTCCGTCGCAATCTGATTAGTGAATCTCTTCTTCTTAGAGCTGGTTATAGGATTGTAAAAGAATCCAACAAATTTGTGATTACAAAGAGTAATGTTTTCATAGGAAAAGGTTTTATCTGTAATGGCCTTTTTAAACTCAATGTAATCAAATCCAGTTCTAATGAAATTTCTGAGTCTTCTGTTATTCAAATTGTTGAATCTTGTAATGTCTGGCATGGACGACTTAGACATGTTAATTTTCAAACCTTGCAGAGAATGAGTAAATTAAACCTCATTCCTAAATCTTCTCATGATCCCTCATCTAAATGTGAAATCTGTGTTCAAGGGAAACACACAAAAACATCATTCCTAAATCTTCTCATAATCCCTCATCTAAATGTGAAATCTGTGTTCAAGGGAAACACACTAAAAAACCCTTCAAGTCTATAATTAGAAACTCTGAACCCCTCGAATTAATTCATAGTGATGTGTGTGACTCTAACCGAGTTCTCACCCGAGGGGGTAGGAGATATTTTGTGACTTTTATATACGATCACTCCAGATATTGTTACACCTATCTTCTCAAAACTAAAGATGAAGTCTTAGATAGGTTTAAGGTGTTCAAAGCTGAATCTGAGAACCAACTTGACAGGAAGATCAAGATTCTAAGATCTGATCGTGGGGGGGGAGTATACCTCAAATCATATGACTGAATATTGCCAAGAACACGGTATTATTCATGAGGTTACTGCTCCCTATACACCACAGTCTAACGGGGTAGCTGAACGAAAGAATAGAACCCTAATGGACATGGTGAACTGTATGTTACTCAGTTCAGGAGCACCTGAAAATCTCTGGGGTGAAGCTCTTCTTTCTGCTTGCTTCATTCTCAATAGGATTCCCCAGAAATATTCCGATACAACTCCTTATGAATATTGGAAGGGGAGATCTCCTAATCTAAATTTCTTCCGGGTTTGGGGTTGCTTGGCTAAAGTAGCTATTCCCGAACCTAAGAAGAGAAAAATTGGTTCTAAGACTGTAGATGCTGCTTTTATTGGATATGCACTTGATAGCAATGTTAACAGATTTTTAGTCATCAAATCTGAAATCAGTGACATATCCAACAATACCATCATTGAAGCAAGAGATGCAGTCTACTTTGAAAACATCTTTCCTTTCAAATCTAAAATCTCAGAAAATCCCAGATCATCCATTCCTTCTGATCTTCCATCTTCCAGTTCTTTTCAACCTCTTGATATTGAACCTCGAAGAAGCAAAAGAGGTAGAATCGAAAAGAATTTTGGAGAAGACTTCCTTACCTTTCTTGTTGAAGGTGATCCAAGCTCATTCCAAGAAGCAATGGATTCACCTGAATCTCCTTTCTGGAAAGAAGCCATTGATAATGAAATTAAATCTATCATGGAAAACCATACTTGGATACTCACCGACTTACCTCCAGGTTGTAAACCTATTGGTTGTAAGTGGATATTCAAGAAGAAACTCAGAGCTGATGGTTCCATAGATAAATTTAAAGCTAGATTAGTAGCTAAAGGCTTTACTCAACAAAAGGGCATTGATTATTTTGATACATATTCTCCTGTAGCCCGAATATCAACTATCCGAGTATTACTAGCCTTTGCTGCTATCCATAAGCTTATCATACATCAGATGGATGTCAAGACTGCTTTCCTGAATGGTGATTTAGATGAAGAAATCTATATGCACCAACCTGAAGGCCTCATTGCCAAGGGTCAGGAAAACAAAGTCTGTAAGCTTGTTAAATCTTTGTATGGTCTTAAACAAGCTCCTAAACAATGGCACCAGAAATTTGACAACGTCATTGCACAATATGGCTTCACTGTGAATGAATACGATAAATGTGTCTATTCTAAAGTGATAAACAATGACTATGTCATTCTCTGTCTCTATGTTGATGATATCCTTATCTTTGGAACAACACTTGAATTAATTTCAAAGGTAAAGGATTATCTTTCCAAAAAATTTTGATATGAAAGACTTAGGTCTTGCAGACATGATACTTGGAATGAAAATCTCTAGAGACACTAGAGGAATATCTTTGAGTCTTTCCCATAGCATTGATAAAATGCTAATCAAATTCAACTTTCATAACTCTAAACCTGTTTCCACACCTTATGATTCTTCTATACCTTTGAAGAAGAATGAAGGTGAACCTGTCTCCCAACTAAAATATTCTCAGATGATTGGATCTCTTCTTTACATATCCAACCGAACCAGACCTGATATAGCTTATGCTGTAGGGAGACTGAGTCGGTATACTAGCAACCCTAGCAAAGATCATTGGTCTGCCTTAGAAAGAGTATTCAAATATCTAAAAGGCACAATTGACTATTGCTTGACTTACACTGGTTACCCTGATGCTATAGAAGGGTATAGTGACGCCAATTGGGTCACGGATTCCAACAGTGTAAAGTCTACATCTGGATATGTATTTCTTTTTGGTGGTGCTGCTGTATCCTGGAAATCATGTAAGCAAACAATAATTGCCAGGAGCACCATGGAATCTGAGCTAATTGCTCTTGATACTACTTGCACAGAAGCCGAATGGTTAAAAGATCTTCTATCTGAACTTCCTTTGGTCCCTAAACCCTCTCCTCCTATTTCCATTCACTCTGATTCTAGATCTACCATAGAGCTTCTAAAGCAAGTACATGTAAATAAAAAACATAACAGACATATTCAAATAAGATATAAGTCTGTACAACGCCTATTAGGCAAAGTTGTGATCTTGGACTTTGTAAAGTCTGAGAAAAATCTTGCTGACCCTTTGACTAAGGGATTATCCAGGAGTGTGGTTCTGGATTCATCGAGGGAGATGGGGTTAAGCCCATAAATGAGGTCACTGACAGCGGCAACCCAACCCTTATTTGGAGACGTAGTCCCAATGTCGGTTCAATGTGGTAGAAACAAGCTGGACAAGTGACTCTCGTGTGGAGCATCGACCTAGATATATTTATATATCATTATGTAGCATTTGCTACTACCCCTTCTCTATGGTGACGATGCTCTTATGATACAGCTGGCTAGGCTGAGTTTTACTCTTAATAAGTCCAACGCGTGTATTGTGGGGGGTATTAAATAAACAGCTGTAGTACCCTTTGAGGACTTACCTACGTGAGAGGAACCGTGATGGCCGCGGTTGGGGGGGACAGGGCTGACCCCTAGAAACTCTCATGAGTCGGTTTTTTGTGAGCATGGCCTTTAACGCTCAACCCGCTTTGCTCAATAGATGAAGCGTATTGTGTGTGTTTTCATCAATACCTGATTAAAGGGGCCTAATTCAAGGCCTAGTCCATTATGTCCATCAGGTGGCGATGAACTCACTAAGGAAAGGTTCAAAGCCGAAAGCTACCTCTCCCGAATTCACGATACGAAAGGTTGCCCAACCTATATTTATTTTGTGATTTATTTATTGATTTATTATTTTCAGTCAATATTGCCTTTTGGGGGGGGACTGTTAGATATTTTGTTAAGAAAAGACAATTTTGCCTTCATGAATAATAATAAATTTTTGTAATTAAAACATGTTTTAATTAGCAATTAAAAATATGTGTAACGGCTATATAATTATGGGGAACGTTACAAAATTTATGACGAACGTTACAGAATTAATTACGGGTTTTGTAACATCTTTTCCAACCCTATATATATCCGTATGTTGAGCTCAAAATGACAAGAAAAAATATACAACAAGTTTTCTCTTGTTTTTCTTCTC
>NC_033797.1:52479091-52490211 GCF_001876935.1 Asparagus officinalis
TTCGAGGTGCAAGCGCAGCCGCAACAGCAGCAGCAAAAGGCGCCTCAACAATCAAGGTGGCAACAGCAGACCCCGAAGCCAAAAGCCTCGGAGCCGAAGTTCCCAAAAGTCTATTCGTTCAGAGAGGATGAAGTTCCCGGTATCTTCAAATACCGAAGCTATGGAAATGGCGCCACCAAAGACCTGGAAGGATCTGAAGGTGCGAGGAGAACGAGCTGAACGATTCCTCAAAAGGAAGAAGGCAGAAAGGGGTCAAATAACTAATAATGCCCCGCAACCAAACTTTGCCCCTAAGGGAAAATTAAAAGGAAGAAGGCAGAAAGGGGTCAAATAACTAATAATGCCCCGCAACCAAACTTTGCCCCTAAGGGAAAAGGAAAAACGCATGCAAATGCCGTGAACGCAAATCAGACGTTCGAGGTACAAGCGCAGCCGCAACAGCAGCAGCAAAAGGCGCCTCAACAACCAAGGTGGCAACAGCAGACCCCGAAGCCAAAAGCCTCAGAGCTTCGGTTCTGTTCCCTTAAACTGGTTCCAGCATGAACCAGTAATAAATGCAGCAGTAAAGACGGTGAACGATGATCCTCACAAGCAGCGCCAGAAGGGACTTGTGCCACACACAGCCTCTAATGGTGAGATTCTTTGGGTTCATCCAGACTTGATCGGGGATGAACAATGGACTGGAACCTCTTCCAAGAAAAAGTCAAAAGGGAAAGGTAAGTCTTGTTACGGAGCTTCTGCTATTCCGGGAAAAGATGACGACAGAATTCCAGCCTTCCCACTTTCTGAAGATGAGCAGGAAACCTTCGCCACCTGGAGTGGGAATGAGTATCACTACAAGTACCCAGATGCTTCCGAGCAATTAGGTACCAAAACCCCTCCTACCAAGACATTGGCAGAACTGGGAATAGCAGCAATTCCCCCAACGCCTGTAGCTACAGAGAAAATCCAGCAGAAGGAGAAGGGGAAAGAGCCTTTACGCCAAGAGGCTTGTTATGGAGCTTCTGCTATTCCAGGAGAAGATGACGAAGAAATTCCTGCCTTCCCGCTTTCTGAAGATGAACAGGAGGCCTTTGCAACCCGAAGTGGGAATGAGTATCACTACAAGTACCCGGATGCTTCCGAGCAATTAGGTACCAACACTCCTCCGTCCAAGACATTGGCAGAACTGGGAATAGCAGCAATTCCCCCAACAACGCCTGTAGCTACAGAGAAAGTCCAGCAGAAGGAGAAAGGAAAAGAGCCTTTACGTCAAGAAGCTCAAAACCCGAGGCAGTCTCGATTCAATCACCCGATTGGGAGAGACAAACCGGGAAATGCGAGCTCTCCACCCCATTTTGACATCATGGCGCAGTTGGCCAATATCCCGGCTAGGATAACCCTATACGAGTTATTGCGTCTGTCCAAAGATACAAGGAAAGCATTACAAGAGGCCTTGAGTGACTCTGAAGCTTTTCTAACTCGAATCAAGCCATCTCCTGAAGGACCAGAGCCGTCAGCTCAGCATTGCAATCTCGCGGCGCATCATTTTCCATGCATCTCTTTCACCAAGGAAAACATGCAGACGAAGAACTCGAAGCATGATCGGCCTTTGTATTTCACAGGGCACATTGGCTCCAGCATGGTCAACCGGATCCAAGTTGATCCGGGTTCTGCTGTTAGCATCATGCCATTCCGATTGATGCATCATCTCGGAATCCCGACTAGCAAATTAGCCTCCACTAGCACTACGATTTACGGATTCAACACCAGTGGGTCTAGACCCTTGGGGAAGATTCGAATCAAATGCCAGATCGGGGATTTAAAATCAGAAGTTACTTGCTATGTAATTGATGCAGAAACGTCCTATAACTTGCTGTTGGGTCGACCTTGGATCCACGGTAACCTTATAGTTCCGTCAACTTTGCATCAATGCCTCAAGTACGTGGACTCAAATAATGAAGTCAAGACGGTGGTCGCGGATAAGCAACCGTTTAAGGGATTGGAGAATTATTTCACCGATTCCCTTCTATACGGCGCTGAATCCGATACTGAATCACCGGCCCAAGGAACGGACAGCGGAGATGAAGCTGATACCGAAGCTGGGTTTGATTATGATGGTGGTTTTGTTCTTAACGACATTGTACCCATTGTAATCAATCTTGACGATGATAAATCATCGGAAAATAGTTGTAATTGGCAACTTGCCGAAGAACTATCAATAAACGATGATTTAGAGTACTCGATGTGTCTTGATAAAGTCACTAAAAAACTTTATGATAACCCTGATTTATATATGCCTCTTCAATCGTTTTGCATGACGAAAAAGCAGGTACAAGATCCATGCGGAGCAACACTTGTCATCCCCTTGGGAATAGGGGGTGGAAAAGAAGTCGTCTACGGCAAAGGAAAAGAAGCTCCGATACCTGATCACTTCTTAGAAAAGAAGCTCCGATACCTGATCACTTCGTAGAAGAAGAAGACGATGAAGATAAACCTGCCCCTCATCTGTTTAGATATGACGCGAAAGCGCGCGATCTGATGGAGAAGTATGGGTATGACTTCACACTCGGAGAAGGTCTTTTCTTTGGTCGAGGTCCACGAGTTCCACCTCGAATGGCCTATGTACCGAAGGGGAAACCCGATGATTATTATCGTCATAAAAGAGGTCTCGGCTATGTCTCCTCATCCGACGACGAATGTTGCTGGCAAATCATCGATCAGATTGCTAACAACAAGGCTAGAAAAGGATACTCTTCCGACGCTTCGGCTTGGGATTCCGACGCTAGCCTTGGTGAAATGTTTAAAAAGTTGATGTCGAACATGGTCACGGTCGATCCTACCACAATAGAGGAAGACGACTTGGGTTCATCACCTGAACATGCAGTATGGTGATAGGTTTGAGCAAAGAGAACCTCCTACCGAAGATCAAGTACTCCAGGTGAATATGGGTAGCGAAGATAATCCGAAGCCTATATTCATTAGCGACAGTCTCCCGCCCGAAGAAAAAGAGGAGTTAATCTCTCTTATCAAGGAGTACATCGATGTGTTCGCCTGGAATTATGAAGACATGCCAGGACTCGATCCAAATGTAGCAGTGCATCGTCTCAATATCAAGACGGATGTCAAACCTGTCAAACAACAACAAAGACGGTTTCGTCAGCAAATGATGGAGGCGATCGAAGCTGAGGTTAAAAAGCTTGTCGACTCTGGCTTCATTAGGGAAGAGCAACATCCAGAGTGGCTTGCCAATATTGTCCCAGTCCTTAAGAAGAACGGGAAGTGGACTCGGGCTTCATTAGAGAGGAGCAACATCCAGAATGGCTTGCCAATATCGTCCCGGTCCTTAAGAAAAACGGGAAGATCAGGGTCTGTATCGACTTTAGAGACCTCAACACTGCTTGCCCGAAAGATGATTTTCCCCTTCCCATCACGGATGTTATCATCGACAATACGTGCGGGTTCGAGAGGATGTCTTTCATGGATGGTTTCTCTGGTTATAACCAAATAAAGATGCATCCAGATGATGAAAAGCATACCGCATTTAGAACGCCTCTCGGCGTCTTCTGCTACACAGTTATGCCCTTCGGCTTAAAGAATGCAGGTGCTACGTATCAGCGAGCCATGTCAAAGATCTTTCAGGAGCATCTCCGAAAGACTGTCGAATGCTACGTAGATGATTTGGTCGTGAAAAGTCGTGATAAAAAAGATCACATTAAGGACTTGAAGACCATGTTCGACTTGATGCGAGCCCATCAATTGAAGATGAATCCTACCAAGTCTTTCCTCGGAATGTCTAGTGGTAAATTCCTGGGATTCGTCGTCACCACCAAAGGTATTCACATCGATCCTGATAAGGTAAAGGCGATCAATGAATTACAACCTCCGAGGAACCTCAGGGAGCTCAGAGGATTGCAAGGGCGATTGGCTTATATCCGTCGGTTCATTTCAAACCTCTCAGGAAAATGCCAACCATTCTCCAAGCTCGCAAAGAAGGGCGTGTCTTTCATATGGGATGACGCTTGTCAAAAGGCATTCGAGAGTATTAAAGAATATCTCTCGAAACCTCCTGTACTCGTTGCACCGAAATCGGGCAAACCGTTCTTGATTTATGTCAAGGCGACGAGCCACTCATTAAGTGCATTACTTGCACAAGATGACGATAACGGTCATGAGCAGGCAGTATATTATTTGAGCCGAACCATGGTAGGCGCCGAATCTCGATATCCTATGATTGAGAGAGAATGCCTCGCCTTGGTGTTCGCCATTCAGAAGATGCGTACGGACGCTAAGTTTGAGACTGGGTCTCGCAAGAAACTCACCAAGCCAGCTTTCTTATTTGGAGATCGTGTCAGTATTTCAAAAGGGATCATGCACGGCGGTCACTACAAATGGCTTAGGCAGATCGGTGATCGTCGCTTCTTCCTCCCTGACATGCACAGGATGTTTCCCATCTCCTACTACCAATGTGCTTCCGTTCCCCGTCACATGAACTGGGACTTGGTGAGAGAGCAGGATGGGGTAGCTGTTGGGGTTCTGACTCACAAGGGTGTGAATACCGCTGGATATAATCGACAAGTGTCGGCTTTGGAACCCTGCTTATTCTCACGAGGATATCCTTTGGGAGAAACAGCTAGTCCAGCTAACACTTTCATGCGACGGTTTTTGGCTGCCAAAGGAGAATTCCCGACTGCAGTATTCCGAGCTCCTGGATGGGTTCATTCCTCCAAGACAGGATGGTGGGCACGAATGATAGAATTCGTGTTGGCAGAATTAAAGGAACCATTAGCTCAATCTGGGCTTGCTTGCCCTATTAAGGCTACTAAACATGGAATAGCTCTTAGTCCATATAACTTCTTTGCCATTCTGGAGCGGTACAATCCAGAGACTTGTACGTTTTTCACACCGGAAGGAGAATTAGGGTTCGCCCTACATGAAATGTTCGATGTCTCAGGTCTTCCTTTCGGAGATTTACCATATGAAGAGTTTGTCCCTGGGTCAACTGAGCTGAAGATCTTGAAGGAGACCATCCCCGAGGTATATGACACTCTATGGGAGGTGATGTGTCATTTCCAAATCTGCGGCCAATTGACGGGGGCACGAGGACGTGGTATCAAACAGCTATCCTGGGCCGAGTATCTTTTCCAAAATTTGTCTGACAAGAATGCCGCTGTGTCTCGTCGGGAGGCGAGCACCCCTGAGACCATCCAGGCTCTGATCAATGACGCCACCGTTCACTATGTCAGCGAGGGAATAGAAGATGACTTCCCAGCACAGACTGAATTCGAGAGCTTCCATCACCAGGCAGCCACTCCCATCTCTGATATGGCATTATTAGCGGGTTTTCTCATGCTGTGGCTGAAGCGGTGTGTGGTTCCTACCAGACCAATAGATGCTGTGATGATTGAAGTAGCTTATCCGGCCGTCCTCTTAGCACATGGGAGACCCATAAATCTACTTTCCGCTATGACGTGCTGTTTACAACACGGTTTGAGGGAACTATGCCTCGAGTTTATCCAAGTGAAAGAGATAGATTCTGAAGGGACGAAAAGCTTGGTGACTCCCAATCCTCGAGTACCCTTGCCGTATACATATCTAATGGCTTGGTACGCCTCACATTGTGTACATTTGATGAGTGCTCCCTCTGCTACGGATGGAGGCTTCATCCCTTTCGTGCAGAGATTAGAAAAAGCTACTTGGATAGGCAATTACGTAGTGAAGGTCCGTCAGATTCTGTCGAGAGACCTCAGCTACGACATCTTCCGCTGCTTCCCGGATTTTGAGGGTGGAGGATATGGACAAGTCTTCCAAGATACCGCTGGTCCTAATGGTTTTACCCGTTTGGACGGGGGAGTTTTCCACTGGCTGCTAAACATTAGACCTGGTTATCTCCTCTTCAGGCAAAATGACAAATGTATAATTGAGCCCTATCAACCGTATCGTTTTGCTCGACAATTCGGATATGACCAACTATACGTTGGGAATCCGAGGAGCCAACTTTCGGTTATGGGCAACATATACGAAGGAGCTCGAGCCTGGTATTACTCCTCCGCAGGTTGTACTGGGGCTACCTTCAGATTACCCCACAAAACGCCTAATTCTCTCCTTTCCGTGGCTTTCTGCAACTGGTATCACACGGCTTCTACGATGCCAGAATACAAACTGTACACTTCCGGCCTTCGTGCAATTAGGAAGATGTATTCTTCTCGGAAAGGGGGTGGTCGTGTATCTCGTCTGAAGGGGATCGACGAGTTTTTACATTTTGAGGATGCAACTGAAGAAGGAGAAGAAGAGATGGGACTAGATGATGCCCCAATAGCGAGCCCTAGGGCTGCTGAAGCTTCAAGAGCCAAAGCAACTGGAAAGAGGGCTCTTTCTGAAGTAGAAGAAGCTCACTACGAGAAACGTACTCGCAGAAAGCTGCTGGTAGATCCTCCTGCTCAGAGGCTAATGGCGGATGCTTTTAAATCTGCTGGTGGAGGGGAAGAGCAGGAATCAACTGTCACAAGTCGTCCTGAGCATGCCGATCCTCACTCTGGGGGACCTGCATTTTCTGAAGAATTTTCCCCTCACCATCCCTTGGATCAAGCAGAGGGTGAGGATGAACTTCCAATGGATCCCGACATCTCACCGTTTCCCGAACAGACTCCTGGTGCTGCTGCTTCGCCTTCAAGGGAACCGCCTGCAACGTCTCCATCTGCAGGGGATGCACTGCCTACAAATGAACTGGCGACAGATGAGCTCGCTAATCTCAATGAGAGTCAGTCTCCCGCTTCCTCCGCACTATTGCCACATTCGGGGACTATTATTCCTAGTCCCACGACTGGCCGGCTAACCCAAGTGGATACTCACGCAAGCTCTCCTGAACTTTCAGCTGCTGACGACGAACCATTAGACTATGGGAGTTCGTCTCACCATGAGGATGTTGATGAGGATGAAAGCGATGATGATGATTTTTACAATTGGGCGGATCAACCACCACCACCTCCTGACAAGGCGTCTGGTTATCTTCCTTTTTACCCTACTGGTAGAACTTACACACTTCGATTTCTCTGGTTTTTCTTTCTTTTATACTGACTATTCTATTGTAGGTTCTCCAACTCCTGAAGTTGCTGGCACGTCGTCGTCTCCCCACCTGCAAGTAGCAGATGTTCCTCCCTCCGAGTCAATGCCGGTGACAACGAGCTCTTTACCAGAGGAACCTCTTTCGCTGACGATTCCTCTTAAACCTGTGGGGACAGAGATTGTGCTAAGCTCAACCCAAACAGGGGTACTTATGGCTCTACCTTCCAGTCCCTCACAATTGGATATCCCCGTAGCTTCTCCGACTTCCTCACGGTCATCACCCACCTCTCCTGCATCCGGATCTATGCTTTTAAGCTCCCCATCGACATCTCCAATAAGATCTCTAAGTTCAGTGGCCATCCCTTCCATCCTAAAAGTTCTGCTACGACCGTTGGAAGATATGATGAAGATTGCAATTGAGGAGATCGGTGCTAAACGAGCTTCGTTTGATTTTTTCAAACCAATACTCATGAATTCCTTGAATGGCATTCGCTATTTGGATGACGATAGATTGTTCCAGCATTGCTCCGAAGGCGTCTCTCGGTTGGAAAAAGATCTGAGGGCTTTAGAAGAATTGCATCACGCTGATCTTGCTGCCCAGACTGCTTCAGTCTTTGATAATCTTAAAGCTGAAGCGGCCCGCCAATACGAGACTTTCCAAGAGGCCATCACTGATAGAGAGCTTGAGATTGCATCCTTACAGGGACAATGCATGCAGAAGCAACATGCTGTGGACGCTTCTGGAGTTGCCATACAGACATCCCGTGCAGAAATTGATCGTCTCAAGGCGGAGTTGGCTCGACACGAAGCTGAACTTACGCGAGAGGAAAAGATCTTGAAAAGGCTCACACTAGAAAGTGTGAAGACCTATGCCACTTACCGTTCAGCGGTGCAGGACCTTGAACTTATCCAGAAGCAAGCTAGTGCAATTACACTGGATGAAAGTGCCCTTAGGAAGAAAGCTGAAGCGATGGTGCAGGCCGCTCACGAGGAAAAATTATCTGCTGTTAAATCCCGGCTTGCGTATTTCACCTTTGTTGATCCAGAGGCTTAATCATGTACTGTTCTTTTCCTTCTTTGTTTGAGAAGAACATGGCTTTTGTATCGCTCTTTAATATTCCTGATGATAATAGAAAGAGTGATTCTGTTTTGTCTCTTTTCATTGCATGTGTCGTGTTCTGACTTGCAACGATGGAAAAATACCCAATATTTAAAAATTCCAACAATGCAACTATATGGAAAACGCCCCATTGTTTAAAATTTTCCTTTACAATCATCTAGGATAATTTTGGAAAAATTTTAACTTATTGGGGGGGGTATGAACACTAGTTATTCCTTTGCATAAGAATTAACTGGTTCAAACAGGTTTGAACTGTTAGAGGTGGTCTGTTAACATAACAGAGATTTGGGAATCTATCGATCTATTGGGAATAGTCAATAGATTAATTTTTGTAAGTGGTATGATTGTACTCTGACATGCGAGCAATCGCAATCAGGGTAATTTGAGGGTTTATCACTCTATTAGGTAGAGTTGATAAGTGGATCCTTGTCAGAGGTGTAGTGTTAACGTGACAAGAAGAATATTGCTATGAGAACAATTTTGAGGACTTATCGCTCTATTGAGTGGATTTTTGTCAGAGGTGTAGTGTTAACGTGACAAGAAGAATATTGCTATGGAAGCAATTTTGAGGACTTATCGCTCTATTGAAGAGAGTCGATAAGTGGATTTTTGTCAGAGGTGTAGTGTTAACGTGACAAGAAGAATATTGCTATGGAAGCAATTTTGAGGACTTATCGCTCTATTGAAGAGAGTCGATAAGTGGATTTTTGTCAGAGGTGTAGTGTTAACGTGACAAGAAGAATATTGCTATAGAAGCAATTTTGAGGACTTATCGCTCTATTGAAGAGAGTCGATAAGTGGATTTTTGTCAGAGGTGTAGTGTTAACGTGACAAAAGGAATATTGCTATGGAAGCAATTTTGAGGGCTTATCGTTCTATTGGAGAGAGTCGATAAGTGGATTTTTGTCAGAGGTGTAGTGTTAACGTGACAAGGAGAATATTGCTGTGAAAGCAATTTTGAGGACTTATCGCTCTATTGAAGAGAGTCGATAAGTGGATTTTTTGTCAGAGGTGTAGTGTTAACGTGACAAAGAGAATATTGCTGTGAAAGCAATTTTGAGGACTTATAGCTCTATTGAAGAGAGTCAATAAGTGGATTTTTGTCAGAGGTGTAATGTTAACGTGACATCTGTGGGGGAAAGAATATTATAGCGTCTCGCTAGGGAGGACTGCTAAGTATTTTATCATCGGAGCGATGAACAAGATTTTAAGACTTTTATCACTCTGTTAGGGAGAGCCGATAAATTGAAAACTTACTACTCTGTTAAGTAGAGTTAGTAAATTGCACTCGATTTGAATGATTTTGGAGACCTATTGTTCCCTTGATGAGAATCAATAAGTGGATTTTGACAAAGGAATTACTGTTACAACGATGTAAACAAAACTCAAGCTCTGTGAGATATGACATCCGTCTGAGGTGTAATATTAACCTGACGATGATTTAAACCCTGCTGAAGAAATACCAAGGTGGATCCTTCGTTTAAGATAATTGCAATGCAAAGGGGGCGACCTTTGCGTTTGAGGTTCGAAACGCGGAATTAAGAACCATTGCAACGCAGGTCTAGGCCTGGCGTTTGAAGCATTTGAACGCAGAGGTAACTCTGCGTTAAAGTCTAACCGACTTTATCCGTTAACGTGGAAAATCACGTTTTAGATTCGGTTGGGATTCTTTCTTAGAGTCCCGATCTGATTTAACAGCCCGACGGCTGTTATAAATAGGCCTGTAAGGTCACATCAAGAGTCATTCGACTCTTTTTGCCTTGCTTAGTTCCAAGAACGAGAATTCTCATTCTCCGACGAACTTCATCTTCTACGACTAACCATCCGCATGGCGCCCAGGAGGATGAGTGCAGGTTCCAAAAAGTCTGGCAAGGCTGCTGTGGAGACGTCGCCGACCGAGAGCACCGGCGATGTTGCCGTTCTGACAAGTGCTTTAGCGTTGATGTCGCTGTCACATGGGCCTCGATGCTGTGGTAAGCGGTGGCCATGGCAACTTGTTTCGACAAGTTTTCTGAAAACCCTAGATGGGTTCTCTTCAACGAGGAAGATGACTCGTTCTATATCAAAAACGCAGAGTTACGGCTCTGTGTTACAAATTGGAAACGCAGACTTAAGACTGCGTTTAGGAAACATAGATTTAATTCTCTATGTTAAAATTGGGAACGCAGAGTTTAGAACTCTGTGTTAAAGATTGGAAACACAGGCTTAGAATTCTGCGTTCAAAAATTGGAAACGCAAACTTAAGACTGCGTTTAGGAAACATAGAGTTAATTCTCTATGTTAAAATTGTGAGCGCAGAGTTTAGAACTCTGTGTTAAAAATTGGAAACGCAGGCTTAGAATTCTGCGTTCAAGTGTTGTAACGCAGGATTTGATTTCTGCGTTCAAATGTTGTAACGCAGGATTTGACCTCGTGTTTATTTCATGTTAGCAACCTCTTTCTGCTACTAACTATTGCTTCTGATTTTACAGTGCTTTTTCCCAATGTGCCCCTTCTGCCGGAGCAACATTTCAACTACACTGATAATCCAGAAGTGGGGAAAGCTTTTGGTCTTCGCAGAGAACTTCCTTTATGCACTTTCCCAAGCTTGGAGCGGACACATTTAATTAGATTTGCTGAGTGTTCCACCCTTAGGGCTTTGATCACCGATCTGGATCTGGAAACTCCTGCGGGTCTGGATCAATTTGTCAAACCCTCATTTTTATTCGGTGACCATATATCTACCGATGGACAAGTCGGGTATGTAGAAGACTCCCGGATGCTGCGAAGAGTCGATGGTCGTTTACTCTTCCTTCCAAGCATGAAGAGAATGTACCCGCTTTCCTATTTCTTGAGTGTTGGTGGTCGCAGGGGCTTGGCCTTCGATCTCGTCAAGGAGAAAGAAAATATCTCATTCGGATCTGGTCGGTCTTCTCGCGTTCAAATTGGCGGACAACTCAAAGGTCTGAGACCTGGT
>NC_033797.1:52491211-52500422 GCF_001876935.1 Asparagus officinalis
TAAGGTTACACCTTCAAAATTTGTTTATACTTGATCTATTCCATTCATTTTGATCTATATGATTCATATAGCATGTAAACCAAAAATTAGGCATATTGGGTTTTATTTACCAATGCATCAAGAGATAGTAAAAATAATGATTTTATGACAACACAACCAAAGAGACAATGAAAAATATGTGTTAGAAATATTCAAATGTTGTGATTTTTATTTTGTAGATGTTTTGAGACATCTAGATCATGATGAATAGAGTGGATCGTCCACTAAAATAGCCCAATTTATACATTAAAAGGTGCATCATTAGAAACAATCTAAACGGATGGAATGTTGATGACATGCACATGGATAAATATCCTTCCAAGATAAAAACTTCAACACTTATCCACAAAGGGATAATATTTTAAAGGAACAGATTAGGGTAATAGATATACAAATCACTAGCTTACCATAGAAAATCACGAGTCATCGTCATCGTTAATATCCCTCATCTGCATGCCGCTACTGCTTCCTCTAGCAACTCCAACCTAAAAATAAATAGATTTAATTTTAGAATATTATATTTAGCAATAGAACACACATATATATTATCAACATACATGTGCACCAGTATTAATCTAAAAGGGACAAAGTTTCTCCAAATAATTTAGCTAGAATCTTATCGGACAAGCATAATATGATGTGCGTAAAAACTTCGTCCATTGTGGGGGCTGATGGCAAACGTAAAAACATAGCATTCGTTAGTTGCATTAGTAATGTAGGGTTGATCGTACCACGCAGATAACATGAGACGCGTAGAATTACAAAAGTGTAGGAGTCCTTGTTGAGGATCCTGTCGCAGTCGAAGATGGTGAGGACACCGTGGAGGATATTATGGAGGTGCCCCGCATAGCTCCAACCCCCATCAATGGAAGTATGCCCCTATTATTATACCCCATAATATTCATAGCAATGTTGTCATTTCCCTCTCTAGACAGGATATGAGGGTCATCAGCTTCTTCTTGAGTTCCACATAGTGCTGCCTCCTTTGACGCATCATCAATACTATCATAAATCACATAAGGAAAAAACATATATTTTTTATTGGCAAATAATAAAATGAACATCAACAGAATACTTATTATCTAATGATTTATTGGAAATTTTTACCACCAACAATATGTTTTCCTTAATCTTGACTTCATCTTTATAAGTCGAGCGAAAGGTTCTGTAAGCTAACTTTGCCTTCAAATTGATCGGCATTATCAGCTTCCCCTACAAATTGTAATAAATTAAAATAGGTGAGTCATATTGATAAATGTAGTATGCAAATACAAAACTTTAAATATTATACCATGTCTCGACAATAACCATACTCAAGATTGGCAAACGATGTCGATCCCAAGTAGTGGTCAAGCATGCGCTTGCTATGTCGATTCGCCAATCCCTTCTTAGATTTTTTTCTTAAAAACGTTTATTACTAAAGATGAAATGCATCTATAATCTTTGTTCGTAAGAAAAATTAAAATGATGAATACCTGTGCTGATTCGGTATCCCAATAGAAAAGAAGAGTCGTGAAATGATCGAGGTCCACCCTATCATCGACATTTAAAAACCTCTGCCAATATGCTGTATATTTATCATATGTTGAGATTTTCAGCTCATGCCGCCACTATTTGAGAACAAACTCAACCTTTATGTTGAAAACATAGTGCTATGCTCTAGGGTGATCCTCAAGACAATAGTATTCCTTCAATTTTGCATATAGATATATAAGATATGTATAGGCTTGTTAGAAGACCCCCAAATCTAAATAGACAACTTTAGAGTACTTAAGTAATAAAAAATACTGAAGTAATAAATATATACCATTAGCTCTATCCATATATCTTCACATGCTCTCCATGTCAGCTCATTGAATTTGAAGTACGAGTTGATGATATTTTCTCTCCGCACTAAAACGCCGATATGGTTATTAAAATTTATCAATCATTGTCCGATCGGCAAATTATCGGCCCACTAAAGAATAGCTTGAAAGCCTTTTGGTTCTTGTTTCGAATCAGACTTGCTTGCACCCCGTCCAGTAGGATCATGCTTCGCACCTACAATGACAACAATATGATTAGTACAGAAATTAAGTGTAAAAATTCGATATGATAGATGAAAATTATTATATTTATCTCTCTCCACTTGCCTATTCTTCTCAGAGATTGCAACATGCTATCTAACTTGCATCATAGGCTTTAGGTAATCTAGCCTTTTCAATGCAAGTGGATAATTCTTCATAGCATTAGCTTTTGATATCATCGAGGCTGGAGGCAATGGCAGATGGCAAATGGCAGGAGTCTTGGGATGTAACCCGGCTCCTGTTGCATTACACGAAAACGATGGTGTCCATGAAGCATCTACATAATTAAAGAAGATAATCAATACGAGAAAATTAAAGTATCACTATAAAAAGAATCTATAAAATTAAATTATTACTACCTGTTATGGTGATCTCAATCATCAAAGTGTAACTTTTTATCAGCAACAGACATGTGTACTTCTGCATGTAATACCCCAATCAAATTAGCGGTCGAGACCCATAATGGTTCAAACTTAGTCGACTCGTCGAGTCGATACTCCTTCATGTCAACTCGAAAGGTGGTACTAGTCGACCCTCTTGTCGAAGATGACTCGCAATGAGCCCACTCAACCTACTATTCGACACTTCACAATGATGACTTGAAAGGCGTTGCTTCTTGGCAAAGCTAGAGGATGACTTCAGCATCGAACCTCTCCCACTGACACAACATTGATGTCGCATTTAATGCTTGGTAGGAGCCATCATACCTATAGCCTCGATAGCATTCATGACTCATCGACTACATCGACACCGTCAGGCCTCAAGATCGCTTCACATTTAATGCTGAGGTGATTTCTCTTCCAGTCACCAGCCGACACCTGTAAAGCAAGAGCTGATTCAGCTGCTAGCCCATGCTTTTTCACCGCCATCCTGTACTCTGCAACAATGATGATCCTCTAAGATACATCTGCAAATTATACTGCACACAGAATAACTCACAGTTCTTTACTTTCCCCACTCAAGTTCACCAGCTAACTTGATCGTTAGAGGAACCATGAGAGAACCAATCCCCATCCTCTCACGAGTTTCTATATATTCAGACTTTTCAGCAACTCAACTCAGAACTAGATATTTGGGAAAGGAAGCGGCCCCTCATCAACTTCTTCCCTATCCAACCATGGATATAATTAACTATGTGGTCATTTAACATCAACGCTACCTAATACCTGTAGTAGGGGATGGTGCTGACTATGTATTAGTGGGTCCGGGTGATGAATAATCTGTGCCTGGAATATCATCTATGAGAATAAAAAATAATTGATACAAACAACATCATAAATACTAAAGTTATAATTTAAATATGATGGAATTATCAATACAAATACTGAATTATTAATACCTATATGAGACGATTCTGCTAGGGATGTGTCCCAAAAATGACCGGATAATGAAATATCATCTACACATATAAAGAAAATACTTAGCACAAATAAAACAACAATGTCTATTTTGAGTTGTCCAAAGATAATGCATAATTTATACTTATATGAGTAGGCAATGCTAGGTGTGCCTCCTGAAAACACCTTGATGCTAGGGTGGTAGACCATGATCGATCACGCGATCGATCAAAGAACCTCAAGTTCTTTATCTGTAAAATTGAATTATGAGATGCAAAACAAGAAATACGTACATGCTAATTAACAAGATTAATGTCTTATTGCAATTAAATATTTAAATAAAATTATGTATGACTAAAATGACTTATACTAAATATATCTTCTACAACTTGCTCTTTTTGTTTTGCACAAGATTGTGTTTGTATTATTCTGGCTATACTTAACATTGTTTGCTTTCGCCTACTAGTTGTTGACTTTGTTTGCACATCTGACTCAGAGTCTCTATCTCTGATCAAAATTAGAATGTCAGCCTGAATCTCTGAATCTATCATATCAAGCATGACATTCTGAGGATAGGAGAAGTTTTACCAAATATTATCAGATGAACCAATTAGTTCATTGTTCTCATTAATATCATCGTTATTATTGGGAAGGACAATAGATCTTGGCTCCTTATATAACACGACCCAATCGTTGGCAACCTTTGGGTCTTTCGCATAGAAGCACTGGTTTGCCTATTCTACGAATATGAACTTCCCATTTAGATATATTTCTTTGTCAAGATTGTCAAGTTTAAACCCATAATGATCCTTGCACAGTTTGGCAGAACTCCATCGAACCTTAAACATGATATAACTACAATGAGTTTTTTTTTACCATATCCTTAAATTATCTCTATAATATCTTCCAACTGGCCATTATATAATATATCAACTTCAACTGGGTTCTGATCTCTTCTGCTAGAAAAACATTCCTGAGCAAAACAACTCATGCTCCCGCTATTTTGTGTTACCCTCTTATTATCGGTCGCCACTATTTTAAACTTATACCCATTAATAATGCTTTCACTATATCGTCTCACTTCATAGTAAGAACATTATGCATGAACTAAAATTTCTCAAATATTAAGGTACAAGCGAGAAGATCATTATCAACCTAAATCAAACATCAATCAAAAATAATGATTTTCAAATTTGCTTAAAAATAAAAAATAAAAAATACAATACTAATGCTACGCTACTTACATCAATTCTGAACTAATCGGGAAAATCTTTGATATGCTTTTTATGAATATTCCTGCCTGATATTTCATTCTTAAGCTTCTCCAGATGTTGCCTATTTATACAACAATGAGATTGTATTGGTATAATAAAAGTAAATGATTCATAGGTGATCCTATTCTTAAATTATTATGTATTACCTTCGATAATCACTAAAAATTTCAAGATTATTCAATTCATGTGCATAAACCTGCTCTAAGTCAAATCTAGGATATTTGACGAGTTTCTTCTCCTTAGTTGGTGTATGATCAGTTGTTACACGATTGCGCATGTAACGTGATGCAAATATATGTCATTCATTGGTAACGTAACCTTCAGCCATAGAACCCTCCAAATGAGCTCGATTGCGAACTAGGCACTTCATAAGCCCCAAATATCTACAATAATAAAAGCTTTATGAACTTCAAATATCTAAAATAAGAAAAACTTTGGGTAGGACAAATTAAAGATGTATACGTTGC
Source organism: Asparagus officinalis (assembly GCF_001876935.1). Lineage (NCBI taxonomy): Eukaryota > Viridiplantae > Streptophyta > Magnoliopsida > Asparagales > Asparagaceae > Asparagus > Asparagus officinalis. The sequence goes on from NC_033797.1 coordinate 52,496,395, forward strand.
ATATAAAATTAATTGAATGGGTGAAGTCCCTAACTTCTCAATTGGGTACATCTAACGATACGATACAGGACCCGCGATTATAACCTCTCTTGCTAGATGTTGAGTAACATGGACCATGACCGTGAAAAAGGAAGGAGGAGATATTAATTCCAGGTTGTATAAAATTAATGACACTTCTTCTTCAAGTTTTTTAAATTCATTCACATCTATAGCTTTAGAGCACAATTTTCTAAAGAATCCACAGTACTCCATAATAATTTTCGATGCTTCTTTCTCCATATTATTACACAATGCAACCGAGAGTAATTGAAGTAGAAGAATGTGATAATCATGGGTCTTTAGGCCTAAGAGTTTCCTCTCTTGCACTTGAACATTATTTGATATATTAGCAGAATACCCATCTGATGACTTTACTGATTTGAGAACCTCACAAAATCTCTGCATTTGCTCTGTCGACAACATAACATGAGAGGAAGGCTTATGTTTTTTTTCTTAAATCCAACATATTGTGCTTGCAAATCTTCCCGGATATTCAATGCAACCAAGTCTTGACGAGTCCTTAGGTCGTCCTTTGACTTATTAGGATCTTGAAGGAGTGTTGAAATTATGTTGTCACAAACATTTTTCTCAATAAGCATGACATCCAAGTTATGCCTAATTTTAAGCTTTTGCCAATATGGTAGCTAGAAGAACATACTAAATTTACTCCATCCTTTAGGTAATTTATCAACTCCATTATCAACATATACCCGCTGGATTGCTCTCTTCCTCTTTAGTGTCTTTTTCTTTTTACCCGAGCCTCTAACTTTAAGTGAGTTGTCCTTAGAATATCGGTTCTTTCCAAATCTTACTTTTGGAAGATGCTTAATAAACTTTACAATATCAGCTCTGATCAATTGACGTGGTTTATTCATAATCTCAACAGTGCCATCAAACTTGTTGCTCAATTTTTTGTATCTGTGGCCTAAGGGCAACCATCTCCTGTTGAACCAATAACAGCACTTTCGACTATATGGTAAGTGAAGGGCTTCAAATTCTGGACTACATACTGGACAAGCAAACTTTCCTTTTGTAGACCAACCAGATAGATTAGCATAAGCTCGAAAATCATTAATTGTCTACATTAGAATAGTGCGAAGTCTAAACGACTCTTTAGCATGGGCATCATAGATCAACATACCCTCTGTCCATAACTGTTTTTGCTCATCAATTAAGGGCTCTAAGTAGACATCAATATCATTACTTGGTGCATGCTTACCGGGTATCAGCAATGAGAGTATCATATACGGTTGTTTCATACAAAGCAAGGGTGGTAAATTATATGGCATTAAGACAACTGGTCATGTAGACCAACCTAAACTCATAACCCCAAACGGATTGAATCCGTCTCTAGATAGCCCAGCGAAATTAGGAAAAGTCTTATCCATATGCTTCCAAGCCTTTGCATTAGCAGATGTCTCAATTTACCATCTTCTATACGACCTTCTTTGTGCCACCTCATATTCTTAGCGGTGTCTTTGTTGATATAGAGGCGTTGCAGTCTAGAAACTAATGGACAATGACGAAGCACCTTAGCTAAAATCTTGCTTTGCATCTCCATTGACTCTGTTGTCCACCTTGTTGAAGAGCGGGTGTGTTGTTTCCATCGAGATACTCCACATGTTGGACATTCCTGAAGGTCTTTATTATCCTTGCAGTAGATAATACAATTATTAGGACACACATCAATCTTATTGTAATCAAGACCCAAATCGGAAACTATTTGTTTCGCCGTATAAGTTTATTTGGGAATTCGACGCTCTCCTTCTAGAACTACCTTCCATAGAAAATCAAGAAGCATTTTAAAATAAGTATTTGCCATTCTACTGAGGCTATTAATATACAATAGCTCCAACATAAATGAAAATATGGAGTACTCGGTGTAACCCTTATACAGATCCTTTTCACTATCCTCTAATAGCTTCATTATTCAATCTAACTCCTCAAAAACAATGGCATCTTCAAAACCTTCTGGGCCATCAACATCTTCGATCTCAATTGCATCTTGGACATCATCTGTGATATCATCTTCACTATTATTGTTAATATCATATTCTGTATGGTCAGGTCCAATATCAATTTGCAAATTTTTTTGTATCATCTATCCTGAAACTATGACTAGTATCAACATGCACATCCGGTACTTTATCTTTGATATAGCCTTTCCCGTGATAGGACCAATATTTATATTCCTCATAAAACCCAGAGTTTGTTAAGTCACTTCATATTTCCTCTCTATTTTTAGCTTCATAATCTTACACCTACAATAGGGGCAGTGCATTGCACCGCTACTTAAATTATTTGGGGTCATTTCGGCATACTTCATGAAGGCTTCACATCCATCCTTATAACATCGATCGTACGTGATACCGTACAATCATAGGAATATATATCCATGACTTATTAGGAATTTTTCTCATATGTAGGTAATATATAATTAGAAACTCTATTTAGTAATGGATAATATATTAATAAATTTTAAACTATTCAAAATGATATACATACATACACATCATCCTTAAACATGATGTATATGTACTTGTCAGTATCTTTTTGTTAGGGTTAATTTTGCAAAATCATCCTGAACTTTGGGTGTTGCATATCACATACCCTCCCACCTAACCCCGACCCAACTCCCTAACTATGTAGGTGTCTCACAATACCTCAAGCTTAAGTTAAAAAATGAAATTGGAGTATGCTAAATTGTATTTGTGGACTATTAGATGGAAATTTGAATTTAATGATTACATGTTGGAATTCTTACCAATGTGTTTGTGGGCGAAAGTTTACGATAAGCATCACATTTAATTATTGCAGGAGTACTTACATACTATGTAGCATTTAAGTTGGGCTAATTGAGTTAGGTTTGAAACTTATTAGGGTATGGAGACTAATTAGCACACTCTAGCAGCTGTCATAGGAAGGCTTCTATCCCATTAAGAATATAGTAGTGCTTATATCCAACTTCATACTTTGTATATTTTCATTTTTTGAAAATTTTGATAGCACCTACCCGTTGTTCTCCATATACACTGTGCGGATGTTATTATGCGTATTGACAATAGACCAAAATACAGAACAACATACGCTTATTGTACATGGAGAGCAACGGGTACATGCTGCCGGAATTTTCAAGAAATGAAAATATACAAACTATACAAAGTTGGATGTATACACTACTATATTCCTAACCGGTCCGAGAAGGACAGATCCAATAATTACAAATTTCTATACTAATTCCTTCCTATTATAATATAAAGTGAACGATCATTTTTGGGTAGAAAACTTTCTCTCCTACCCAAATTTGACTTGTTTATCTTATATTATAACCTCAAAGAATTAGATGTAATTATTGCACGGGAGCCTATGGATAATGTTATATTTTTCACCTAAATTGGATATATAACAAATTATTATTTAATATTATGTTATATATCACTCTATTTTTTGAAAACATTTTTTTTCATAAATCACACATTTTCAAATCACAAACCTATATAATCATATTAGTATAATTTAATTTAGGCAAAACTAAATTTATGGTTACATTTACGATTAGAAATGATTAATAAATTTATTTTAATTATGGTAAAATTAAGTTTAGTATTAAAAGTTTCATTTAATTTGGGCAAAAATGTATTTATTTTAGGGTTTATAATTGATTATAAGTATTGATGAAATAGGGCAAAATATTATCAACTTATGGATTAAAGTAACTGTTAATAGCTAAATTTTTTTTTCTAGGTTACAAGATTTAAAACTTTTTTTATTATGTTTTAGAATTTAGGGTATTTGCTAAAATTAAATAATAATTTATGAAAATTATAAATATTAAAATATTTCATGAAATTAAAACATACCTTAACCCGAGTAGAGTTACTGGCAGTATGGCTCAACAACGGCACGTGGAGATGGCGGTACAGGGCGGTGGAGATGGCAAACTAGGGTACAGACTAATGAAATAGGGAGCGGGTGGAGAGGTGGGGTGG
>NC_033797.1:52500432-52519675 GCF_001876935.1 Asparagus officinalis
GGGATGGAGGAGGCAGCTTTAACGATGGCAGTGGCGAGCGGGGGTTTTTTTGGGTTTTCAACTCGGGTTATGAGAGGTTTGTAGTGGGGCTGGGGAAAGGTGGTGTGCGGTTAGGGTTTTAATTTGTTGTTTTATTTTTTAAATGGTTCCAACATCCTAGATGGAAATTTCCATCTAGGATGTGTCCCAGACGAAAATTCTGTCTAGGGTGTATCTCAGACAGAAATTCCATCTAGCATGCGGGACCCATTTTTTAAAAAAAATTACAAAACGCAAACCATTTGCTTTGCTATTTTAAACAAAATATTTAGTCTATAATGTTATATCCTAGACGAAATATTCTAGACGAAAATTTTTCATCTAGTTTAACACAAACTAGACGGAAAAAATTCTGTCTAAAATATTTTGTCTAGGATATAAGATATTCTACTAGTGACTCTCTCAACCTTAGAGACTAAGGACCGAAGTGTCCCCTTATCACCTCAACTATATAGGATTTAAGAGGAAGAACGAAATTGTTGAGAGGGCAATTCATATAATCTCTAAATATAAAATATTTTCAGCATAGGACGGCTATCTTTTGAAATATGCACAAAAACAAATCTATGAGTGTGGGTCTTTTTTGACCGTCTTTTAATGAATACACTCAATTTTCTATGAATTTCATAAGAGTGTGGATCTTTAATCATCCTTTGATGAATATTTTTGATTGATAATTTAAATAAATGCACTTTTATACATATAAAGATAAAGAATTGTGCATTAGCTAGGTAAAAATAAGCTAAAAAACACTTGATATAATAAAGTACCTATAAACCAAATTTATGACTCTCTACGACTATTTCACAGAACCAAATATAATATCTATAGAAATAGGTGTGTGAAATTACTTTGTGTAATATCTCATGTAAACAACATGTCATGCCATCATATTTTGATCATTGTGTGCAAAAATATATATGTATAGATTGAAAAACTGTATGAGAACATGTATGACATAATCAAGCCTATATACCAAAAAGATAATATCATCTAAATTAATCATGTAAAGGCATATGCGTAAGCAAGCCCAAAGTTTTTTCCAAATAAAAAAAGAAAGAAAGAGAAATTTTTGTTTTATTTTTTATATATATAAAATGGAAAAGGAAAAGAAATTTAAAAGCAACCCTAAAAGTGAAAACAAAAAAATTAAAAGAATATGTACATACAATATGAAGAGTTATAGAATATATCTTTACTTAGTCATTTGAGAATGTTTACTGAAACTATCATTTAAGCAAGTTGTGCCTTGACAATAAATTCTCACTTGTATAAAGAGACCTTATTTATATGTATAAACAATTTTTCATCTCATTCTTCTTCTTAGTTAGGCTAGAGAACAAGTTCTTATCTTCTGAATATGCCTTGAGCAACCAAAACGGATGTTGCCTTCTTCTTGGCCTTTCTACACACTAATAGAAATACAGAAATGTACGACCTAGACTCACGTTGGTTAGTAATTGTGCCTTTAGGAACCCAATTTGCTTAACTACTTTATAATCTATATTACATTAGACAATTCATTAAAACATGACCCATTCTACAACATAAAGTAAAAATAGTAGAAGATGCATTAGAATTGGTGCAAAGAGAGTTGAATTATTTCTTTTGATAAAAGAAGGTTAAAACATTTTATATTTTTGTGAACATGAATAACCAAGTCCAGTTTTAGCTTTTACAAATTGTTGATTGGAAAGAACCATGTTTAAGCCTTTATAGGTCAATGAAAAAAATTTCATGTCCCTTTTCAAATCAATATTTTTGAACTTAAGTTGTTCACTTTCAGAAATTATAGTAGTGTATATAGTTTTAAACTTTATTTCTTCAAAAGACAACTCACATAAATGTTTATTTACCCCCAACAACTAATTTTTCAATGTGACTTGATGTTTTAGTTAAGTGCTTGGAGAAATCAGAGGTCATATCTCTATATGTAAAACATTGTATACATTCAAAAGAGATATTTTCTCTTGCATTGTTAGATGTATTCAATTCTAAAAAGAGATTTTCAATTTTTCACTAAATAATTTATTATCCTTCTTTAAACTTGAATTTATCTTCTTAACAACTTTATATTTTTCAGCAAGTTTTTCAAGTTGACCTAACATTCTATTATATTTAGAATATAAATCATCATATGTAGGGTATACCTCATTACCGAAGTTCTCGTGTTCAGATTCCTCTGAATTACAATCTTTAGCATTGAGACAACAATGTGCTCTTTTTTCATCATCACTCGGGCTACTCTCTGACTCATTCCATGTAGGCACTTTAGAATTTTTGCCCTTCTCTTCATAGTCTTTTTTATTTAGCGGACAATCCTTCCTTAAGTGATTTGGTTTCCTGCATTGAAAATAAGTTGATTTAGTATTAGAGTCACTAGAATTATATTTATATACCTTACTTGTGTAACGATCTATTTGTGTTGAAGTAATTTTGAACCATCTTTTGATATGAGGAAGAATCTAAAACGTTTAACAAATTGATCTATATTGTTATCTTTTTTACTCTCAGAACTCAAGTTCACACCCATGTTTGGCCTTTGATTTCACTCTTTTCTCTTTCAAAGCTATGACTTCTTTTTGTACTTATCTTCTGAATTATATTCTCTTTCTTGCAAACATACTTTATAGATTAGATTATTTCATACAAAATTCTTAAGAGTTATTTCAGAAAATTTTGTGATTCTTCAATAGCCGTTGCTTTTGATTCTTCATCCTTGAGAACGAAGAATTTTTCTCACAAGCTTATTGTTATCATTTTTTTTCTAAAGCTTTTGATCTGTTCATAACGACCGTCAATCGGGTGAACATGTCTTGAATATTATCCATGGTCTTCATCTTGAAATTCTCATATTCACTCACAAGCATTATAAGTTTCGCCTCTTTCACCTATGAAGTTCATTCGTATGTGACTTCCAAATTATTCTAAATTTCCTGCATGATAATACAATTTATCACACAATTAATAGACAGACCGCACCGTAGAATCTACCTAAAATCAATCACCAAACCTAACTCTTCACAATGAGTAACACCTAGCCTTAACTAGTCCCAACCATCAATTCCAACCTGCTTGAGTATATCGTAAACAATCAGTTTAAATCAAAACCAAACAATAACAATTAACGCTCATAAAATATAAAAGATCTTACAACCTTCCTGTTAAACAAATCGTCCTTTGATGAATCTAAGCATAGTACGATGAAGAACAGTATAGATGATAAATCTAAAGGCAACTCTCCTTGCTGAAACAATCCAGAAGTTGTGTACGATGAGTGAGAGTTTGTCAAGACTATGGGGATCAAAACCTTGAACGAAATCTCTTCACAATTTAAAATCCTAGAATTGTCCTTCTCTCTCTCTCTCTCTCTCTCTCTCTCTCTCTCTCTCTCTCTCAATGATATAAAGTCCCCAATTGGTTAAGAAAGAGATATTCTAAATATGGTAGAAATTGGAGATATGATACATGATGAAAGGCTGCGATTAAATCTTAAAATCTATAAACAACAGACTTTACCATCGATGGTAGATCTCGACCATCGATGGTGTCGGGGTCCCATCGATGATTGAGAGGTTCATCGATCATACAAACGTCTCTGGAGTAAAAATTATCAATGATGCACATTTACCATCAATGAGTTCAACCTACCATTGATGGTGAGGAGGCTGAAATCAGCTTTTGAACTGATTCTCGTGTCGTTTCACCCCGTGCACTTCTTATACCTATATTCACATGTACTGTATCATCTTAAATAATTATTAGTACGAAATGAGAGTTATTACTACTCAAACAAGAGATATTATATGGACTACGTCCTAACACTTCAACCCGATGATCAAAATTACCATCACACATTTGATCCGCACCATAAGTTCTGGTTGGCCCGCGCAACATTGGATTGTCTAATTCTTTTTTTCATGGTATCATTTAGAGAAAGTCATCTCTATGGATCAACCTTTGAGATTTATTAATTCACATTTCCCTAACCATGTTTATAACTCGCACCGGCCTCTCTATGTCCTTTGTCGAATGGTTCAAGAACTTGAAGTACCTAACTTCATCGCTAGCAAGACCAATACATATCTTCTTCTATTGCTATGAAACATCAGAGATATCTTCTTAGGACAATATTCTCTTAACTGCCTCCTATCAAGGGGGCGTTGCTAACCTTTTAGTTTCTCTCGATGGCAAGTTTACTCTTCAAGCGCATCTTAGACAATCTTTCGGGGGACACCAACACACACATTCTACTCTAGTATCATAACTCACTGGGGCAACTTCGTGCCTTCAATGGTTCTGACTAGTCTGGTAGAAAGTTGGATCATTGCTCCACCAGTGGATATGCAATCTTTCTCAAACATAACCTTGTTATCTAGAGTTCCCAGAAGCAAGCCACTATTGCATGCTCTAGTATTGCGACAGAGTACAAGGCCGTTGTAATTTTGAGTTTATATGGCTTTAGGTCATACTGTTTAACATTCTACCTATAAAAGTTATGTTGTGGTCAGACAATATTGGCACTCCATATTCGCGATGAACCTAGTCTTCCATTTTTGCACAAAATATGTGTAGATCGACTTTCATTTTGTCAACTCCTTGGCTCCTACATTTCCACTTGCGATCAGCATATATACGTACAAAACCTCCATGAAGACAACGCTTCACACATTTGTGTGCGAAGACTAACATCGTCCAAGCAACATTGAGGTTGAGGGGACATATTGGCAATACACCTTATTTAATTCAGATTCAAATGAATCTTTTAAAGATGGAAGTTTTAAAATCATTCTCAATTATTGAGATATTGCTCCATATTGACTAGTTATAACCATATATATATTGTGGAGATCTTGTTTGTACACATATTGTCGAATATAATATCTATTGTAAATGAAAAACAATAAATAAGGAAGAACCCTTCTTCTTCTTCATCTCAATTAATTCTTCTCTATTCTTCTATCTTTCTTATATGTTTAATTTATATTATTCTCAAAGATAAGCTAGATGCATGTGCATGTGTTTCTCGCTGCAAGTAAAAGCCAAAGCGAGCATCTCAACTTCACTATTTGTGGGCCATCATCATTATTTCATATTTTCTCCATCTACAAAATTGAAACAAATACTAAAGCAATGCGGAAGTGATAAACCTCGAAATCCATCAATGAACACTCTTTGAATCTACAAAGAACAATCTCCGAATCCACGAAGAACTTCGAATCCACAAAGAGAATATTAAAAAATGAATTTTATTGATAAAATGATCTAATTCTTTGGGGTTTCATGTCCCTTCTTAAATAGAAAAGTAAACTAGACTCCTAATAAGATTAAAATTACAAAAAAAAAAAATAGAAAGTATTATACCCTACCCTAAAAATGCTCCTCGTAATATAGGAAGTAAAGCATGAATCAAAATCAAATTTAATCTAAATTGACTCCAACATTGAATTTATTTCCTAAACTAAACTGACTCTAACTTTATTACTAAAAAAAATTGAAGGCTGATTATTTCTAAAATCCTGTCAAAAACAGGTATTACTAATAGGATTGTAGGATTCTACCAAGCTGATTGACTCCATCCCCTTGAGATAGGCAATTTTTATATATAATATATTATGATCTGCCTTCCGAATTGGAGATATGATTATTTCTCTACTGTCAGTTAATAATTCATTTGTATCCGCATTCGACTCGTGAAGGTATCACTTCTCCATGAATTTGATCGTTATGCATCCTACATCAGTTCCTGACTAGCCTTGTTGTAAGAAGCTCGACCCCAAGCTTATATTTTTTTGAATAGCAGGTTCCTTAATAAACACTTATTTTCGTTTGCATCGATCAGCATCCACTTTATACTTAGCATTAATTTTCTCTATTTGTTTTTTTACCTTCTCATCTAGGACTTCTTCTGAATCAAACTTTTAAATAAATCTTTCTCATATTATTTTAATGTGATTGATAGTATGTGGATCTAAAGACGATTTGAAAAACAACTCCGAATTATTTTCTTATTGCTTTTTATATTCTTGTACCTAAAGTTTCATATCAATCTTGTCAAAATCATTAACACTCTTTATTTAATAAAATTCTCTCACACTCCATCTCCTTTCTTTTGGACCCTCCAATAAGCAAGTTACACATATCATCAATTGTCACACTCTCAATTCTACCATTCTCTTTCATCGCAGAAATATTAGTATATGTAATATTACTTACAATAGCTTCAGAAATATCATGCATAATGTCCATCTCCACTAACATATTTCCATCAATATCAGGAATCTCAGTGACAATTGGGGCTTGCACCTCAGGAGGAATCTCAATAGGAGCATGTTCTTCTTTCCTAGTTATAACCAATACATATACCTCTTCAGATAGCTTGAAGTCTTTTGTGAAAGTTCTATTATTTGCCACCAAAATTTTCTTCTTATCAATAGTCTCTATCGCGGGTGGCTCATTTTCTGTAAGAGGCATGAGAGTAATTCAATGTCCATCCTTCTTGAAGATAGAAATATTATCTCTCCTCCTGTGGGTGGCACTAATATCTAACTACCATGACCTATCTAAAAGCATATGACAAGTATCCATCTCAACCACATCACACAACATCTCATCAACATAGTTGCAACCAATAGAAAAAAGTACCCGACTCATCTTATTATTTTGCACATCATTGCCCTTGCGAATCCAGTCGATCTTGTAAGAAGGCGTGTGTTTCTCTATCTTCAAATGTACTTATTCACCATATGATGAGAGATAAGATTATTTCTATTGTGATTGTCAATGATAACATCACAAATCTTCTACATCATAGTGCATCTCATGCAGGAAATATTGCACTCAGAAGGTGCTTATTCTTTCTTTGTTGCTACTTCAATGCTCTTCTCAACTCCAGGGTCTTGCTCAGGGTCAAATTAGGGCTGCTTAATCCTTTCATGACCACAGTTAAAGTGTGAGCCAGGATTGTTGGCCTTCTTGTTTTGATGATGTTTAACAAACAATTTACTGCTAATGTTGTTTGTCTAGTGTTCGTGTTTATCTACTCATTGTAGACAAACAACATGTTAGAGGTTGGATGGATTGTGTCATAACGATCATATCAAATGGAGGTTGGCGGATATAGTGGTTGAAGCCTATGCAATTCAAATTGAAGATCCAAGTTCTAGCTTCATCCGCAAAGTTTACCAAGAAGAGCTTCGTTGAAGATCAAGATAGCTTGGGTCTAGTTTAGGAGTTTATATTATGTGTGTTGATACTTTAAGCTCAATCATATATACACACACGTATTTGGTTATATATATATATATATATATATACACACACACACACACACATTTCAAGTTTAAATATAAAACAAATACATATTTATATATATATATATATATATATATATATACATGTTTGGTTTCATATGGTAAAGTTGTTTTTGTTTAGTTTTGTAGATATGAAACAAATATATATTCATATACACATTCACTTGTTTCATATTCTATTAAAAAATATTGAGTTATTGCTTTATGGACTTAACAATCATTATATACATATTTTATTAAGTCTATAAATCATTTTGTATTGTTTCAAAACATGATTAAGCTAAAATGTCAAAACTCATAGGTTCACATTTTTATGTTTTCAACTATTTTTCAAAATAATAATATTTTTCATTTGGGAAGTCCTTTCTAAAAACTAGTTTTTGTAGCATATGTATTATCATGTCTACAATCATTCCCTAAAGTTTTAAATTTTTTGGAATTTATTTGATATTTTTAAACAGGGTTTTAAAATCAGAAAATCAACTTTCAAACATGTTTTCTCATATGTCAATTTACGGTCAACCGCCACGGTCGACCGCGCCTTTGATTTTCCCTGCGGAGCCATCAGCAACTTTCGCTGTCGATCGCCACGGTCGACCGTCTGCTCGATCAAAAATTCTCACCATCGACCGCCACGATCGACCGTCAAAGTTTCTGTAATTTTCTAAGCCTCGAAAGTGGCTCCCCCCCCACCGCGAGATTTTCACGGTCGACCGCCGTTCAATCCAACGATCATTTTGTACAGAATCTGATTTCTGATTCTGTTGGTTTTTGGTCATTTCTGCTGGGTTTTCGGCTGAGGTTTTGGGAGGCTATAAATACCCCATTGATCTCAGATCTCAGTGAACCAAGAGAGTGTTTTTAAAAAAGTTTGAAAGTGTTTTAACAAGGATTTTAGTTTGGTTTAAGAGTGTTTAAGAAGCTTTTAAGCATTTGGAAGTTTGAGTTTGTGAAATCAATTTCACAAGAGCTTGAGGAGATCATCTATTGGCGTTTGGGCATCCAATTATTCTCTCTCTATCTCTTAAATTATTGAGAAGTTCTCTAAACTCTATTTCTAGCTTTATATCTATTTGTTTTTATTACCATTTTATTAAAGCTAGTTTTATATTGAGTTTAGATTTGATTAATCTCATTGTTACACACACCCACATTGAGCTTTTAGTATTTACATACATAGTATATTTGGGTTGGTGAGAGATTGTAACATTGAGTTGTGCTTTAATTGAGTTCTCATCCATATTAGAGAACAATCATTTATTGTATTGTGCTTATTGTGAGATTCACTTTGTAATACTCTTGTACACCGAGAGAAGTGTGTGGCGAGAGTCGGGGATCGTCCCAAGAGGAGTGGCGTCGGTTGACGAACCTAGGGAGAAGTTGTATCCGAGCACTTGAAGGAGACACGTCTAGTTCCAACACTTGAGAGGGTGTAGAGTTGGATTGCAAGAGTGTTGATTGTAGAGTTTTCGGTAAACTAGAAAACTGAGTGTGAGGTGTAAACGTTGTTCGGGTAAGCGTAGAAAACCCAGTTGTGATAGTAGATTTCTCCCCGGGAGTGGAGAGCGGAGACGAAGGACGGAAGGTCCGAACTCCGTGATCATATTGTGTATTTGCATTGTTTATTTATACTATCACTCTTATTTTGTTTATGTTTATTTCTCCCTTGTGTTAATTTGTATATCCTTGCATATATCTCATAGTATATCTCATTGCTAGGATATATCTCTTTGTTCATATTTCTTATCCTAGCTCATATATCTTGTTGTATTTCATACTTGTTAGGATAACTTGTTATTAGTTTTAATTGGCATAAAATCGGATTAGATTAGCATAAGACCCTAATCACCCCCTCTAGGGTCTAACAAGGATGTCGATTGAACACATAATAATAGATACGAAGAAAATGAGTTGTCAACAATTCCTTCATCTTCGCCCATGATCAGGTTTTTTGCTTTTGTTGATGGGCTCGGTCTTTGAAAAATGATTTCCACCAAAAAGATTATTTACCCTTTAGTCAGTAGGCTACTAGCTTAACCTTGTGATCTTCTACGATTCCCAAGTATCCGAAAAATCTCTCCACCTAATCAATACAATTAAGAAAATACTCTACATCGAATTTTCCATTGAAACATGGTAAATCAATCAACATGTTTTTAGTATCATAAATATCCCATCTTGACTAGCCTATATAGATAGGATATCAGTGCGGGGCTTAATATTCATCGAAATCACCGTTGAATTCATATGGAGTCCTATCATGTCTTTGGCAAACATCAGTGTGATGTCGAACTCGTCCTAGGTTCAGACACTCCACAACCAATGCAAGTTAGTCGGTATGAGTCTTAATCTGATTTAGGGTAATAGGGGCTTCGTCGTTGGTAAATCGGATAGGAAATAGGGTTCTGATATTAATTAACGTAGCACCAAAGTGATAAACCTCATAATCCACTTAGGGGCACTCTTTGAATTCACAAAGAACAATCTCTGAATCCACAAAAAACTTTGAATCCATAAAGAGAATATTAAAAAAGAAATTTTATTGATAAAAGTGATCTAATTCTTTAGAGTTATACGTCTATTCTTAAATAGAAAAGCAAATTATATTCCTAATAAGACTAGAATTATTAAAAAATTTAAAGAAAATATCAAATTCTATCCTAAAAAGACTCTTTGTAATACAGGAAACAAATCATGAATCAAAATTAAATTTGTTTCTTAATCTAAATTGATTCCAATATTGAATTTATTTCCTAATCTAAATTGACTCTAACTTTATTACTAAAAATAAATTGAATGCTGATTATTTCTGAAATCCTACAATAAAAGGGGTGTTACTGATGAGATTGTGAGATTCTACCAAACTAGTTAGTCAATAATTCATTCGTATCCGCATTTGACTCAATAATTCATTTGTAATACAGGAAACAAATCATGAATCAAAATTAAATTTATTTCTTAATGTAAATTGATTTCAATATTAAATTTATTTCCTAATCTAAATTGACTCTAACTTTATTACTAAAAATAAATTGAATGCTGATTATTTCTGAAATCCTACTATAAAAGGGGTGTTACTGATGAGATTGTGAGATTCTACCAAACTGGTTAGTCAATAATTCATTCGTATCCGCATTTGACTCGTTAAGGTCCCTCTTCTCCATTAATTTGATTGTTCTGCGTCAGTATCATATATTCAAGGATAAAATTTGCTAATTTTGAACGAAATTTAAACTTTTGGTTAAAGTATGGAGTGGGCCAATTAAATAGCTAATTAATTATTGGCGGGAGACCTGATTCAAGTGTGAACAGCCGTTTCATCTTACGTAGGTCCACACACTTGGAATTTTTTGGCCGACCTTTGTCTTCATTGATGCGCATTCTCTTCTTTCTGCCCTTATATAAATCCCTCGTCACATACTGAACTCTCCTACATTCTCCTTTTCTCCACTCTCAATCTAACTAAGTAGCTTAGCATTTTCCTTTACCTGTTCAAAACTACTGCAAATTTTTAAGCAGAATTTGGGACTTTTTAATCAGTTGTTTAATTATTCAGATTTCCAAAATTTTTAAGTTTAAGTTTAGATTGGTTTTGGTCTCTGGGTTAACTCTAAGCTTCATTTTTGAAGCTTCTTTAGTTCTTATTAATATTCTAAGCCTGGGTTTTACTCTACGTTTGCTATTGGAGAGTGCAGCATTCTTCTTCCAAACATTGGAGTTCATGAGAAGAATGTTTCTGCCCCTCAACGGTTGCATCCTTTGGAAATCCTTTCTAGTTTCCGAAAGGTTTCGCCTTGAGAAAAGCTTCTACTTTTGGATCTTTCAAATTTTCAATAGATACACTCTTGAGACATAGAAACTAGTTCCATTGTGTCGAGTAGTCTAAGTATGTTTCTCTCGTTTTTATCCCTTCTTTTCTGAATTGTTGCTGTAAAGTTCATTATTTTCAATATTAAGCCTCAGATTTTCCGCTTTCTTTGTCTTCGTCAATATTGGATTCATCTAGATATTTAAAGATGGGTCCAATGTCTCTTCCCCCTGGATTCCGTTTCCACCCCACTGATGACGAATTGGTTGGGTATTACTTGAAGAGGAAAGTCGATGGGAAACCAATCGAACTTGAAGTTATTCCAGTGATTGATTTATATAAGTTTGATCCATGGGAACTACCAGGTATATAACCAATGTATAGATAATCCTAATTGTGTATATATAGTTTAAAGCAATATATTGGAATTTGCGATGCTCTAGTATGGTACTTTACAACATAAATGAGGATGTTATGATTTTTTTCTTGGTTATAGAATAATCTATGTCAAGTTTAACTCATTTCTATGGAAACCAAATACTTGGCAAGTCACATTTTGCGATAGAACAGAGTTTAAATGCCCAGGACATACTTTGCAAGAACGAAATTTAAATGAAACTGTATTTTGTGAAAGTAATGAAAACCTATTAGCATGCCATCATAAAATTTGGTAAACATTTAGAGCTAGTCGCTTTCAAGCATCTGGCCTTTTTCTCGAGAAGTCGGTTATAGCTCAACCTATGAAATTCCCCTGTTAGAAAGTTATACTTATATCAACATCTCCCACTGTGAGACATCCTGCTAATTGACATCACTGACTCAGAAAATTTTTCTTATTCTTTGAGTTCTTTTTGATGAATATCTTTTAGTGACCAGCCAATATCTTTGTTTGTCTGTAGATAAATCGTTTCTACCTAAAAGAGATATGGAGTGGTTTTTCTTCTGCCCGCGAGACAAGAAGTACCCGAATGGATCACGCACAAATCGAGCAACATCATCAGGGTACTGGAAAGCCACAGGTAAAGACCGCAAGGTTTTCTGCGAGTCTTCAGTCCAAGGGCTTAGGAAAACCCTAGTGTTCTATCGTGGAAGAGCTCCCGGTGGGGAGAGAACTGATTGGGTTATGCACGAATACCGCCTTTGTGAAGATCTCTCTCAACCTACTCCCAATTTCATGGTACATATAATCTTTAATGATCTATAAAATAATCACATTTAATAGTATGAAATTGTCATTTAGTAAATGTGATGATGGAAACATGACTAAGTATCAGACAGGGAAATATCTAATAACATATAATTTTGACTCAGGGGGCTTTTGCTTTGTGCCGAGTGGTTAAGAGAACTGAACAAGGATTGAAGTTAGGCGATTCGATGGTAGAAGCTAAAGGCAAAAGAAGCTTTTCCTCTACGACGAACGATTTCAGCCCAAGGAAGAACTCTAGTAAATCCTCAGATAGAGCAGAAGAGCCTTCATCTCAAGCTGCGAGTCTCTTTGAGATTTGCAGTGATTCACCCTTAATCACTTCTTCAGTAAATGGAAGGGAAACAGAGTTGCATCCAGTTGTGTTTGGAACTGATCAGACTGGCTTTTGGGGGTCTCAGTATCTTTCTAATGCTCCCATGGTATTAGAACTCTCAAATCCATATAATTCTTTCATTTTTTTTATGATTGTGATAAATTTGAAGTTTTTTTATTTTATCAGGAATATCCTTTGGGACAAAGTTTGCTAACCGAGCCAGTACATTCAACCCAATTCGCTAATTTGGTAGAATCATGCCCAACAAATAGTCTCTCTTCTGTTTCATCTTACGCAAGCTTCACAGAGGATACATTCTTGGTTGATGAATTCAATCATAATGGAAGTTCCTCATCTTTCCCGAGTAATTTCTATGGTATGAACGCTTACTGCGATGAGCAAAACATGGGATTGCCAGAACTCGGCTGGGAGATGTCATATATAAACACACCCTTTAACGGTATTGATTATATACATACACTGAAAAATAATTTTTTCCTTTATGTATTATGTTTTTTCAATTTATTTTTCTTTTATTTCAGGAATTGAAGCTTATAACACGACATTATCTCCTTTGGTATGCCGACAAGCAAGTGACATAGATGAAGCCAATTTGTGGTTACAGGAAGATAGCTTGGTGTTTGCGATGTGAATGATTCTATGAGTGTGGAGTTTAAGAAGGCTCCCGTTTGGTTCTTGGAATTAGTACAGGTATATGAGTTACAGTAATTTCTGGTTTCAGTGCAGGATCTCAGAGGTGACACTTTTTAACGATTACCCTCAGAGGCCATAATAGCAGTTCCTGTCACTATATATATTGAGAATAAAGATCTCTAGGTGCAACTTCTTTTAATGTTTGCGCTTGGGGATATGATGACCATGGTTTGCTAGTAAGTTTGTGCTCTTACGTGGAAAAGTTTGTAAGAAAGTGTTTACTTATGTAAAATAATTGTGTGCTTATGTAATGTAATGGTTGAAACTGTTCCTACTCTAGTATTTCTTATAAACTTGATTATTATTTTCTTTCAAGTTCAACAATGTTTCTTGTGTACCTGAAAATTGACTAGTGACAAAGTCCTGTTAAAGCTGCAACCATATCAAAATACAGAAACACAGTGTGCGTGTGTACCTAAATATTGAGTTGTTCATCACTCTGTTCTTACTTACTTCCCTTTTCCTTTCACGGTTGACATCTAAACAACCAAAAGATTAATACTGAACACCTTGAAAATATATTGTTTAAAACACTGAAATAAGTATATGTTAATTATTGAATTAGTGACAGTTATGACCTCTATTTTTGTTGAATAGTATAGAGAAGGAATATTGGGAAAAGATTATGTGATTTTCTTAATCCAATGAAAGAATACAATTGTCCTTATATATAGAGAGAAGGAGCTATACAAGGAAGTAATACTAATATACCATGATTCCAGGAATCATAACTATACCATATATATCTATACTATATATATCTATACCATATATTCTAATACTTCCCCTCAAGTTGGCACACATATATCAAACATGCCCAACTTGCTAATTAACTTTCTCTTCTAACTTGGTGAGTATGTCAGCCAGCTGATCTTCCGAGCGTACATGAGGGACGGAAATGACTTTCTCTTCTAACTATACCATGATTCCAGGAATCATAACTATACCATATATATCTATACTATATATATCTATACCATATATTTTAATACCATATATTCTAATATTTAGTGTATGATTCCGCAGATCTTACTCTTGCTATAAGAGCGCACCCTACAGATCCTACAGTTTTATCACGTTAGTATCTAGATTATGACTGCTGTTTTCATAGACTTGCGTATTGGTAGGTTTGTTTTGGTGGACAAATTTTCAAAACCATCCTCTTTTAAAATTTATTTATAAAAAACGACCCATTTCAACCTTAATTTCAAAAACCGACCCAGTTGGTTGAATTTGATGAAGAACATGTCTACTTCTACATGCTTTGTCCTATCATGCTGAACTGGATTATGTGTGATATCACATACTGCTTTGTTATCACAGTATAGCATCATAGGTTCCTTTGGAGGGAAACCTAGATCTTTCAGTAGTAATTTCAACCACAATAACTCTTGGATACCGATTGCCATTCCTCGATATTCTACTTCTGCGCTTGATCGGGATACCACATTTTGCTTCTTACTCCTCCAAATTGACCAAGTTTCCCCCTACAAATGTGAAGTACCCTGATGTAGACCTTCGGTCACATATATTTCCCACCCAATCAGCATCAGTATATCCTTCAACCTTTAGGAAGTCTTCATATCTTTGAAACAAGATTCCTTTTCCAGGGGCTACCTTAAGATAGCTGATGATCTTCATAACTGTCTACATATGCTTCTCCCCTGGATTATGCATGAACTAACTGACGGTACTCAATGCATATGATATATCAGGCCTTATATGTGCCAAATACATCAATTTTCCCACCAATCTCTGATAGCGTCCTTTATCAACAGGCACTTGGTTAGTTTCAACTTCTAATTTTACTCCTTCTTCCATTGGAGTTTCTGATGGTTGACAAGCAGACAGCCCAATTTCATTTAGTAAATCTAAGGTATATTTCCTCTGAGATAGGAAGATGCCTTTTGATGACCTAGACACCTCGATACCCAAAAAATACTTCAAATCCCCAAGGTCTTTCATTTCGAACTCCTGAGATAGGTGCTTCTTCAATGCATGTTGTTCAAGAGGGTCGTTTCCTGTGAGGACCATGCCATCGACATAGACGATAAGTGTCGTAATTTTCCTATGACTCTTCTTCAAAAACAAAGTATGATCAGAATTACTTTGACTGTACCTAAACTTTTGCATCGATCTCGTGAATCTCCCAAACCAGGCTCTGGGAGATTGTTTTAGTCCATACAAGAATTTTTTTTAACTTGCAGACTTTATTTGTATGCTCAATCGGGATCTTATATCCAGGTGGGAACTCTATATACACCTCTTCCTCTAACTCTCCATGTAGGAAAGCGTTTTTTACATCGAATTGTTGTAGAGGCCGGTCCAAATTAGCAGCTAATGAGAGTAACACCCGCACGGTATTAATCTTTGCCACGGGTGCGAATGTCTCCAGATAATCAATCCTGTGTGTCTGTGTGTAGCCTTTTGCAACTAATCTAGCTTTGAGTCTTTCAATTGTTCCATCTGCTTTGAATTTCACAGTGTACACCCATTTGCATCTCACCCTCTTCTTTCCTGCTGGTAACTCAGTTAATTCCCATGTGTCATTTTTTAATAATGACTTCATCTCCTCATCCATTGCTGATTTCCATTTTGGATTACATACAGCTTCCTGCACACTGTTAGGAATAGATACAGAGGATAATTGATTCACAAATGATTTGTTAGATGCAGTTAACTGATTATAAGACACATAATTACTCATAGGATATTTGGCTTTACTTGTAAGGTCTGGATCATATGTGGATTTGGGTACACCTCTATTTGCTCGGTTGGGAAGTTGTTTTCTGGGAAAAGAAGATGATACCTGGGAGGACTTAGTTTCAGGGATATCTGAAGTGGACGATTGGTTATTCGAGTCAGGCAGGGGCTGCACAACTTCATTCGGCAGGGTTGTTGCTGTTATATTATCAAGAACTGGCATTACTTTGGTTGTCTCAGTTGCCGGTGTTGGGCTTGAAGTCAACGTCGAGAGCACTTCTATTGAGCTTGAAGTCAATATCGGGAGCACATCTATTGAGCATATCTCTTACTCACTAGTATTTCTAAATAACTAAACTTCCTTATAATGGTCCCCCTGAAGTTCAGCCCGTTCAAAGTACATAGTAACTTCATGAAATGTCACATCCATAGTGGCAAACATTTTCTGTATGGGGGGATGATAGCACCGGTAACCTTTTTGGGATGAGGCATACCCGATAAAAATACACTTGAGGGCACGAGGTTCGAGCTTGTTCCGTTGCTCCTTTGGTAAGTGAACAAATGTAACACATCCGAATACCCGAGAAGGAAGATTTGGTACGGAAGGAGCTATGGCAAGTTTAGCTAAGACGTCGAAGGGTGTCTGATAGTCAAGAGTGGCGGAGGGGATCCGATTCACCAAATAAACAGCCGAGGAGATGGCTTCACACCAATAAGATGCAGGTGTCTTTGCCCCGATTAGTGATGTCCGAACGACTTCTAACAAATGGTGATTTTTTCATTCGGCAACCCCATTTTGTTGAGGGGTATATGTGTAGGTAGTCTGATGAACAATGTCATGAAGTTTGAAATATGTCTATAACTCGGTACCCATATATCTACCTCCATTATCACTGCGAAGGACTCGAATGGTAGCGTTATACTATGTACTGATCTGTTTATAAAATTTCTGAAACAAACTACTGACTTTACCCTTGGACTTCATAGGACACACCCATGTCATTCGAGTGCAATCATCGATAAATGTAACAAACCACTGTATGCCACTTAAAGATGAAACAGGAGAGGGACCCCATACATCAGAATGAATAATCATAAATAGAACTGAACTTTTATCCATTGAAGGTTTAAAGGAAGTTCGATGACTTTTAGACAGTTCACAAATCTCACAATGAAAAATGGAACAATCAACTTTATTACATAAACGGGGAAAAAGTTTCGTTAAGTATCTAAATGATGTGTGACCTAATCGTCGATGCCATAGTCAAAGATCATCTGTAATCTTCTTCCTAGGGTTACTAGTGTTCAAAGCTGTGTTTTTTAATTCCGGTTCAAGGTAGTACAACTGTCCACGCCTAACGTCATAACCAATCATCCTCTTCATCTGTATATCCTTAAAAATACAATGAGAAGGCTAGAAGATAACAACACAATGTAAAGTCTTAGTTATTTGAGAAATAGATAATAGGTTATACTCTAAAGATGGTACTACTAGGACAAAGTTAAGATTCATGGTGTTTGATAGATTAACAGGTCCTTTTCCCGTAACGGGAATCGGAGCACCGTTAGCTGTGGAAACAATAGTTTGAGATGATGGTGTAATAGTAGTAATCATTTTTGAATTATATGTCATATGATCAGTGGCACCAGAATCAATCACCCATGTATTATTCAAAACAGAGACAGAATGTAAAGCTTTACCATGTGTATTTGTGGTGGTGAGTAATCCTAAGGCCTATTTATTGCCTCCATCTGTGGTTTGATTTATCTGGCGGTTGCGAGTATCCTTCCACCAATCAGGATAACCGATGATTTCATAGCATCCCTTTTTTTGAGTGTCATGTCCTCCCACAGACAGAACATGGAGGATATTTGGAAGATGAACCCCGAGGATTTGATTGAGGACAGAACATGGAGGATATTTGGAAGATGAACCCCGAGGATTTGATTGAGATGCATTTGTCTAGTTCCCAGATCCGGTTGTTCTCTCCGAGTTTCAATGAACCCCGAGGATTTGATTGAGATGCATTTGTCTAGTTCCCAGATCCGGTTGTTCTCTCCGAGTTTCGCCAATTGGGAGTACAGGCTATCATAGCTGTAGTATCTTTCTCAGTTGTCATTGTTTGTCGTCGGAGAGCTTCTCGTCGAATCAGGGCATAGACCTCTTCTAATTCAGGAACGGGATCTTTTCACAAAATCTCACCCCGGATTTGTTCAAGATCATTATCCAACCCGGCAAGAAAAATGTGTAACCTCAAGCGTTGAATAGATTTCTTGTAAGATTCAACATCATTAGGGATCTCCATAATCACCTTATCACGGTTATCCAACTCACTGAATATCTTTGTCAGCTCCTCATAAAATTCAGATAGTGGTCGCCCACCCTGTTTGGTAGTGAAGGCTTGTTGGTTCAAAGAGAAAACCTATAATTCATCAACGCCATCGTAAAACGCAATAGCCAAGGATTTCCAAATTTTGCGCGCTGTAGGAATATGAATGTAGCGTTTCATGATTTTTGGTTTCATAGACATCAAAAGCCAGCGTTTCACTCGCTGATTATCAGAGGACCACTTATCAAATTTCGGTGTTCCTTCTTTCGGTATGGGAGTAGAGCCCTTAATAAAGGAGAATTTTTGTTTCTCGGCGATGTACATCTCCATAAGTTGAGACCATATGTCATAATTGGTTTCATCCAGGAGAAGACCAATGTTGAATGAGGAGCCATCAGTCTGAATAATGAGATGAGAATCCTTCCCTGACTCAACGATCATGTTTGTGGGGTCGAGAGCCATTGAAGGGGTGTAGGGTCGAGGGTCTAGAGTTGTGGGATGAGAGACGGTGGATGAGAGCCCTGGCTTCAGATTGCACAGAGGCTTAAGTCAATATTCTCATTTCTCGAAGGAAACAAGAATAGAAGTGGAATTCCCGTTTCTCGAAGGAATCCCGTTTCTCAAAGGAAACAATAATAGAAGTAAAAGATCTCAACAAGGTGAGATAGACACTCTTCCTCTCATCAGTTCTATGACAAAAATATTGAGGGATACAATCTTCCCCTCATCAATTCGAGGACTGAAATATCGAGGGAATAGTCAACACTGTGAGGATGCAAATGGGTTGTGGTGGGGGTTTTGGCTTGCAGCGGGTGC